>NC_091466.1:14740243-15056076 GCF_027789765.1 Dendropsophus ebraccatus | reverse complement strand
CCTCCACCCATATTAAGATCCTTGGGGTTAAATTTGGGAGGGACGATAATTCCAGGTTAAATTGGGAAGAGAAGTTGGATGCCGGAAATGTAAAGGTTCAGCGGTGGAAGAACTGGAGGCTGACCTACAGAGAGCGGATCTCAATGTTGAAGACTTACCTGGTCCCCGTCTTCTTGTACGTCTCTGTCGTCTTTCCTTTGCCAGAATCTTTCTCGGCTAGGCTCTTTAGCCTGTTCTTCCAGCTCTTATGGGGGAACAGGTTGAACCCAGTAAAAAGAGGGATAACTTACCTGCAGAGGAAAGAGGGTGGGCTAGATATGTTAAATCCAAGGGTGTTTTTTGACTCCATGTTTCTTAAAGTTAATTTTGGTTGCCTGGACTCAAACAACAGTCCTCTGTGGGTGAATAGTGTCAGGGATTGGATATTGCCTTTTGCAGAACCTTGGATGCGAGGCGGCAGTCTCAAGAGGGGAAGATTGACTCCTGGACACCTTCCCCAGTATCTGGAGTATGGAATACGATGTCTCAAGAAATGGGGTATAGATAAGTGTTTCATTGAGAGTAAAACCAGGAAAGATCTATACTCCAGAGTGTGTAAGACCTTCTACAGTGTACAGCCTGTACTTAGAGACTGTCCAACTACCATCTTGCAGGACAGTCTGCGGCTTCTCAATGGTCCTCGGCTCCCCCCTAAGTTCTGGGATATCTCCTGGCTGTCATTACAGGGGAAGCTTTTTGTTAGGGGAAATCTAAAGTTCCTCAGTGTGTCAGATCGCATGTGTCCCTTGGGTTGTCAGCAGGAGGAGACCATGCTTCACTTCATCTCAGAGTGTTGGGGTGGACGGAAAATCTGGTGTGACATATCCACCAAGCTAAAGATCCCAACATTACAGTCCCTGAAATACCCGGAAATCATCTATGGGGTCACATCTAATGGGAATAACATCAACCGGGGGACCCTGTATCTGATCATCTCTGTGATAAAGTACTATCACTGGCACACAAGAACAAGAGTCTCCATACATAGTGAGCCATTCAATCATGCCAAAGCCATATCCCTTATTCTGTCAGAGCTCAGGTGGATCCAGGCACTAGAGGTCAGGAAAAAAGGGGAGAACATCAAATTATGGAGGAACGTCCATCTGGACTGATGTATTGTATTGTATTGTATATTGTCATGGAGGCTATTATTTATTTATTTACTTCTATTTCTTTTCCCCTTTAGTTAAAATGGACTTAAGTTACAATTAGTATAAATTTATTTTCCTTTGCAAAAGTAGGAGTTATACTGTATGATTATTTTTATTTATTTATTCTGATGGAAAAGTATTTCTGTATTTATGTTTGTTTTATACCAATAAAAATTGCCTCCTATATACAAGAATTTAACTACTATAATACTGCTCCTATATACAAGAATATAACTACTATAATATTGCTCCTATGTACAAGAATATATCTACTATAATACTGCTCCTATATACAAGAATATAACTACTATAATACTGCTCCTCTATATACAAGAATATAACCACTATAATACTGCTCCTATATACAGGAATATAACTACTATAATACTGCTCCTATATACAAGAATATAACTACTATAATACTGCTCCTATATACAAGAATATAACTACTATAATATTTGAAATGGAGAGAAGAGTGCAGCTGCACCTCACACCTATGGCTGATACTAAAGCCGCTAAGCTATTTTAAAAACAAACACCAGGAATTTGGTATACAATTTGATCAAACCATATTGCCCCGTGTACCCCGTGCAGGTATCCTGGTTCACATGGGTCCCTACGCTAACTCTGTACCATGTCAGTCAGTGACTGCTTCCCCCGCAAAGCGTGCACATCCTGGGAAGTAAGGCCATGGAATGGCCCTGCAACCCCACTGTTAGAGGACCAAACCCAAAATGCCCCACACAGGCCCTGCCGGCACCTCGGCGGAGAACGCTGCCCCCAAATGACACAAGTATGAATATGGTATTACACTCACCACCACTGCTGCAGACAGAATGGGAAAACATGGAGGTACTGACGTGTGAGCACAGGTGTGTTCTGCTAATTTGGGTCATGTGGGTCTTATGAAGGGGAGTGCCAACTGCTGAGAGAGGGAGAGTTACAAAATGTGAAATGGAGAGAAGTGTAGCTGCACATCACACCTATGGCTGATACTTAAGCCGCTAAGCTACTTTAAAAACAAACACCAGGAATTTGGTATACAATCTGCAGTAGTAATGGTGAGCGCAATGCCTTATCCAGACTTGTGCTGTTTGGGGGCGGCTTCCTCCGCCGGCGGTGCTGGCTGGGAGTTTTTTTTTGGGGGGGGGGGGGGGCATTTTGGGTCTGGTCCTGTGGCATGTGGGTTGCAGGGCCCCCCTTCCCTGCCCATGCACACCTGCGGGGGTGGTTGTCACTGACCGGCACAGTGTGGAGTGTAGGGACCCATGTGTATTACATACCCGCACGCGGTACATGGGGCAGTGTGGCTTGATCAATTCATACACAAAATTCTGATGTTTTTTATGCAGCCGAGAGGCACTAGTGTCAGCCATAGGTGTGAGGTGCAGTGCTCTTTTTCTTCCCTGAACCATAACTATTATAATACTGCCCCTGTATACAAGAATATAACTACTATAATACACGACATGGAGAGAAAGGAACGGCTGCACATCCCATCTATGGCTGATACTAATGCCGCTAGGCCTATTTTAAAATTCACTGACCAACACGGTGTGGAGTTAGCGTAGGGACCCGTGTGAACCAGGGGACCTGCACATGATACACGGGGCTATTAAGGTTTGATCAAATTATATACAGACACCCTGGTGTTGAATTTTAAAATAGGCTTAGCGGCATTAGTATCAGCCATAGATGGGATGTGCAGCTGTTCCTTTCTCTCCATGTCATAACTACTATAATGAGTATGAAGGTAGATGAATGAGCACTCACCCGGTATCTTCAATCAGCTTTCTTTATTCCGTGGGCCACGGATAGCGGGGAGGGAAAGGTGCAGGTGCTAGACGCGCACTGGGTACCTGATCGACAAAGGGGGTGTGCCCCCGAAACGGCCGTCCCAGTGCGCGTCTAGCACCTGCACCTTTCCCTCCCCGCTATCCGTGGCCCACGAAATAAAGAAAGCTGATTGAAGATATCGGGTGAGTGCTGATTCATCTACCTTCATACTCACTGTATTGCTGCCGTATTGTCTTGCACCCTCGGTCCTCAGCACACCTGCCACGCAGAGCCCTGTTAGTCTTTGGACTTCTCAGATATTGGAGTGATTGAGTGTGGTGCGGGTCAGCTGTATCTCCCCTTCTGCATAACTACTACTATAGTTATATGCACAAGCCAAAAAGACAGAAATGGCTGCACATCGCACCCATGGCTGACACGAAAGCTTATTCAGCTATATTTAAAACCAACATCAGAAGTTAGTATATAATTTGGCCAAACCATATTGCCTCATGTACCACGTGCAGGTCTTCTGATACACATGAGTCCCTAACCAAAAAACATCACTGTGCCGGTCAGCGACCACAATCCCCCCTGGACCCCGCTTATAATAGTTATATTCTTGTATATAGGGGGCAGTATTACAGCTGTCATATTCTTATATATAGGAGCAGTATTATAGTAGTTGTATTCTTGTATATAGGGGGCAGTATTACAGCTGTCATATTCTTATATATAGGAGCAGTATTATAGTAGTTATATTCTTGTATATAAGAATATGACAGCTGTAATACTGCCCCCTATATACAAGAATATAACTACTATAATACTGCTCCTATATACAAGAATACAACTACTATAATACTGCTCCTATATATAAGAATATGACAGCTGTAATACTGCTCCCTATATACAAGAATATAACTACTATAATACTGCTCCTATATATAAGAATATGACAGCTGTAATACTGCCCCCTATATACAAGAATATAACTACTATAATACTGCTCCTATATACAGGAATATAACTACTATAATACTGCTCCTATATACAAGAATATAACTACTATAATACTGCTCCTATATACAAGAATATAACTACTATAATACTGCTCCTATATACAAGAATATAACTACTATAATACTGCTCCTATATACAAGAATATAACTACTATAATACTGCTCCTATATACAGGAATATAACTACTATAATACTGCTCCTATATACAAGAATATAACTACTATAATACAGCTCCTATATACAAGAATATAACTACTATAATACTGCTCCTATATATAAGAATATGACAGCTGTAATACTGACCCCTATATACAAGAATATAACTACTATAATACTGCTCCTATATACAAGAATATAACTACTATAATACAGCTCCTATATACAAGAATATAACTACTATAATACTGCTCCTATATATAAGACTATAACTACTATAATACTGCCCCTATATACAAGAATATAACTACTATAATACTGCTCCTATATATAAGAATATGACAGCTGTAATACTGCTCCATTATCATGTGAGGTTTGTCAGTCTTCTTGGCCCGGTTACACCAGCTGCTGATTGGCTGCTATTGATTGTTCCACATTTTTATATTTAGTTCTCAGTTCGGCTTTGGGGCTGATATTTATGAATTATTAAGTTTATTAGACTAATTCAATACGATGAAATGTGAACACGTTCATCGTGGCTCTGAGCACAATGTAATAAGGAGAGGCCTGGGAGCACAGATGTTTATTAGGACTCTTGAGTATTTATATCCTGCGTTACACCATAGAGTGCCCCTCCTCGCAGGCCACTTCTTCCATAGTGGCACCTGGTGCCAGGCCTTGAATGGAATGGTAATCTTCCTAACATACAAACATCCATGTAATTGGGTAGAAAGAGAGAGGTGACCATGTATGCCCTAAGTATTCTCAAAATTCTGCAGAAAGTATCTTTTTTAATTGCTTAAATGGTTTCCCCCACTGAAGAGTAGTATAGGCCAAGGGGCCAGAGGAACCATGGGTGAAACATCAGGCCTTTGGTGGCAAACACCATAATTTGAGGGCAGGAAAAGGACAGAAGTTGAGGGGAAGTTGAGCAAGTGCCCCATGGCTACATACTAGGATTATTAGCATGTGTTTCAAATTATAAAACTTTAGGACCTTTCCCTGGCCTATAGTGATGGGGCTACCAATCACTATAACACAATGGGGTAGGAGGCAACATGTTGATGCCTCTTATTAGGCAACCTGTCGTCTATGTATGCCTGTGACACTAGAATTCGGTTAATTATATGGGTAATTGTTATTGTCGAGCCGTCGGAAAGCTCTTAAGCAGCGGCCAAAGGGAAAAATATCACTGGATAGGGGTAGTATCCTTCTTTAAGGACTGTTTTGGGGTCCAAGAAAAGCTGTGATTGTTTCCTAGAGACTTCCTAGAAAAAACCCCTGGAACAGTAGTGGTGTCTGAATTGTGCCCATACATAGCTATTGCCGCCTTCCAAAGATTTCCTAAATGCGTGCGGCATTTGTGATGGAAGTAGTTGGATGCAGCACTAGAGTCCTGGAAAACATAGCTATGGCCTATGGCTGTATCCATGTTTTCCAGGCCGCCCATAAGCTGTATCCAACTTCTTCAGCCACCGGTAATCAAATACAACTTACTTGAGTTTGAATGAACCCAAGGGTGCTCGAGGTTTGCTCATCTCCAGTAGAGAAGACTAAATCGCTCATCTAAACAAAGCGAAGTGCTTCATTTTATCCATGCTCTGCTCATCAAACTGATGGCCTTTCAGCGCTTCTCTGCTCCCTGCTGCTGCACCATGGGCATTGGGGAAAAGCCGGAACCCATCCTGAGAAACTGGGATAAGTTTCCCAGCCTTACAGACCTCTCTCCAGTGGGTAAGTTATGGGGGTAGGTGGGACACTTTGGGATCATATCCTTCGCAATTTCAAACCAACAAATGAACTGGATCCATTGTAGGAGAGAGAGCCTGAGCTCGGCCATAGTGAATAACTCGATAACATGATGGATCCATTTTCTTTGGCCATGATGGACACCAAAAGACTAGGCAGGATAGATCCATCAACAACAGCTTGTTGTCAGTAAGGTCTGTATTAAAACGATTAACGATAGACGATTGCAAACGAGTTTGGTTATCATTAACCTGAAATTGTTCACCATATTACACAGAACGATGTTCGTTAGTTACAATTGTTATTACGATGAAAGATTTCTCATTGGTCGTTTGATCGTCGCATGCATTCACACAAGCGATTATTGTTTAAATTCGATAGATATAACGATAATTTGCACGATAATCGTCCTGTGTAATAGGGCCCCTAGAGTCATTCTTTCGTATTTGGTGACTGTACTGGGCATGGCACTAGGGGCCCATGATGGAGCCACACCATCCCGTCCTGTCCCTCCTCCAGAAGTCTTCTAGCTCCAGCCTAGGGAGATCTGACCGCTTCCTCCAGGTCTCGGTAAATCTCTGCCTAGTGTCAGACGTACATTTGGCAGCCTATATATAATGATACAAACACATGGGGAATTGCATCACATCTTGGCGCCCGAGCCGCATCTTATGTCATCATTAGCCGTGTTCTTAACCCTCAGACCCCCGTTCCTGGAGAACCTCTGTGTCTACGATACATCCTACATGATGCCCCAATCACTGGGAGGGATGGACGCCCCCACCTCACTTCATCAAACCTTATAAACACGCGCTCTTGTACCTTCCACGGTGCTTGGGGCGACACCCACGGGGTGAGAATGTTACGGTACGATGGCTATAGCAGCTGAATAAACCACCTCAATGGTCACCGGATTTTCCCACACAGAACGCAGGAGGCCAGAGCTTAACACACGGCTTTATGTCGAGACGCAGTAAGCGCTGGTGCCAAGTCTTCTCCTCGTCGGGGTTGTTGTTGTATTTATGGAGGAGGGGGACGGGTCTCCTGAGGTAAATACGGGGGCCGTGTTATATCTGCGGCCCACACATGTTCCATGTTTGCTGCTGATTGAGCAATATAAATAATTATGTACAATCAATGCTAAATCTTAGCTCACATTTGCAGATACTATAAGGGAGGCTGGTCTTATGGGGGGCATGACAACTTTTAGACTTAAAGGGGTATTCTGCTCAAATTAAACTTTTAGTATGTGGTGAGAACATAACAATCCACCTATTCTAACCTTTCCATACTCTCCCGGTGTCCTCCGACGCCATATTCCGCTCCCAGCTCCACAATCCCACCTCCGCTTCTGAGACTGACTTGTCTTCGGGGTGACAGCCCACTCAGCCAATCACTGACCAAGAAGGGACTGTGTGGACTGTTACCCCCAAGATCAGTCCGTTTTGAAAGTGGAGACGGGATTGTTAAGCCGAAACTGGAAGATGACGTAGGAGGACACCGGGGGAGTGCGGAAAGGTAAGGTGGTTTGTTAAGTTCTCCCCAAGGGCAGCCACATATTAAAAGTTTAATTTGAGCGGAATACCCCTTTAAGCCCAAATATAGCTATTACTATAATGGGGGCACTGTGGCTGGCACTGTTATTGGGGCACTATGGCTGGCACTGTTATGGGGGGCACTGTGCTGGCATTGTAATGGGGGGCACTGTGGCTGGCACTGTTATGGGGGACACTGTGGCTGGCACTGTTATGGGGGACACTGTGGCTGGCAATGTTATGGGGGATACTGTGGCTGGCACTGTTATGGGGGATACTGTGGTTGACACTGTTATGGAGGACACTGTGGCTGGCACTGTTATGGGGGATACTGTGGTTGACACTGTTATGGAGGACACTGTGGCTGGCACTGTTATGGGGGATACTGTGGTTGACACTGTTATGGAGGACACTGTGGCTGGCACTGTTATGGGGGACACTGTGGCTGGCACTGTTATGGGGGGCACTGTGGCTGTTATGGTGGCTATATTACGCTGTATTATGGGGCACTGTGACTGGGACTATACACGGTTATCTATGAACAAAACTGGCACATGTAGAAGGAAAAAAAACATTTACTACTAGCTAGATTTATTTTCCTCTCAAATCAACTGATGTCAGAAAGTGCCAGAGATTTGTAATTTACTTCTATTTAAAAACCTCCAGCTTTTCAGTGCTTATCAGCTGTTGTATGTCCTGCAGGAAGTGGTGTATTCTTTCTGCTCTCTGCTGCCACCTCTGTCCATTTCAGGAACTGTCCAAATCAATAGCAAATCCCCATAGAAAATGTCTCCTGCTTTCCAGACTGGAAAGAATACACCACTTCCTGCAGGGCACATAGCAGCTGATAAGTACTGGAAGACTGCAGATTAAAAAAAAAAAAATAGAAGTAAATTACAAATTTCTGGCACTTTCTGGCCTTGGTTGATTTGAAAGATTTTTTCCCCCCGATGGTGTATCCCTTTAAACCTATACAATAAAATACAATCTGTATTGGGGAGAGCCAGATCACTGGATTGTTCACTTGGCCCTTAGCTGTACAGACTGATGAAAAAAGGATTTTCTGGTATCCCCCCTGTAGATAGTGTCCCCCAAAATAGGCATCTTTTCTACCATCCTACACCCCCCCTGTACATAGTGTCCCCCCATGGTAGGCATCTTCTTTGGTAGTATGATGGCAGCTCAGGGGGCCCAGTGTATTGCAGGGATGGGCCCCCTAAGTCGGTGGGCCCTATAGCTGCTGCCTCTATGGCTGCTATGGTGGAAGTTATGCTCCTGGTTACTGTATGTCAGTGTGCCAGCCTTAATTAGAGCCCAGTGACTGGCAGCCCCCTGCCCACTGACCCGCTGAGGGCATCCACTACATTCACATTCAGCCAGCAGTTTACTGATCTCAGAGACTTTGGCAGTGAAATTACTCTGGAAAACTTTTTCCTTTTATGTAGATTTAATGGAGAGAAGGAACCACAATGCGGAGGGCCAGTAGCAGCCACCCTGAAAACAAGATGATGTATATTCAGTGGCGGAGAATATCCGATGGACATGGACAAGAAAGGGAAGAGTGGAGGGGCGGGGGAGAAGCCTCTCAGTCTATTGTACAGTCTTCTGACTTACTCTGAATACATCTGACCCATAAATGAACATTGATAATAAAATCCTTACAGGACGGTCAATAGCGAGCAATGTACTGTACATCCAGATCTGAGGCCTAGCAAAGCGTGCTGCACAACGGCCTCCTCCCCGCTCTCCTGGCAGTATGGAGGTAACATATAAATTATACTCTTCACTATATCCTCCTTGTCTTTTATGTGTGAAAGTGTGGGCCGTGTGGTTCTGCTATGGGGCACCATGGCTGGGGTCGTAAAAGGGGCACTGTTATCATTGTTATGGGAGCATTATAGTTGTGACTCATGGTGGTCTTATGGGACACTGTGGGTGTTACTGGTGCCTAAGTTATGGGGACACTGGGTCTGAAACTGGTTTTGGGGGGGCTGTCATTGTTATAGAGGCATTAGGGGGTGATTAACCCTGTTATGGGCCTTTGGATCTGTTATAGAGTCACTGTGTCAGGCACTGTTATGGCCCTGTCATAGAACCATATTGGAGACATTGTTATGGGGCACTGGGGCTGACACTGTTATGGGCTTTATGATGTCAGTATCGTGGACAGTCGTGGCTGTTACTGTTATGGGGCCTCTCAACATTATATGGCACTGTTATGGAGGCTCTATAGCTCTATTATGAGACACCATATTGGAGACATTGTTATGGGGCACTGGGGCTGACACTGTTATGGCTTCTATGATGTCAGTATCGTGGACAGTCGTGGCTGTTACTGTTATGGGGCCTCTCACCATTATATGGCACTGTTATGGAGGCTCTATAGCTCTATTATGAGACACCATATTGGAGACATTGTTATGGGGCACTGGGGCTGGCACTGTTATGGCCTCTATGCTGTCACTATCATGGACAGTCGGTGGCTCCTACTATTATGGGGCCTCTGTAGCCATCACCATTATATGGCACTGTTATGGAGGCTCTATAGCTCTATTATGAGACACCATATTGGAGACATTGTGATGGGGCACTAAGGCTGGCACTGTCATGGGTTGTATGGCAATTATTATGGACACACTATGGATTATGGACTATGGGGGCACTGTAGCTTTAAAGGGGTTATCTGGAAAATCATGGCTGCTTTTTCCACCCCAGAAACAGCCCCTCTCTTGTTCTCAGTTTGGATGTGGTATAGTAGCTTAGCTGTATTGTAATACCACACACAACCTTAGGGCAGGGGTGGTGCCGTTTTGGCAAGAAGGTAGCTGAGTTTTCTGTAATCCTGGATAACTCCTTTAAATGTTATAGGGGCACTATGGATGTACTGATATAAGGGCACTGGGTGGTGCTGTTATAGAGGCACTGTGACTGGTTCTCTGTTTCGCACTGGGAGCACTATAGCTCTAACATGGAGAAACTAGTATGATCAGTATGATACTGGGGAGACTGCTTCACATAGAGGAGGGAAAGTGACAATCTGGGTGTTGTAGTATGAGCAGTTTTCACTTTTAGCCTATTTTGGGAGGGGGAGAGCTATGCAGTTGCCCTTTAAGAATCATCCCAGTTTCTTCCAAGGCACAAATAAGACGCTCTCGCTCCATAGAGTGGTAATGAGTAAAACAGGTGGGCAGGGAGATGTGATCACCTGTATTGTTTTGTCATTAGACTGGAAACATTCAGGATTCAGCCAGCGACATGAATCCGGCTCATAAAAGAGGAACGTCCTGGATCACGACAAAGTTCATTCTCCGGACAGAGAATTTATCGTAAGCCTCAAACAGACCATAACTTGTTAAGTATAACAACCAATCAGATCCCTGCTCTTTTTATACAATCTGCACTGAGAACACGAAAGCTACAACCAGACCGGTATCTATACTGCAGAACTATGGATGACCTGCATGGAGACGTGTTCATGGTGTCTTCTCTTTTCCTTCTATGGGTCGGAGAAGCACTCTCATTCCCTTCATATTTCAAGAACTGAGAGTTTCTCTTTTTTCCAAGGATTTTATTATCTGTTTTATGATTTCATGTTTTTTCTTTGAGTTTGTGTGGTGTTTCACCATGAGTGTTTTGTGTTTCGCACCTGTCGCAAAAAATTCTTTTCTAGGTTAAGTGGTAATCAAGGTAGCATTCTATGGTTTCGCCGCTATATGTCAGTGTCTTGTATGTAAGCTCTTAGGGATTACACAGCTGAAGTAAGCAAAGGGTTACTGTTTCTTATGTATTAAGCACTTTTATTGTCCAATGGAGATACCCTTCTTTTCTTACCTATAATTTTTCTTCTTTTCTTTGCACACATTCCTTTCCGCCACTCACAGGGTCTCTTACACACCCCTGTAGGAAGTAGTCACTTGGTGGGAGGAAGTGTAGCCTCAGTCTTACTCAGATTCTTGTAGGAGGAGGAGACACAGAGCAGACATCCCTGCTGTAGCCAAGCCAGGGCCTGGCTCTGCCAGGACCCCTGTCTGGGACAAGTTCAGTGTGTGCTCAGTGTTCAGTTGAGTGTGTTACTGAGTCTAAGACACACGTGTATGAAGAAACCAGAGACACTCTCCAGTCTATCCTCTATTTCTACAATGCAGCGCTAGACACTACAAGAGGTAGAAAAGTCAGGGATAAACCCAGCCCACGCCGAGAACCACTCAACAAAGTGCTGCACAGTATCCTGATATACAGAGGAACTAGCCCTGATAGAACAAAGATACCAGAAGGTCTACGTATCCTATGTTGCAGTGCAAGTAACCCTGGGAGGTCTCGGACACTTAGCTTCACCCAGGTAACCACGGCTGGGGCTTATATCACCCTAGTAGGATGAGTACCTCGACACTGTAGGGCAGAAGGTGGTCAGACATTAGTCTAAACTTGGGTACAAGTATCACTCACTCTCAAGTATTTCTCTAAAGTTCCGGCAGAGCACAGTAATACTTTGGGTTGGGACTCCCTTGACAAACTCCTTTCCTCTACACTGCTCCACTCTACCTTAAACTCTACAAGTACCACTACAACTACCTCTCCTATACTCAACGCTTCTAAGTATCTCTGCAGTACAAACCAAGATAAGCACTCCAGTCTGTATAAAGATTTATCTTTTTGCTGCCAACGTGTTTTATATTATTCAGAGACTGCACAGTAAGGCTGTTCTGTTATTATCACTGTGACTCAGTCATCTCTTACTTTGCACCAGCACCTATACACATTTGCCACACATCTTGGGCTATTTTTCCTCTTTCTGTGGGTGGCGGTACCAATAGTCCGGGTGGGTCAATTGCCACTCAGGACTACTGTGATAAGAGCCCAAGGGACCCACCACAGCCCCGCAGGTCACCGACCATTTCAGGGTGATACAGCCAGCCACTCTGCAAAGCAGGTACTAACACCACACCTAACCACAACTGTAAGAAGTAAAGGTCTTCTTACATTATCTTCTGCATCTACCACAGTGGTCACCACAATTGTAAGAAGTAAAGGTCTTCTTACATCATCTGCTGCGTCTACCTGGGAAATTGAGAATAGGTTCAACTTATCCCCCCCCCCCCTCCTAAATGAGAGTGGTCTGCCTATAAGTGTTCTCCAGTAAGTGGTTATCTTAAGGTGTACTGCATAATGGCTTTACCTCCAATGTACCCCATCAAGCTCATCCTCACATCTACATGCATATGGGCTCATTCTCAAATGTATCCCCAGTAAGGGCTCAACCTAAGATACCTGTATAAGGGCTGAAACTAAGACACCTCCATAAGGGCTCATCCTCAGATGTACCCCATTATAGCTCATCCTAAGGGCTTAACCTGAGATACCTCCAAATAGGCTTAACCTCAGATTTATCACCACAAGGGCTGACCTTTAGATATACTACTATAAAAGTCATCAGAGTAGCACAATCTTAGATGTTCCACCAAATTAGCTCAACCTCAGATGTAGCACCATAGTAGCTCAACCTTAAATGTTCCACCATAATAGCCCAACCTCAGATGTAGCACCATAGTAGCTCAACTTTAGATGTCCCACCATAATAGCCCAACCTCAGATGTGGCACCATAGTAGCTCAACATTACATGGTCCACCATAACAGCCCAACCTCAGATGTACCACCATAACAGCCCAACCTCAGATGTACCACCATAATAGCCCAACCTCAGATGTGGCACCATAATAGCCCAACCTCAGATGTACCACCATAATAGCCCAACCTCAGATGTGGCACCATAATAGCCCAACCTCAGATGTGGCACCATAGTAGCTCAACATTACATGGTCCACCATAACAGCCCAACCTCAGATGTACCACCATAACAGCCCAACCTCAGATGTACCACCATAATAGCCCAACCTCAGATGTACCACCATAATAGCCCAACCTCAGATGTACCACCATAATAGCCCAACATTAGATGTGGCACCATAGTAGCCCAACCTCATATGTACCACCGTAATAAGTCAATTTCAAGTAAACCCCTAAAGGACTTAACCTCAGATGTACCACCATAAAGGGTTCAGTCTCTCATGCAGAGCCCTGATAGCCTTTATTTAGCTGTAACCCCGTAGGTGCTTCATTGCCTGGAGCTTCCTAATAGCCCCTGCACCGAGTATTCCCCTATAAATGCCATTTCAATGGCTCCTCATGTTCACTCCCATAATTGCCTTAATGGTTCCTTCACCAACAGTGCCTCGTCCTCAGTTGTCTCCCCATCACATCACTCATGATAGGCTTAGAAACATTACCTCACTAGATAGTACACTGAAAGGTTATGATACACCAGCTCAGACCCTGTAGATTATTATAAAAGGGCTGTCTGTGAGGTTTTGGGCCCTTTTCACTGATTTTCTCTTCCATTTTACTTGGATTTACTCTTCATCAGTCTTGAGGACAAGGACATGTAAGAAGGATGCTCTAGAAGACGTGAGAAGCTGCCTTAATAATGGCTTCTCTTTTGTTATATCCATTACAGATCTATAAATCTAGAAGTGCTCGTAAAGCTGTCACCTCCCTGCAGACAGTAGTCTCCGCAATATAGTGCCACTAACCCGCCATGACCTCTGACCCCCCTGGGCTGGTATATGTCTCAGTGACATACAACCATTCTTTCACTTTTCTGGTGACTCTTACTGCTTCTGCTTGTCACTTGTTCGCCTCAGGGTATGGCCACATATGGGGACACTTTACTCTTTGTAAACAAGTAGTAGATCTTAGAAGATCACTAGGACTAGGGGACATAAATTCATCTCTTCATGGTCATTTGAAGTTCAGAAGAATTGCCAAGAACCTATTGTATCTCTAATTTTAGCACTACTCTGGTGAAGTCCATGACCCAGCACTAGTTTAGAAAATGGAAGTTTCCTAGCTTTTCAAATTTCCGGTATGAATGACTATGGAAGGGACGCTATTGCTTTGGAGATTACTGGTACTTTTTACCTAAAGGGCAAATCAACTTTCAGATCATCTTCTTTTATAGTGTAGTAGGTACTCTATGACCTGTAAGACTAAAGGGTAGATTTCTCCTTTAAGAGAAGCGTGAGGATTCCAGGAAACCATATATTGAAATTCCCCTTTAAGTGTCAGAAACAACCTAGTAGCCCCATGGTGGAGCCAATTATTCCCCTTTTTCAGGTAATCACATTGGTCATTGGAAGCGTTTACTGTGATTTCCTCTGGATCGATACGTCTGGTGTCATCTGATCTGATGTATCTTTGTCTCTAGGGGAAAATTACTGGACATTGACACCAGCAATTAGCTTAATGGTCATAAACAATTGGGAAGCTAGAATGTAACCCATTCCCTCCTGTTCCATATTCATTTCATCTCCAGCCTTTTCAGTCTGTCCTATTTCTGTAGCTATAGTTTTAGTTTAGTTTATAGTTTTAGCTGGGGGACTTCAACCAATTTTTGAAGGTTCACCAATGGCCTAAATGTGATGGTCACTTCCTGGAAAAAAGACAAATTCCCTGGAGAAAATACAAAGCGTTGTGCTGGAAAATTCCAGGAAGAAGGAAAAGATAGTTTATGAGAACACAAAAAAATCTCAACCAACCTTGCCCAACAGTAAGTCTTCTCAGACTAATTTATGTAGCTATTTTTAAAGCTTTGGGTGGTCGACCTTGGATAGATCTCCACTTTTCAACAATTCATCATTGGCTTAAATGTGTTCATCTATTTTCATAAATGTAATGGTCACTTCCTGGAAGAAAGACAAGTTCCATGGAGTAAATACAGATGAACCTTGACCAACCTTGACTTTTTCCCAGTTGTTGTACTAAATCTTCTCCTGCTGTGACCTATTTTCTGAAGCTATCTCTAAGGTTTCGAATGGTGGACTAGTAGAAAATCGACCATAATGTACTTACCACAATATGATGGCCACTTCCTGGAAGAATGATAAATCTCAAGGGGTAAATACAGACAAAGTACCTTGACTTCTTCTCAGTTGCCCCATTCAATGAGATCTACAGACACTGCTAAGTCTTCCCATTCTCTGGGCAAATTACTGAAGCTATCTCTAAGGTTTTTGGATGGACCCTGGAGACCAACCATACGACAATTAAAGAGGTATAAGAATTAGAATTAACCCAAGCCCAGAACCTAACAAACAGACTATTCTTACCTTTTTGCACTTCCCCGGTGTCCTAATACGTTATTTTTGGTCCCCAGTTAAAAAATCCCACCTCCACTTCCAAGACGGTCTCATCTGTGAGAGCCCACTCAGCGAGGCATTGACTGAGACGCAGCCAGTGATTGGCTGAGCGGGCTGTCACTGGCAGACGAGTTGGTCTCAGAAATGGAGGTGGGATTGTTCAGCCAGGGACCGAAGATGATGTAAGAAGACACCAGGAGAGCATGGGGAGGATAAGAGATGAGGTCTTTTTGTTAGGTTCTGCGTCTGGGCAGCAACATAATAAACGTTAATTCTGTGCGGAATACCTCTTTAAAGTGTTACCATAATATACTTACAAGTTTCCTTGCTTTCAGAAAAAGCTGAAGATCATTTGTGAGAAGATGAAGAACGTTGACTTTTTTCTAATTGACCAATCAACCAAAATCCCTCAATGGGGAACTGCCATTCAGCCGTGTCGTTCTATACTATTATAAGCTTATGGTACATGTAACATACTTATCTAACCATAGCATGTGTCACGTCTTGTCCACATAAGTAACTCAGACTTTCACGACACTATACCTCCGGTGGGGAAGGCGTTACTGGTGCCATGAGTACAGGAAGAGGAAGTTACCTGTGAGCAGCCCCTGTGATTGGCTGATCCTTCGTAACTTTTTGATGATAGAGGGAAAACTGTACAGGAGCTTGAAGAATGAAAGGTTAAATAATGGTAGAAGAACCATATTTTTTTAAACTTCAGAGTCCGTGACGCCCTCATGCAACTTTCTCATTTCCGTTCTCTTTCTCTGATCTGCTGTAGACCCTTCATTTAGGGTGTTGACGGCCGGTTAGGACAGCGGTAATTTTTGACATCGGGGCGTTAAACACGAGTTGTCTTTGAGGCTCGAGGCACTAACGGCGAGTTGATGTATCTCTGTCACGCCGCAGTGAGGTGTGAAAGGCAGCGCAGCGGACGGATTTATCTACACACAAGATTTCGTGGCGTGGAACCGACACATGCAGATCTCAAGACACAGCAAAGGCTTTCAATTTACCCAACGGCTTCTATTTCCAGCTGAGCCCCTTCTTTCTCCCGCTCCCCCGTGTGCCCCGAGAATACGACTGCTCCTGTCACTTACTCGAAAGATGAAATATGGATTAAAGGCACAGAGGGATATTACGCTGAGTCCCCCGCCCCTCCCCCCACCTACCGCCAACGTTATTACAAATCACTGCCGTGCGTTAAGTGGTCTTATCAACGAATTATACATTTATAGCTGCCATTGTTATGAAGACGACAGGAAAACATCTGGGGGCGTTCGGCTTATACATCTCCTCCATCATCCGCTTACAAGATGATTTCCACCTGAACACCCCCTGACAAGTTACATCTCCAAGCTGCAAATCCGTATGTTCCCAAGTCGTTGTGTGACGCCTTATATTCAGTCCCTTCTGTGTCAGATATCACTGTGGGTCTGGCTTTATATTCATGAACCAGAAAGCTCAGGATGAACAGCAGGTATGGTGGTGTAAGTATAGGATCCCTCTTGATACGGGACATTGTGCTGGTTGTCAGGACTGTAAAGTGCATACTAAGCAATATTGCTGTTTTATTACTCTTGTATTAGAAGCTGTGAGCCCATATAGTTACAATGTCCCATGTACTTGGATGTAGAATGTTCAGGAAGGTGGAAGAGCCTGCCAGGGCTGAGCCATACTTCCCCTAGAGGGAGTCTAGCTTACAGTGCAGAAGAGAGAAGAGCGTACAATCTCCCTTCTTCCACAGAGTTAGCCTTTGCGGCCTCCATACCAGAAAACCGACATAATTATAACCTCTATACCAGAAGACCGGCATCATTACGACCTCGATACCAGAGGACTGGCATCATTGTGGCCTCTATACCAGAAGACTAACATCATTATGACCTCTATACCAGAGTACTGGCATCATTGTGGTCTCTATACCAGAGAGCCAGTGTCATTGTGGCCTCTATACTTGAGAACCAGCATCATTGTGGCCTCTATATCAGAAGGCTAATGTCATAATGGCCTCTATACCAAGGGACCCGCATCATTGTGGCCTCTATACTTGAGAACCAGTATCATTGTGGCCTCTATACTTGAGAACCAGTATCATTGTGGCCTCTATACTTGAGAACCAGTATCATTGTGGCCTCTATACCAGAAGGCCAATGTCATTGTGACCTTTGTACCAGAGGACCAGTGTCTTTGTGATCTCTGTACCAGGAGATCAGCATTATTATGGCCCCTATACAAGTGGACCAGTGTCATTGTGGCCTCTATACTTGAGGACCAGTGTCATTATGGCCTCTATACAAGAGGACCAGTATCATTGGGGTCTCTATACTTGAGGACCAGTGTCATTGTGGCCTCTATACTTCTATACTATACTATACCTCTATACTAGACAATCAACATCATGGGGGCCTCTAAATCAGAGAACTAGCATCCCATATGGAAATGTTTGCATCGTAAAGGCCTCCATGAAGTAAGAAGATGAATCCTGGAGCGTGATTAACTGGGCCTGCACCCCGTGTAGGGCACTGCAGCACCATCAATAAGTACCACTCATGTGGGAGACTTGGGGACTAGAGCTACCCCTCAGGAGGCTAGAACAGAGGAAAATGACCCTCTCTATACCATTGATTGTGCCTACCTGTAACCCATGACCATCTCCAGGGTCTGCATCAGGTATATACAGTTTTTTATACGGTCTGTCCCGATCCATATTCAGCACCTTCCTTACATTTCTGAAGGATAGTAAAGATCTCGGGCTGCTTAGTAGTTGCCAGGTCTGAGCTCAGTTCCTGCTCCTTAGTGGAAGCCTCTAATCCAATCTCATTACTTCTGCAATACCCAGACACCTAGTACAACCATGACAGGACCATGACTTGTGAGCGTTGTTACCAGCTAATCGAGAGATTGTGAACGCTTCCCTTTGTGCTGGTGCGGGTTGTTTACATGGCGCCGTCAGGGTTTCATATCCTTACTAATCTCCCAGAATAAAGAGGGATTTTCCTGATTACTGAGAGGAGAACTGTGAAAGCTGCCATAGCTGGGCTCATGTGGGGCCGCCACAGTCCCTGTAGCAGATTTACCTTAAGGGTATAAACCCACACACCGTATATGCAGCGTATTTACTGCTGCGATACGCAGCAAACTCGCAGCAAACTCGCAGCAAACTCGCAGCAAACTCGCAGCAGATTAGATCTAAATAACTGAACACAGCATCAAATCTGTACCAACAAATCTGCTGCGTATTTGTTGCATATCTGCTGCATATACGGTGTGTGGGTTTATACCCTAAGGGTATAAACCCACACACCGTATATGCAGCGTATTTACTGCTGCGATACGCAGCAAACTCGCAGCAAAATCGCAGCAAAATCGCAGCAGATTAGATCTAAATAACTGAACACAGCATCAAATCTGTACCAACAAATCTGCTGCGTTTTTGTTGCATATCTGCTGCATATACGGTGTGTGGGTTTATACCCTAAAGCGACTCTGTACCCACAATCTGACCCCCCAAACCACTTGTACCTTCGGATAGCTGCTTTTAATCCAAGATCTGTCCTGGGGTCCGTTCGGCAGGGGATGCAGTTATTATCCTAAAAAACAACTTTTAATCCGGCAGCGCTGTGTCTACCGGCCGGGGCTTACATTAGTATAGGCATTAGGCTGGCACACCCTCTCTGTCCTTCCTCCCTATCCTCCTCATCATTAGGAATGCTCCAGGCAGATTGCTTCCTATTCCCCACCTGTGTGTATAATGAACATGGGCTGGATCGTTAATACACCTGTGCAAAGCTCAAACAGCAGTAAATGTTCCTGGATCATTCCTAATGATGAGGAGGGTGGGGAGGAAAGACGGAGAGGTGGTGCCAGCCTAATGCATATACAAATGTAAGCCCCGGCCGTTAGACACAGCGCTGCCGGATTAAAAGTTGTTTTTATGACAATAACTGCATCAACTGCCGAACGGACCCCAGGACAGATCTTGGATTAAAAGCAGCTATCCAAAGGTACAAGTGGTTTGGGGGGTCAGAGTGTGGGTATAGAGTCGCTTTAAAAAGATGCAGGAAAGCTGGGCGAGACCCCTCATGGGAGCTGTGATAGTGGTCACATTGGTCTTCTCTCTAGAGCTGCATTCACAGATCTGCAGGTAGACTAGATATGTAAACACATTATAGTGGTACCTTGGCTTAAGAGTAACTTGGATTGAGAGCGCTTTGCAAGAAGAGCTGACAGTTTTTCAAAATTGTGACTTGGTGTGAGAGCATTGCTTTGGTTTAAGAGCTCCCTGTACTGGGTGGGAGGGGGAGTGGAGGAGGGGCATGGTCTGTATAGCGGGGTCTACAGCACTGTATTATGACCCAGGAAGTCTCCCGCACCTTCCAAATCATGGCAGATCCATTTCAGGCTGGGGCTTACATCAGGGGATAGGACTGTGGAGGTAATCTCTTTATAGCTGTAACCCCTCTCTCCCCGGACAGAGAGTGCTGCATGTATGTGCCCACATCTGCCCTGCTCATTCCTTCATGCTCCCTGCAGTCTCTGTCAGCCATTGTGTTTCCCATCCTCCTTATTCCTGCTATAATGTGCCTGCACTTACACTCAGATATACACACTGCTGCTATAATGTGCCTGCACTCACACTCAGCTATAAACACTGCTGCTATACTGTGCCTGCACTTACACTCAGCTAAACACACTGCTGCTATAGTGTGCTTGCACTCACACTCAGCTAAACACACTGCTGCTATATTGTGCCTGCACTTACACTCAGCTAAACCCACTGCTATAATGTTCCTGCACTTACATTCAGCTATACACACTGCTGCTATAATGTGCCTGTACTTACCAGCAGAATAGTGAGTGCAGCTCTGGAGTATAATATAGGGTGTAACTCAGGATCAGTACAGGATAAGTAATGTAATGTATGTACACAGTGACCCCACTAGCAGAATAGTGAGTGTTGCTCTGGAGTATAATACAGGATGTAACTCAGGATTAGTGATGAGAGAATACTGTTTGATCGAATAGATATTTGATCGAATAGTGAGATATTCGATATTCGTACGAATATCCCGCGAATATTTGATAAATATTTGATAAGCTTTCAAATCCCCCAGCTTCCGGTTTCACCCTCCAAATGGTCAAATAGATGTTTTTCACTAATCGAATACTTGTTCGCATAGACTTTAATGGGATCGAATATTCGATCGAATTTCGTATAGGATATTCGTACGAATATTCGAATATCTCACTATTCCCTCATCACTACTCAGGATCAGTACAGGATAAGTAATGTAATGTATGTACATAGAGACTCCACCAGCAGAATAGTGAGTGCAGCTCTGGAGTATAATACAGGATGTAACTCAGAATCGGTACAGGATAAGTAATGTAATGTATGTACATAGAGACTCCACCAGCAGAATAGTGAGTGCAGCTCTGGAGTATAATACAGGATGGAACTCGGGATCAGTAATGGATAATGTAATGCAATATATGTGCAAAGTGATTCAAAGCTGTGTACAGATAATATATACAGCATAAAATGGTGTTCATTGTTCCAGTAGATTTGCCCTTTAAATACCCTGTAAGATTGGGTACATTGTGCTGTCACTAAGCCTGTCTACAGACGTGCTGATTGTTTGGCCTATGTGACAGCGCTCTGCATTTCGGTGCCTATGGTGATAATACGACCATTTCCGACCCGTTGAAGTCTGTTTAATCTACTGGAAATTCTTCCGGACGCGTGGTCCTCGGTCCCATCACTATTATTGTGGCTCTTACAATCCTCTCAGAGTTAGTCAGCAGTTTGGTCAGATCTGGCTTGATTTCTTTTTTGTCTGCGGCAGCTTAAGAGTAAAAACCTCATCGAGCAAGACTCATCCTCCATTCTTATTCATCTTCCTCTGTGTGTGTCCCAAGACATCAAACGGAAGGACGCGCTAATCCCCCGTTTATACCTGGCACTGACTAATCACTGATGAAGACCTGCCAGCTCTTATCTCTCCCTTCGCCATCCTAATTGCTACTAAACAGCCAGCGCTCCCCTTTTCTTACAGTCAGCTCTTAAAGGAGCCAGCCTTGTTGTGACTATAGTAGCTGGGGGGGTCCCAAGCTTTACACACCACTGGAACCAAACATCCGAAGCCTTAAAGGGGTTATCCAGCGCTACAAAAACATGGCCACTTTCTTTCAGAGACAACACGACTCTTGTCTCCAGTTCGGGTGTGATTTGCAATTAATCTCCATTCACTTCAATGGAACGGAGCAGCAAAAACCGCCCAAGTTGGAGACAAGAGCGGGGCTGTCTCTGATAGAAAGTGGCCATGTTTTTGCAGCGCGTTTTTTTTTTTACAATGGAAGTCAATGGAAAAACGGATCAAAACGGATGCACACAAATGCATCTGTTTTTTTTCATCTGTTTTTTGCAAAAACGCAGTGTGAACCTAGCCTAATATTACACATTTTCTGCTACATGGACGAATAAGCTACAGGCACCACGTTGAATATGACTAACAGGACTGCAACCACTACCCCACCAAACCTTTATCGTCCCATAATAACGACAACAAGCATGTTCACTTTTATGGGCGGTAGAAAAGGCCACAGCTTTATTTTATGTCGTAACTCTCTTTAACCGTTTAACTGTTTAACTGCCGATTAACTTCCAGACTGGAGGTTCTCCCCCAGGGTATGCCAGCCGCCGATCCCGACGGGCACATCCGCCTTCACACCTCTTGGGTAACTTGAAATAAACCGCCAACAGCTGTGACTTGCAGAGCACTTTTAACAAAAGAAACATGTGTTACAAACATCAATCACATAGGGCGGGAGGGAGGGACGTCCTCGCTGTCCAGGCAGGAAGAGGATAAGACCGGGAGGAAACCACACTATGCCTCCCACCACCTGCCTCTGATTGGCCCGCCAGCTCCCACCCCTAATACTTCCATCCTATCCCCAGCGGCTAAAGGGGAGGGGAGGAGCAACAACCTAACTGGGACGATTAACCCCTAACTAACTGGCAAAAACCTCCTGCCACCCTGTTAGTCCTTGTGCCACCTCCTTAAACAGCTCGTAGCCCACATGACTAACAGGACTGCAACCACTACCCCACCAAACCTTTATCGTCCCATAATAACGACAACAAGCATGTTCACTTTTATGGGCGGTAGAAAAGGCCACAGCTTTATTTTATGTCGTAACTCTCTTTAACCGTTTAACTGTTTAACTGCCGATTAACTTCCAGACTGGAGGTTCTCCCCCAGGGTATGCCAGCCGCCGATCCCGACGGGCACATCCGCCTTCACACCTCTTGGGTAACTTGAAATAAACCGCCAAGGAGCAGCGAGGCTACCCCTAGACCTGGCTGCGACCCCCACCCAGGATGAAGAGGGCTTGCTCTACGCCGTCTTGCAACCCAGCCAGAAATATGTCTAACCCAATGTCATTGAGATGCACACCATCCGGGCCCATCAACCTTCTATTATCCCCCTCCAGCTGCCTGTGTCTCACTACCACTCCCGCTCTAGAGCGGACGAAGCGTGATGTGCGAGCATTTACCGTCCTGCGTGCCTTTTCGACCGCCCCTGCGTCTCTCGCCCCTTGCCATTGGACCCGAGGAATAATTTCTGACCAAACGATAACTACCTGCTTGAAAAAACTGGGGATTCTTTCAATGTCCGCTCGTATAATAGTAAGCAAATCGGCTAACCGTAAAAAACACAGGTAATTTCCTCCCGCATGTATCACCAAAACCACCGGCTCCATGGCGGCTCGACCAATCTCCATCGCATGAGTCAGGACCTCAGACCAACGAAGACCTTTTACCCCGTTCCAGTAAGCATCCACCGAATGAAATCCCAGCGACTTTCCTCCTGGACGAATCGCCGCCCTCCTAGCCGCATGCCAAATGAACGAGTGTCCTATAAACCACACGGCCGGACGCCTAGGATCTGAAAAGAAAAATCATTCCAGCAATTCGGGTCTAATGTATGTTGCATAACATGCGGATCTCCATCTTCCAATGCGCTGAACCTGAGCCTCAGACATGCCTGCTCTAGCCGCTTCGGTGGCGGCCCCTATTCTAAATGAGTGTGTTCCATAATTAGCAGGGTTGACCCCTGCCAGGCCCAGCAGTCTCTTAAGCAAAGCCTGAAACTGGTAGCGGGTGAGTGGGAGACCATTCTGGTGTACTAAGAAATTGACGCCCGAAGAGCGGGCAGCCATGTAACGTGTAACGATCGATACAGGGCAGAAGGGGCCAGTGACTGGGAATATGGTTAACCAGGCGCCCTTCCCATATATGTCAGTTTTAGAGCGTTGGATTCTGACCTTAATGGCATTGTTGGCCGCTAGGACGTCTACAGACTGCAAGCCGCCCAAGCGGTAGGCCGATGGGGCTACCAACTCACCTACCCTGAGCGCCCCGTAAAATGCCAGGCAAAATGCTGCTGTAATAAGGAATTGTTCGTACTTGGACTTACAAGTCAGCTCAACATGTGATAACAGCTGATTTAGCAGGGTGTGAGAGATAGGGAATCTAGGGGGTCGTTTGACGTGTTGCTTCTGCCAGCCCTTAAGGGCTTGCCTAATCATAAAATTATTGGTGACGTTTGGCCAGCCCCTGAGCTTAAAATGAAAACCGACACCCGCCATTCTGCGTTTAGCCGCTATGCTGGATAAACCACGCTGTTTTAGAGACATGAGATATGAAATGGTGACGGATAATCTAACCTGATCGCTTGTATCGACTTCGTGATCTGTGACCAACTTACACCACTCGGTCCACGCCTTACCATAGCCATCCCATGTCGCCGGTGTCACTGAAGATCGTATCAAGGGCATGAGTCTAGTATCGGTAAGGCCCACAGATGTGAGGGGCAAGCAGCACCTTCCTGAGCTGCATCCGGGCGCAGCATGCGAAAATCCTGCCAATTGAAGCGAGATAATGCATCAGCTACCACATTACTTTTCCCAGGAACGTGTTGGGACCGAAAAGAGATGTTGTGTTGCAGACACTTTAATACCAGGAACCTCAACAATGCTAGGACCGGCGGAGAGGAGGAGGTCAATTTGTTTATGCAGTGGACAACACTCATGTTGTCTGTCCAGAAACAAATCTGACGGTTGGCGATTTTATCGCCCCACATTTCCATGGCTACAATTATCGGGAATAATTCTAATAGAGTCAGGTTGCTGCAGAAGCCATGGTCTCGCCATTGGGCTGGCCAAGGCTCCGCGCACCACTCCTGCCCCAGGATAGCTCCGAACCCGCATGAACCGGCTGCGTCTGTGAACAGCTGTAATTCAGAATTTGTGACCTCAGAAGCCTGGACATATGTATGGCCGTTGTACGTGGACAAGAAAACCTGCCATACTTGTAGATCGGCTTTTAGGGGGCTGGTAAGACGTATATAGTGTGTCGGCAGGCGCACCCCTTTGGTGGCTAGGGACAAGCGCCTGGAGAAGGCTCGACCCATAGGCATGACTCTGCATGCAAAGACTAATAGTCCCAGAAGGGACTGCATTTGTTTCAGCGTCACTTTTTTAACTGAAAGAAAGCCGTTCACCAGGGCAGACAGCTTTTCTAGCTTGTCACATGGAAGTCTGAAAACCATTTGTACGGAGTCTAATTCTATACCTAGGAAGGAAAGAGATGTTGTTGGGCCTTCGGTCTTGTCCAATGCAATTGGAACCCCGAACTTTTTCATAAAGAATAAGAAAGTGGACAGCAAAAATTGACAAATATTACCATCTCCCGGGGCAACGAAGAGGAAATCATCAAGGTAATGTATTATAGCGTTGCTGCCCGCCTCGTATCGTACCACCCACTCCAGGAATGAGCTGAATAGCTCAAAGTAGTGGCAGGATATGGAGCAGCCCATAGGCAGGCAGGCGTCATAATAAATTAGCCCATCCAACTGAAAACCCAGGAGGTGATAACATTCAGGATGAACCGGGAGAAGTCTGAAGGCTGATTTAATATCTGATTTTGCTAGTAGGGCTCCAGAACCGGCTGCCCTCAGTAGAGATACAGCCCTATCAAAGGAGACGTAGGACACTGAGGCGTCTTCCTTTGAAATACCATCATTTACCGAATCCCCTTTGGGATGCGATAAATGATGTATCAATCTAAATTTTCCCGGATCTTTCTTCGGGACAATGCCTAATGGAGATACCCTAAGATTGGGAAAAGGGGGATCATTGAATGGGCCCTCCATTCTGCCCAGCTCAATCTCTTGTTCTATCTTATTTTTCAACACTTGTGGATATTGTTTCGCTGACTTCAGGTTATCTGACCATGTAGGGAGCATTGATAATGTGAATGGTATAAAGAAACCCTCAGAGAAACCGTTAAATAGTGTGTTTGATGTTTGCCTATTGGGATACCTGTTTAGCCATGGGGCCATCTCTAATACGTTCACCGGGGTTCTGTCCCTCGGGAGCAGTGATCTGCCGGGCTGATGGTTTAGTTTGACGTGGGCATCTGGATGCTGAGTGTGGGGCCCCGCATACAGAGCACTCATGTTTGAACTTACAGAGACCGAAGAATCTGCAGTGTCCCTCATTGAAAAGCCAACAGGTACCTGGTCTCCTGACGGCCACTGCCCCAGGGGCGTTTTGAGAAGCAGCGGCCCCTGACTGAAAGGGGGGGTACTTTTGTGACATCATGAGCCTGATCCAAAGGTCGGTTGCTTTAACGCCCCAACCAATCTCAGGCTGCAGTGCAAGGCGGCGACGGAATTCCTCATCATATTTCCACCATGCACTGCCGCCATAAGACTTAAAAGCCGTGTACACTGAATCTTGATAAATGAACAGCTCTGAGCATCGTTCAGGATGTTTTTCGCCCATGACACAACCGAGGACAGCGAAAGCCTGAAGCCAGTTATTAATGGTTTTTGCCACCCTCGGTTTACGGTCAAAAACCCGTTCAGTGGCAAAACGTCTTTCTCTGTCCACTGTGCTGAGATCCACGGTGATCAGAGACCATATGTCTATGTACTGGTTCAGCCATATCTTTTCTTTTAACTCCTCAGTGAGGTGGGACCCTAGGGGGTTAATACCACAAAATAACGCTTCCTTATAGACACTGGCCTTATTCGATTTCGGAAGTGAGGGTTGTGGAAGGGGGGGTTGATCTACCTTGGTGTGTTCTAATTTTTGCAACAGGGCCTTAAGGGCCGGGATAACCGTGTCACCACTACTCCCCTCCCCCCATGCCTTAACGAAATCAAACTCACCGGGAGCACCGCTCGATGATCCTGGAGCTTCTGGAACCATGGAAGTGGAACTCGAACTCTCTGCTACAGGCACCAGACTTGGTACTGTGGCTGGATCCGGAAATACCTGAGGTGGACAGGGTGTTGACTGAACAACGGGAGGGGGCACCGCGCTGGCCTGACTGGCCCCGCGAAGCGACCTACTGGCCGAGACTCTAGGCTCCTGCCTCTTGCTAAATCTCTGGGACTCTCTGTATCTGTCCCTAGAAGTACTACGGGATGAGGATCCCGACGATGATGGGGAGCGCCACCTTGAGGATCGAGACCTTCTACTTCTGTCGCTCCTCCTTGACTCCCTAGAATAACGGCGGGAGAGGTGGCGGCGGTGGGAGGATGGCCTGTGGCGTCTACGCCTATATGAGCCATGTGAGGAGTGAGAGGATGAACGGCTGCGGCTCCGCCCTCCTGAAGCGGCGTGCTTATGGTGAGAACGCCTCGCGACAGGCAGCCGCTCCTCTAGGGAGGCCTGGTCAACGCTGGGCGGCATCAGAGACTGGGCCATGGCTGTAGCAAGGGGGGCAGGGATTGCGAGTACTGCAGAGTTTGTGTCAATCTCATTTGCAGCTGTGCTGGCAGCAGCCATATTAGGACTGTGAGGAAGATCAGATGCAGCTACAGGTGCTTGCTGCACAGCACTAGCAGCAGGAGTCGTTATGGGAGCTGGCATTTCTCCTGTGGGGTCCTGTGAGCTAGAGCTAGAAGCTGCCTGTGAATTTCCCATGCTGAGGGAACTCTGGGAGGCCAAGCTAGCGGTGAGGACTGCCTGAGAGGAAAGTGATGAGATACCGGGAGAGCAGGGAGCAATGGTGCCTGAGCGTGGTGGTTGGGGAGCGCGGGAAAGGGGCGGAGCCACGGGAAAAGGCGCGCTACTCGCTATTGGTCCCCCTCGTCTTACTGAATGCTGAGCCCCTCCTCCTCCCGTACGGCTATGCCGCTGCGGCGGGGGGCTCGGGCTCAAACGGTTCGGTGGGCGGATGCGCCGTGCGGACCGCCTGCCACCGACCGCTGCAAGTGCCGGGTGATCGGCGCTTACGGCGTCTCCCAGCCCCGACACTAAGCGGGACAGGAAACCCGTGTCGCCCTGGATGTGGGACCGCAGCGCGGCGATGAGGTTAGCCTCATCAGCCATACTCACATGCGAATCTTCTCCTCAAGCCGCACGTCCGACGTCCTCGCTGTCCAGGCAGGAAGAGGATAAGACCGGGAGGAAACCACACTATGCCTCCCACCACCTGCCTCTGATTGGCCCGCCAGCTCCCACCCCTAATACTTCCATCCTATCCCCAGTGGCTAAAGGGGAGGGGAGGAGCAACAACCTAACTGGGACGATTAACCCCTAACTAACTGGCAAAAACCTCCTGCCACCCTGTTAGTCCTTGTGCCACCTCCTTAAACAGCTCGTAGCCCACATGGTGCTGTGATCTATATAACACTGTCAACAACTTGGGTCGTGTCTGAGTGCAGGAGAGGTTTTCACTGGGAAAGTTCCCTTATACTGCAGTACATCATGGTTTTACATTTCGAGGACCATCATAAGAGGAACTAGGGTGGGGGACAGGCACAGGGTCCCGAAAGAAGGAGGAAACAAATGCCCGGCCCTTCTATGATGGTTGGCCAAACTCAGGGTACTATTTAGATCTTTCCTATGAGGCCTAATTCTCTTTATACCACTGTTCATGTGGAGTTGCCCTTTAAGTTTTGGTGGTCTCTCCTGGTTTTACAAATAGTGACAAAGTGATGCTTTACTGGACATTATAGATGAGAAAACTTGCATAAAGTTCAGGATAAAGAAGGGGGATTAATCAAAATGGTGTAAAGTAAAACTGACTCAGTTGCCCTAGCAACCAATCAGATTCCACCTTTAATTTTCCAAAGAGTCTGTGATGATTAAAGGTGGAATCTGATTGGTTGCTAGGGGCAGCTGAGCCAGTTTTACTTTACACTTTTGATAAATCTGCCCCACAGCCTGTATCTATGGTTTTCCAGGCAGTCCTCGGCTGCATCCACCTTCACCTACAGTTGGCTTCGAATGCCGATTATTCGGGTTCATGCGAAACCGAACTTTCATCAAGTTTGCTCATCTCTACTAGACGTCTAGCTAAATATAAACATACCAAAATATATCAGTACCTTTCGTCCACATACATGGGATTTATAGGCTAACACGTATATTTATATCTCCTTGCGTGGGCGGGAATAAGTCAACTTTTTTTTTCCTTCCTACTGTAAAATTTTCTATTTGCGTCTCCGGTTGTAACCTGTCATTTTCTACCTGCCAGTCTGTAAATGGAAGATATTTTAGAAGTGGCTTAGTGGCGCACGCAGAGTTAATTAGGAGCTTCTTTCATCTCCTCGTACCTCTCCTTCATCCTCTCTGGTGGAAAAGTTCAAGATTTTAGTTTTTTTTTTTCCTTCTACAGATCCATACAAATCTGTCTCTTCCCCTGGTCCTGTCCCAGGGGCTGTGCCCACTGCAAGCGGCGAGGAAGAATATCTGATTGCAAAATCACAGGTTAACGTGAGTTGCATTAACTCCGCCGTCTGCACATTATTCCGGGCCTCGTCCTTGGTTGTGTTCCAAGGATTGTGATGGTTTTCTGAGATATATGGGGGGTGGGGGGTAGCATGTGTTTTCTACATAGCAAGCCAACGATAACTTCTCTGAATTGGTTTAAAGGTAAAAGCCCCTTTTAAATTAGAATTTTTCGAGCTAGTGTTTTCCTTTCAAGAATGTGGTTTCCCAATTTCAACTTTCTAAGAAAAGTCTTATAAAACAGCATAAGACCCCCATTATCTCCTTTTCTTCCCACCCACTTTAGTTGAATACATGACCCCTGAGGTCCTGCAAGAAATGGCTTTAAGAACAAGAGACACTTAATGCTACCATATGTATCAAAGGATCAAAGCCGTACATTATAATGACAGTCCTCGAAGGCAAAGTGCATCAATATGTTCCTTGTCGAGGGGCATTAGACAGAGGACATGACCGTGCGAGGGAGGTAATTATAAGCATACAAATGAATAGGGTTTGATGTGGATAAACCCCAGTTTACACTGGTAATTCTTTTCCACTTTTCACTTTCTTTTTGAATTATGGTAAATTACCCTTCGGCCATCGTGATCGCTAAGAACTTCCTTACAGTCTGTAGCTGGTAATACATGTTAAATAGGATCCTAATATATACAAGGGGCCAGCTGCTTGGTTTCCCCTTGGGGCAGGTTGGATTTCAGTTGCTTCTCAGCAATGAAGAATATTTTAGCCGGGGAGCGTAGACGGGAGAGGACAAACTGGGCTTAGATTGTATACCGGCACCTTCTAAGGAATATTATTTTACTACCTTCCATGAATAATCGTATTAGGCCCCGTCCCTTCATGATCACACAATGGAAAATCGCATGGTGGCTTTGGTCTATAGTGGGCTATTTCGACCGACCATCGTGTGTAAATTAAATTTTGACCTATATCTGCTGAGAATGAGATCGGATGGACAATGTACAGCTGACATTGTTTTCTTGCCCGTCCGAAGCCTGTCTTCTCTGCGGCCTATCTTCCAAAACAAAGGGGTCTAACTGGCAGATGATGTCAGTAAAGATAGTGGACGGGAGTGATAGAAAATCAGGTTGGGAGATCCTCATACACCTTAGATTGACAGCTGAATCTGCTGTGGGGACCTTTAGGCATAATCAGTCAGATTTAGCTATGGAGTGATCTGCTAGTTTAACCTAGAACATTGCTGGAACAATTGTTTGTATGAATGATTCCACCTTGTGGTCAATGTCCCATGTATATGACCAAGCCTCTAGAAGCCCTGTGAGAAATAGGTTTGGATGAGCTGAGAGGGTTAATACCAGGTCGCTTGTGGAGGTGAGAGAGCATTTGCCGTATTATAAATTGGCAATGCCTGGACATCTGTAGAAGAAGAAAGGTCCATGGCTCCTGGCTTGGGGATCTCTGCTGCTTTCTGCTAAAACCATTGTTGGTAAAGATAGGGGACGGAAGTGATAGAAAATCAGGTTGGGAGATCCTCATACATCTTAGATTGACAGCTAAATCCGCTGCGGGGGGTTCGGCTGACAGTGATCAGTGACAGTGATCTGCTAGTTTAGCCTGGCACGTTGCTGGAAGGGTTGTTTGTATGAATGATTCCACGTTGTGGTCAAAGTCCTATGTATATGACCAAGTCTTTAAAAGCCCTGTGAGGCATAGGTTCGGATGAACTGAGAGGGTTAACACCAGGCCGCTTGTGGAGGCGAGCGAGCATTTGCCGTATTATAAATTGGCAATGCCTGGACATCTGTAGAAGAAGAAAGGTCCATGGCTCCTGGCTTGGGGACCTCTGCTGCTTTCTGCTAAAACCATTGTCTTCTTGAAAGGACCCCTTCATTTCCCAGATAGCTCTTCTTCCAAGAAAACTTACATCCACACATCCAACATCCACCCTCCCTTTCCCGGCCCCCTCCTTCCTTCTCTTCTCTCTCAAGCCTGGAGCGAGACTGAACAAACCCCACAGTGACACAGCTGTTCAATTATTGCAGTTCCTCTAAGCAATTCCCCGCAGTGTTTGCTCTGCAGAACAATATATAAATTTACTGCAAAAGGGTCTTGTGTGTCACACTGAGAACTAGAGATTTGCTCAAGTCCAGAGTTAACGTCTTCCTTCCCGATTGCCTCGATGGTAGGGGAAGCCACAATCCAGAAGCTGAGGGGTTAAATGGCTTCCGCTCCCATCTGCTGGGGTTGGTTGTAGTTAAGAGAACTGGGCTCAGCATGTGTTTGAACACTACACACGCTCACACGAGTCTGCCAAAACATTTTACTAGTTTGCTTACGGAGGATGAAAATGTCTTAACCCCTTCCCAGGATGCACTTCAGCTGAAAGAGATAGAAACAATTGACGGTTCAGGAGTAGAGGTGAACGTATCGATCTGCTCGCTTCTTCAACCATCGTATTCATAGACAACAATGGGCAAATGGATTAGCATTATTATTCCCCCATATCTTCTATGAGTCACCAATAGCAAACCAAGCGTGTTAAATTAAGCCACGTCATAATGTTGTGAAGGCAGATAGATTAGGAACCCTACTGCACATCGACAATCCATCAAGGATAAGTTACAGTGTATCGTAGGCAGCAATAACCTATTTCCTATGGTTATGTGAAGGAATATCTCAATAGCAGAGCCCTTTGACAAGGATGTCCCTTAATATGGTTGTTTGTAGATTCCTTTGCCCAGAAGGACTCATTGGTTCAACCAAAGTCAGTGTCTCTTGACAAGCATGACCTACTATATGTTTATATGTAAGAACATTTCCTCAGGAGAACACATTGGGTCAATCCAAGATGATGTTTCATGAACAGGATGTTCCATTCATATGGCGTCTGTATAAGTATTTGCCCAAGAATTCTCTATGGGTCTACCCAAGATGTCTCTTGACAAGGATGTCCCTTAACGGGTTGTTTGTAGAACCATTTTCCCAGAAGGACTCATTGGTTCAACCAAAGTCAGTGTCTCTTGACAAGCATGACCTACTATATGTTTATATGTAAGAACATTTCCTCAGGAGAACACATTGGGTCAATCCAAGATGATGTTTCATAAACAGGATGTTCCATTTATATGGCGTCTGTATAAGTATTTGCCCAAGAATTCTCTATGGGTCTACCCAAGATGTCTCTTGACAAGGATGTCCCTTAACGGGTTGTTTGTAGAACCATTTGCCAAGAAATACTCATTGGGTCAACCAAAGTCGGTGTCTCTGAACAAGGATGACTCATTATATGGTTGTATGTAAGAACTTTTCCTCAGGAGAACACATTGGGTGAACCCAGAATGGTGTTTCAAGAACAGGGTGTCCCTTTATATTGTTGGTTGTATGTCCAAGATTTCTCTATGGGTCTACCCAGTATGGTGTCTCTTGACAAGGAAATGTGGTTGTTTGTAGGGACGGTTGGACTCATTGGGTCAGTCCAATATGGGGATGCCCCTTAGCATAGTTATTTGTATGAGTGTTCCCCCAGAAGGATTCAACAGATCAGCCCGAAATGGCATCTTCTGACAAGGATGCCCCTTTATATAACTGTTTGTTAGAACCGTAGTATAGGAGGAGTCATTGGGTCAGCCCAAGATAATGTTTTCATAGCTTGGAATGAATACCAGAATTAAATTACCCTATTAAGTAGTTTTATGTAGGAACCAGATAAGCCCAAGGTAATGGCTTCTAAGTTTGTCATAAAATGTAATTGCCCTCGTATATGGTTGTGTAGAGGAATGTTTGCTGATGAATCACTGGGTCAGCCCATGATGAGCGCTCCTCGGCTTGGCAGGCAATAAGAATCCAATTACCCTATTACATATTTGTGTTTAGGAGCTTACTTTACTGCTGTTAATCTAGACCAGCCCAAGATGGTGGCACCTTAGCTTGGCAAGGCTGTTAAAATCCAATTGCTATTGGAACATTTATCCATAATTTACCACATCAGCCCAGGGTGGTGGCTCTTTAGCTTCTCAATATAAGGACATATTTACCCTTTATAGGGTTATCTGGAGGAACATGTGCATATTACTCACCAAATTAGACAAAAACGATGGCTCCTAAGCTAGACCGGGATGTGGTTTAGGACACTTGATCCTATAAAATCTTGTCCCGAGTTGCCCACACCCCTTATTTAGACCATTTTAAGAGAATTATTAGATGACGTCGAACTAACAGACCATAATTTTGAATTAGCAAGATGAATTAGGTGATTATGGAAATCCTGAAAATTGGGGGGGGGGGGGACTTACACTCTACACTTATAGGCTCAAATTTGGAAATTTTATATCTAAACCACATATATAATAGCATTTGGCAAATACTTTGCTGTGATGATATTGAAATGCGTTGCGCTATATACTCTAGTGGCACCCAAAGCTAAATTTGTAAGATTAGGGCTACCAAGAATGATACCGGTAGAGAACACATTTTCTTCAGATTGTCTTTCCTTCATTGGTGAGAGGCACAAGCTTTTTTAAAGTACTTTCACCTAAATTCTCGTGTAACATGGTCACGTTGACACCCTCTTGAGGGACAGTTTTTGATTTGATTATATGGTAGAGAAGTTGGGTTGGGTAGATGACTCTAGAATGACTCAAGATCCGATGTAGGTGGGAAAGTAAACTCTGTGACTCATCTCTCAATCCATTGATCAGAAGATGCAGGTTCTCTAGTGGAACAATTAAAAGAGTATCTGTCAGCAAATAAAAAAACTTTTAATATGTTGTAGAGACAAATCAAAAGTTTTTACTGAATAGGATTTAAGTGTTTAGACCCTGACATATCACAAGAATAAGCCTGGAGACGTCTGGGCTTAAGGCCCTATTCCACCAACAGATCTGACGACAGATTATCTGCCAAAGATTTGAAGCCAACCCCAGGAACAGACTATAATCAGAGATCAGGTCATATAGAAAAGACTGGATTTCTCCTCTTTTCAAATCCACTCCTAGGTTTGGCTTCAAATCTTTGACAGATAATCTGTTGTAAGATCTGTTGGTGGAATAGGGCCTTTAGCGTGGTGTCTCCTGGCTCTATGTTACATGATGAGGATGGACTTATAATCTAGGTCTGCAGGGCCATCCTGGTCTCATAGACACCCATTGGGGAGAGAGGCGCAAGGTTATGGACGTCTTTCTTCACTATTTATCATGGTAGGTTGAACACCCAGACCCCAACTAAAGCTTTTGACTTGTCCCTAGTGTAACATGTAAAGAGGTTCTAATTAGAGATGAGTGAACCTTGAGCATCTGGACCTTTATCCGAAGTCGAATGCTCAGCATTTGATTACCAGTGGCTGAAGAAGTTGGATGCAACCCTAAGGAACCCTATAAAACATGGATACAGCCTATGGCAGCCTTAGGGCTACATCCAACGTCTTCAGCCACTGGCAATCAAATGCAGAGGGTTTGGGCAAACCCGAGTGTGCTTGAGGATCAATCATCCCTAGTTCTAACAGAATTCAAGTAAATAAAGTCTTCACATCTTTGTTATAAATCGAAGTTATACATGCTATGTTTCTTTATCAAGCTGGGTCTAAACGTAGGGTTGTAATTTCTTTACCTGTATTGTGAATCATAAAGGATTAGTGGTCAACCAAAATGCATCCACGTTCTCCTTTTTGGCCATTTGATTCTACCATGATGCTGTTGGACTCTTGATATTGCAAGCATCTAGGACACGTCAAAAGTTTTTTTTTTAATGATAATATGTTTTATACCTCGTGAACAGTGGCATGACTTTCCTGAGTGGCCCCTATATTTGTCCAGGGATTCTTGTTGAGGTCTCACCAAAGAGATGTTGGACGTCAACTGTATTTTGAAAGTTTGCCAGTGCCCGCTGGCCATTATCTACAGCCTGCCAGAAAAACATGGGACAGTTGGGTAACACATCAACAGGCGCAACACTAAACACAAGGGGAAGTATAAAAAAGTGTGTCTTCTCAGGCACCGTTTCCGATTTCTCATGGTCTTTTTCATCCGCCTTCCCATATGGTTCTTTGCCTTGTGGACAGGTCTTTGCGAAGTTAGTATTCCCCGTTCCCACTTTGCCTTTGTGAAGGCAGTGAATGATGTGTCAATGGTACCACAGACTCCTTAAAATTCAACGGGGCCCTCCTTACGTCTCACAAAAAAGACTGATGGCATTGGTTACGGGTAGACAATATAACACTGGGAGAGATGGAAGACAAGTGTCGTACAAATAGTCGTTTACATATTATTGATACATTTTAATAGAAAACAATACAGAATTTGAGGCGCGTTTTTCTGGCAGATGAATTTGCAGCCAGCAGCCCCGCTCCGGGCTCAGCGCTCGGCGTATGGGAGAATGTTTATTACGTTCTATTTATAGTCACTGGTATTGCTACTAAATCCATACACCGAGGTAGAAATTACATTCAGGCATCTTTATTGTACTACACGAGAATAATTTTTTTTTTAAAGTGTGGGGGTGCAACGACGATGTTGTATAATAAGAACGTGGATCATTATACAGCAGAAGTAATATAAATGATAAGCTCGGGATTGAGAGGACATGATATGGAGGATACAAGGGACTAGGACGCAGTATAGATGATTTCCCGGATTTCATGGAGTCCACTGTGGAAATAAGATTGGGATCAAATGGTTTTAAAATGAGAAACATATACACGATGGAGGGATAGGGCGGTATTGAGGGCCCTGTATAGGGATTTAAAGGGGTTGCCTGTTTTGAATACCCACCCCCCCCTTTTTTTAAGAAGGCCCCCTATGTATACTATACTAATTATAGGATGTGCAAAATAGTTTAACAATGCAGCCTACTCGGCTCTGAAGGGTTCATGGACCAGCTGAGGGATACAGAAGAAGCCAATGGGTATGAGGAAAGACATCCAGCACAAGGTCTTATAAAAGCTAGGTATCCTTTATTCATCCCCAGATAAAACAGCTCAGAAACAAACGTAGGTGTCCGACGTGTTTTGTTTACACCTTAACCTTGAGGTGCTATGATTAAGGTGTAATCACCGAAACACGCCAGACACCAGTGGTTGTTTCCATGCTGTTTTATGTGTGGATGAATAAAGGATACCTGGCTTTTATATGACCTTGGGCTGGATGTTTATCCTCATAATGTATTACTAAATGTCTAGTATGCCTAATAATCAAACAACAATAGGTGCTCAATATTCCTGCAGCGCCCCTGCAGGTAAAGTAAAGCATTACACAGTTTTTAGTGAAGTCTAATGAATGTTTCTGTAATATATGGGCAAGGCGGGTCCTGCAAAATCAAAGATGTTCTTTGTAGCAGCTCTTCTTTGGCTAATAGATTATAGGAAAATCCCCAGGAAAGTGGATAACACACGTTTTTTTTATTAATTAATAACCCTCTAAAAGAACTGTACTGTAAAGGGTAATTGACTCAAGGGTCGTGGGAAAGGTGAGAAGGAGGAAGGAAACACAGAGACCTTTATTTTTGGGTGGTAAAACCAGTGGGCGGGGGCTATTTTTGTTAGTAACTAGATCCCCAACCATGGTTGGGGGTCCAGCTGTTACCACAGAAAAAGCGACCACTATACACTATGGATGAAGGAAGAAATTTAGCATCACATGGCCTTATTGGTATACCCTGAGTAATTCATGGGTTGGAGCACTCAATCAGGTGGAGAGGAGACTATCTACAATAAGATAAAAAGAAGGTTGTTTGGATTCCCCCTTGAGGATACTTTAGGCAGAACATAAACACTGTGTCATGCCTAGTGCAGAAGGTGGAGCCTGACACAAGGACTCAAATAATATTGTGTTAGGCCCCGCCCCTGAGGTTCTCTGCTCTTGAAATAACACAGCGTACCAGTCCGGTATAGTATTTAGTTGAGTCTAAAATATATTGGTCTGGGAGGAGGAACCATAACAACCTCCTGAGAGGGTAAGTAGCCACCACCTACAAATGACACGTATAGTCATGGTTTTTTTATGATCAGTGCCTAATCGATACACAAAATTGGTGTGGAGGGGGAAGGTTAATTTTAAAAGTACAATGGTTATGATATTTTGGGTGGAGTTACTTTTAAAGGTCCAGACTAGAAATCACCTATACACCCCAAAAATGTTGCGATCTAAGACCAACCTGTAAGATTTATATTTCTTCCCATCTCATCTCCCTTTGCTTCCGTTCTGCCCTTGAATGTTTGCGCCCCCCCCCCCACCACCACCGTTTACGCTCCCGAGTCATCACACATAAGGTTTCCTGGTATTATTTCAAAGCTCCTGCAACATCTTACGAATTGCAATTAAGTAAGAGCGCTCAGCCATGTTATCTGCTCGGAGGTATTTTCATATCTCACTAATACATTCCTATATGTGTAATATTATTCCGCACGGTGTGATGCATAATAACCTCCTCCGGCCTGGGACTCGAGACAAGGCACCAGAACATCCCCGCAAGGGTTAATTATTGATTCATGGAAAACATTATGGCTGAGAAAAATCCTTCATATTTTCCAGGTCTTCATATATGGAAGGAAATCGTTCCACCTATGTGAATTATAGCCAAGTCTTCATCCTTCCATGGAAACCTTGAAGAAGCTTCATATCATTCCTCTGGTATTGAGGTAGAAAACTGAGGAACCAAACTTTTTCGACAAATAACTCCATGAATGGAAATACGCATAGGCTGCCTACTGAGCTGGTCAGGATCTTACGTGACAGCTGGAAACCTCTCGTTCTCTTGACTTTCAAACACTCCAGACTGCTGGAAAATGTCTCTGTGTGTAATCCGACATGTGTTCTATGTGGACTGTGTTATATGGAGTTTTCTGTATATGAAACCGCTGATCTCTAGTGATGGATAGGCTGTATTCTCAGTGATGTCACCGCTGATCTCTAGTGATGGATAGGCTGTATTCTCAGTGATGTCACTGCTCTCTAGTGATGGATAGGCTGTATTCTCAGTGATGTCACCGATGATCTCTAGTGATGGATAGGCTGTATTCTCAGTGATGTCACTGATCTCTAGTGATGGATAGGCTGTATTCTCGGTGATGTCACCGCTGATCTCTAGTGATGGATAGGCTGTATTCTCAGTGATGTCACCGCTGATCTCTAGTGATGGATAGGCTGTATTCTCTGTGATGTCACTGATCTCTAGTGATGGATAGGCTGTATTCTCAGTGATGTCACTGATCTCTAGTGATGGATAGTCTGTATTCTCGGTGATGTCACCGCTGATCTCTAGTGATGGATAGGCTGTATTCTCAGTGATGTCACTGCTCTCTAGTGATGGATAGGCTGTATTCTCACTGATGTCACTGCTGCTCTCTAGTGATGGATAGGCTGTATTCTCAGTGATGTCACTGATCTCTAGTGATGGATAGGCTGTATTCTCAGTGATGTCACCGCTGATCTCTAGTGATGGATAGGCTGTATTCTTAGTGATGTCACTGCTGATCTCTAGTGATGGATAGGCTGTATTCTTAGTGATGTCACTGCTGATCTCTAGTGATGGATAGGCTGTATTCTCAGTGATGTCACTGCTGCTCTCTAGTGATGGATAGGCTGTATTCTCAGTGATCTCACTGATCTCTGGTGAATGGATAGGCTGTATTCTCAGTGATGTCACTGATCTCTAGTGATGGATAGGCTGTATTCTCGGTGATGTCACCACTGATCTCTAGTGATGGATAGGCTGTATTCTCAGTGATGTCACTGATCTCTAGTGATGGATAGGCTGTATTCTCAGTGATGTCACTGATCTCTAGTGATGGATAGGCTGTATTCTCAGTGATGTCACTGATCTCTAGTGATGGATAGGCTGTATTCTCTGTGATGTCACTGATCTCTAGTGATGGATAGGCTGTATTCTCAGTGATGTCGCCGCTGATCTCTAGTGATGTATAGGCTGTATTCTCAGTGATGTCACTGATCTCTAGTGATGGCTAGGCTGTATTCTCGGTGAAGTCACCGCTGATCTCTAGTGATGGATAGGCTGTATTCTCAGTGATGTCACCGCTGATCTCTAGTGATGGATAGGCTGTATTCTCAGTGATGTCATTGATCTCTAGTGATGGATAGGCTGTATTCTCGGTGAAGTCACCGCTGATCTCTAGTAATGGATAGGCTGTATTCTCAGTGATGTCACTGATCTCTAGTGATGGATAGGCTGTATTCTCGGTGATGTCACCGCTGATCTCTAGTGATGGATAGGCTGTATTCTCAGTGATGTCACTGATCTCTAGTTATGGATAGGCTGTATTCTCAGTGATGTCACTGCTGATCTCTAGTGATGGATAGGCTGTATTCTCAGTGATGTCACTGATCTGTAATGATGGATAGGCTGTATTCTCTATGATGTCACTGATCTCTAGTGATGGATAGGCTGTATTCTCAGTGATGTCACTGATCTCTAGTGATGGATATGCTGTATTCTCAGTGATGTATATATATCTTACATTGTTTGCAGACACTATTATTTGGGCGTTATACTTTATATACTACCCAAATGCACTCTGGCATAAAGGTTGAACTCCAGGTGTTGGGACATACGTGCGGATTACACGCCATGCTTCTCTTCAGTTTACAATCCAGTCATGCTGCCACTTGTCTCTATTCTTGAGACATATTTGCAGATATTCCTGTATAAGTTTCTTTAGAAATGAGCTGCATTTACCTAATACGCAGGCGTGACGGGAGGCTCTGATACCGACACTCATCCAACTGGTTTATATGTCAGGTATTTGATAGATTATCAGGAATTAAGCACAGGGGTGTAGCTTTTGTGTAGCTACTGGGGGTGCGGCTATACCCAGGCACAAAGCCCACATCGCTACATCAGAGGACACCAGTAATAAAGAGGGCACATGGTAGCTGGGTGCTACTGGCATCATAGCAGTATATATGTTCATATTTGTGGCCTCCAAACCCTTCATCTTTAGGATCCAGTTCAATAACAATTAACATTTCACTCATTTGTGTATAAAATGGGCAGTGTCCCAGAGCAGGTGTCCGCAACTGTTTATCAGCATGTATAGGTCAGTACTATGTGTTATAGGCTCTGGGGCTGAAGCCTGTAGAATGCTTCTCCTACCACCAGGTGTCACTCTATGTCACTGTACTCTTTGCATGACTGAAGTTAAAACTGATTTCTTTATTGATTGTATGGTTCATGACACTGTCCCCGAGCCAGCTACCTCAAAGGTTAGTTACCTATCACATAGAGTTATCTTTTCCCCTGGTCCAATTAGTTTCCCCCCTGATGGGTCTAGTATACTGTAAATAGTGGGATTGGGACTAAATGGGGCAGTTGATGAAGCAAGTTAGTTGGTGGATGGAGTTAGTTCAGCTATTGTATTAGCAAGAGTGCGTGTCCAAAGCCTACTGAGGAGGTTTTACCAGGGCCTGGCCAGGCGGCCAGGACCCATTAGCAGGACTAATGTTTATTTATCCTGAATACTGATATCCTAGCCATGTCCAGTTAAAGCATTGCGAGGAGGGGCTGTGGCAAAATTTTTCCTCAGAAGCTGAAGTGCAACAGCTATCTGCTTGTAGCATTTTGCTTGGAATCTAAAGTGCCACACCTGTCTGCAGCTCAACCTGGTAGAGACCTGACAGATTCCCTTTAATTCCCCCTAAACAAACACCAAATCTCTACTGCAGGCTGCTATTTCTCCTAAGGGGTTCCCCCAAAGGCTAGCTATCCCACTAGTTGGGCCTGTAATCCCCCATCGTTTGTCACTCTGTTCCCACAGGATAGCTCAGGCGGATACAGGACTCTATTCTAACAGCCCCAGCTAAGTACCTTGTTGTCTGGATAGGTTCTCCCCAAGTCTGAAGCCCAACGAACCCCAACCTACTTCTTCCGCACACCTAAAAGGTTATTCTAAGTCACTTCCACTATGATGCAGTATATTCCAAGTATCTACTGTATTCAGACTGTGTCAACAGGTATCTCTATATTTCTACTAGCATCAAAGCTGTGTCTGAAAAGTATCTTCTCTTAACTGCCAGCTGTGTCTTGTGAAACAACTGTCCATTGCCTTAGCAAGTCCGTATACAACCTACACTGATCATGTTCATTCTTCAGCGCGTACAGAGCAGGAGCGCGCGCCTCCCATAGACTCCCATTATGAGCGGGAGGCTAACGGCATTCCGCGGCGGATAATTCCGTCGCGGAATTCCGCTACTTTTGCTAAGTGGGAACGGGGCCTTAGTGTGTGAACCACTACACAGTACAACCCCCTACAAAACAAGAGGTGCCGTGTCAGTGTATCCAGTGGGCAACCTACCACCCTTGCCACTGTGTCAAGTGCCCCAGTGGTGCCCAGCCACATAACACCTGGCCCCCCTGTGGGCCGCTGCAAATGTATTCTTGCAGATGGGGGCGCTGTTGTTATAGTGCCTATGAGAAGGATTGATGGCAAGGGTGTATCTTCAGAAGGAAGCCACGTGTGGCGACTTGGCTTAGTGGACATGGCTGTGGTGTGACAACCTTCCAGAACCTTATTGAGTCACTCTCAGCACATGGCGGTCGATATAAACTGCGGGTCAGAAGAATGGAACTGATATAGACAGAAATAAAAGACCTTTCATTCTAACCTGGTAAATAGGACTCTATACAGAGGGATAATTTGCTTGCGTGTATGGATAATATGGAGGTGGAGTTCACACATTGAAGCTGTGTACTCTTCAGTTGCCCGCACATTGTAGCATTAGTGCAAAATAAGATTCTCAGCAGTGATTCTGTTTGTTGGAGAATTCAATACAACTCAGTCTGTTGCCATGAAAAACAGGCATGAAGTGGCAATCTCCAGTGTAATTACAGTACTCAGGTATTAGTAGAATAGCAGGCTGGAGTTGTGGGTTATTGACGGCACACAACAGCTGCCTGCAGAAGGCTCCAGCGCAGCACAGCGCCGCTCCACCCTCCTCTATTTTCTTTGATTAATTTCCTCCTTGTAAGAATTCCTATTCTGTGTACTTTCTTCTCTCCCAGACTTCATTCGGAGAGGAGCACGGTAAATATTTGCCACTTATTGAAGGCAAGGCTTCCAGCTTCCTTCCTACGCCAAGTGTCTCGCAACCAGACGCAACGCTGGACCTCACCAGTCACTATTGACTATGATCGTCTATGACGTCTATTCTCATTTTTAGTTATGCTAAAAACTTTGTATCTTGTCTCTCCCACCATGCCTCAGAATGCAGCACAGATTTTAGGTTCGCTCTACTATTGTAGGAGTTTCTTGTGCTCGGTGTTGCCCCCTGCTGTGTATTGTAGTCTCTGCTTCAAAAAGATTTATTTACTTAAAGGGAACCTATCGCCACTCCTGACCTGTCTTTTTTAATAAATACTTGTATTCCCTATGAAATAACAATTCTGGGACATCTTTTCTTGTAACTCTGTGATGTGCTCTTCCTCTATTATTCTCATTAGAATTGTATGACTTAATAGCCAACTGGGTGTTACCAGTGGGGGGCGTGTCCCTACACTGTCTGACACTATCCAATCAGAGCTGACAGTGCCAGACGGTGTAGGGACACGCCCCTAATGGTAACACCCAGTTGACAGTCATATATTTCAATGTAAAACAAAAAAACTACTTTTGATATGTGCAAGAGATGTTAAAAGATTTGATATTGCTGGGAGAAGCACCTGGCTAATCACTTCACTTCCTTGTGTGCTGCCTATTTCGTATCACTGCAGCAGACAGTCTCCATCAAAGACCATGGAATGAGTCAAAGACCGCAGTGACTCTGGAAAAGGCGCTCTCAGTGAATGTTCTTTGCTCCTCTATCTAGAGATCGGTGGGGGTCTGCATACCCAGACTCCAACCGATCTTTTAAAGTGACAAAGACTTAAAGGGAACCTGAAGTCAAGCCCAAAAAATTAGATGTTACTATCATTAAATAGCATAGGGTGTACTAAATACACACCCTTTTACAGTTTCATGATACGCCCTTCCTGAGATATTTAGGTTTCTAGTTTCTCTTGCATTTCAGTTAATAGTCAAATGGGCGTGAGCTTAGTTTAAACAGGTGAATATTAGGTGATGAGTTTGATTATACAGTCGGGGGTATGTATTAGGCATATATACACCCCTGAATGTAAAATATTCACCCCCCCTGACTCTATAATCAGACCCATCACCTTATAGCCACTCCCATTATTAAAATTAAGTTCACGCCCCTCTGACTATTAACTAAATTGTCAGACAAATTATAAACCCACATATCTTGGGAATGGAGGGACATATCAAGAAACCGTAAAATGATGTTTAATCGGGGTACCCTGGGCTGTTTTATGATGGTAAAATCTCACTTTTTGGAGGTCCTCTTTAAATCTTGCCTGTATGAACATACCCCTAAAGGAGCACTGGCAGGAAGGAGGGACTTGGTCTATATAACGTTTAGGTAGGTGGAATGTATTACAGGAACATCCGCATAAAGCCAGGACCAAAGCTTTCCAGTAGAACATTGCCGAGATCATCACATTACCCCCGCCAGTTTGTCATTTCCCCATAATGCCTCACTCCATGTTCGGATATTTAGGTTCCCATTAAAGATGCTTACAGTGGTGGACAGGGGTCGGGATCAACGTTCTGACTGGTCTTTGAGTTACACATAGCATAGGGCTGACTGCTCACTTGCTGTCTGATATATCCCACCCGTGCCAGGCTCCATCGTCACCAGATAATCAATGTCATTCCTTAGTGGTTTTATTGTTATGGCTGATCGGTGTATAATGACTAGTACTAATAGGATCTCTATCTCCCCTGTAGCGCTATAGATTATACTACATAAGACGTTCCTGTTCCTCTGTATACTGCATAGATCCCACTTCTCGCTGTGCTGTGGACCTCTCGATCCGTGATGTCGGTGACATGTTTATTACAGTCATGTCTGAACATACGATGTCGTGTAGCGGATTTGCCTGCAGAAACCTCATTAAACATTCCAGAACTCTCTCCGTGCAGTTTTCTCCCACTCACTCATATTTATTGAACGGCTCTTTGCACGGCAGCTATTCCGATCCCTCCGTACATCGCGTGTACATGGAGGTAATGGCTTCCACAGAGCCTTTCCATTATCAATTGCTCGGATAATTAAACAATAATACAGCTCTTAAAGGGCCGATGCACAAACACAAATCAGATATTCTTTATATGGATTCATGTATAGATACATATTTATATGCTGAATGAATCATAAATCGGGGCAAAAAAAAGGAAAATATTTTTTTTTAAACATTTGAAAAAAATCCCTTTGATGAAATAATACATTTAGCCTGGGAAATCTTCAAAGAGGGTCGGTTCCCTTTCAGTTTTTTTTTTTGTGGAGGCGAAGTAAGTGACCACTGTTGTTACCAACCATAAAATTTAGCTCAGGGCGATTGACCCTATTTTTCTCCTCTAATGGTGGTGGAGTCCAAGATGAGAGAGCCCCATTGTGTTATATGGCAAAGAGTAGTGACAACTTTATATTCTGGATTATTGACGGTCTTAATTAATAGTTTTCTCCAAAAACACCCACATATGGCAGGGTTCACATACGGCCTTCATTTTTTTTTTTTTTTTTTTTACCAAAACCAGGAGAGGAGCCGACCTAGAGAACAACTATAACGGAAAGGTTTGCTTCTTCTACTGACCAAAATTCCACATGTGAACCAAGCCTTATGGTTTTATTACCTCTACCTATTTTATTAAAGTGGTCTCCATTGTTTAAAACAAACTCCATTTGATAAACTCTGATCCTTACCTAGAAAAACAGCAATCTGCTGTCCACTGCCTGTTGTTAGGCTAAATTTGTCTCTAGTAACAGTTGGAGCAGGACAGATTACAGGTGGGGGCAGGCAGGACTGGCAGGCAGAGAGACTAAAAAAGCTTGCGCTGTGTACCAGCAAACTGTCTGTTCCTGAGGATTCACACTGTTCTTGAAAGGTAAATCAATGCTTTCCTCTCAACCATGCATTGTTTCCTTAAATTAACCCTTCAGAGAGATGACAAAGTGACGTTAGTTTAATTTATTTTGGGTGTGCCGCATATTTGTGCTTGTCTTTTTCTTTTTTCTTTTCCTTTTTTCTTACATATGCTGCATTTCTAGCACAGCAGCACCCTGATATTAGTTATTCAGGGGTGTCCTCCCTATCTACATTATAAGGCTATGTTCACACAGCATATCTTTTTGTAAAAGTACGGCCGTTGTTGCAATCAAACGGCATGTGGTGAGATGTGGGTTACTGATGCACCTGTTTTACAGAAAGGAAAGAAGCTGCAGCAGTAGCACAGCAAGTAATGGGATACACTAAGTACTGAAAAGCTGATGATAATAATCATGATGACAAACACACCCTGAAGGGAAGGGGAGGAAGACTCTGTAGTTACAGTAATAGCAACACTGGTATTTACAAAAGGAAATGATGCCTAAAACTTTATGGGTGGTCTGATGTAAGAAGCTTTGATTTACCTTTGAGGGACAGCATGGACCATGTGGAGAAGGCAATCAGGCTCAGAGTGAGTTAGCAGTCCTAAGTCTTGTTTCTACTTTGTGTATCTCTGTTACTAGGGACTGAGCCTAACAGGCAGTAGATAGAAGATTTCAATTGTAAACACTATTTTACTAGTCCTGGACACACAGACCGAGTTGTCAGGACCCCGCCCTCTGGAAAGCAGTATCCGCCTGATAATAGAGTTAATGTAAAATATGGTTGCTGGAAATTTCACCTGTACAGTAAGAAGAAGAGACGTTGGAAGATGTGAATTTCTTTTCTCTAATTGCATACAAAGAAAGGTGACATCAAGGGCAAGACGAATCTATTCACTAACTAAACATTATACAGAAAATATCATCTGATGAAGTGGAATATAAAAGAAGGCTAACAAGTACATTTATAATACTGGAAATAGCACAGGGCTATAAATATGGAAAGAAATAACAGACCTTCATCATATAATGCATAATGTAATACTGCCTCATATGTACAAGAATATAACTACTATAATACTGCCCCTATATACAAGAATATAACTACTATTATACTGCCCCCTATATACAAGAATATAACTACTATAATACTGCTCCTATATACAGGAATATAACTACTATAATCGACGAACTGGAGAGAATGGAACGGCTGCACATCCCATCTATGGCTGATACTAATGCCGCCAGGCCTATATTAAAAATCAACACCAGAGTGTCTGTATATGAATTGATCAAACCATATTGCCCCGTGTACCACCGCGCAGGTCCTCTGGTCCACACGGGTCCCTACGCTAACGCCACACCGTGTCGGTCAGCGACCGCCAACCCCGCAAAGCGTGCACGTGCAGGGAAGGGAGGCCATGGAACGGCCCTGCAACCCCAATGTCACAGGACCAGACCCAAAAAGCCCCACCAAAACCCAGCCAGCACCACCGGCGGGGAAGGCTGCCCCCAAACGACACAAGTATGGATATGGTATTACACTTACCATTGCTGCTCTCACAGAATGGGGAAGACATAGGGTCCAGACATGTGAGCACAGACATATCCTGCTAATTTTGGTCATGTGGGTCTTATAAAGGAGTGCTAGCTGTTCAGAGAGGGAGAATTGCAAAACACGAACTGGAGAGAATGGAACGGCTGCACATCCCATCTATGGCTGATACTAATGCCGCCAGGCCTATATTAAAAATCAACACCAGAGTGTCTGTATATGAATTGATCAAACCATATTGCCCCGTGTACCACCGCGCAGGTCCTCTGGTCCACACGGGTCCCTACGCTAACGCCACACCGTGTCGGTCAGCGACCGCCAACCCCGCAAAGCGTGCACGTGCAGGGAAGGGAGGCCATGGAACGGCCCTGCAACCCCAATGTCACAGGACCAGACCCAAAAAGCCCCACCAAAACCCAGCCAGCACCACCGGCGGGGAAGGCTGCCCCCAAACGACACAAGTATGGATATGGTATTACACTTACCATTGCTGCTCTCACAGAATGGGGAAGACATAGGGTCCAGACATGTGAGCACAGACATATCCTGCTAATTTTGGTCATGTGGGTCTTATAAAGGAGTGCTAGCTGTTCAGAGAGGGAGAATTGCAAAACACGAACTGGAGAGAATGGAACGGCTGCACATCCCATCTATGGCTGATACTAATGCCGCCAGGCCTATATTAAAAATCAACACCAGAGTGTCTGTATATGAATTGATCAAACCATATTGCCCCGTGTACCACCGCGCAGGTCCTCTGGTCCACACGGGTCCCTACGCTAACGCCACACCGTGTCGGTCAGCGACCGCCAACCCCGCAAAGCGTGCACGTGCAGGGAAGGGAGGCCATGGAACGGCCCTGCAACCCCAATGTCACAGGACCAGACCCAAAAAGCCCCACCAAAACCCAGCCAGCACCACCGGCGGGGAAGGCTGCCCCCAAACGACACAAGTATGGATATGGTATTACACTTACCATTGCTGCTCTCACAGAATGGGGAAGACATAGGGTCCAGACATGTGAGCACAGACATATCCTGCTAATTTTGGTCATGTGGGTCTTATAAAGGAGTGCTAGCTGTTCAGAGAGGGAGAATTGCAAAACACGAACTGGAGAGAATGGAACGGCTGCACATCCCATCTATGGCTGATACTAATGCCGCCAGGCCTATATTAAAAATCAACACCAGAGTGTCTGTATATGAATTGATCAAACCATATTGCCCCGTGTACCACCGCGCAGGTCCTCTGGTCCACACGGGTCCCTACGCTAACGCCACACCGTGTCGGTCAGCGACCGCCAACCCCGCAAAGCGTGCACGTGCAGGGAAGGGAGGCCATGGAACGGCCCTGCAACCCCAATGTCACAGGACCAGACCCAAAAAGCCCCACCAAAACCCAGCCAGCACCACCGGCGGGGAAGGCTGCCCCCAAACGACACAAGTATGGATATGGTATTACACTTACCATTGCTGCTCTCACAGAATGGGGAAGACATAGGGTCCAGACATGTGAGCACAGACATATCCTGCTAATTTTGGTCATGTGGGTCTTATAAAGGAGTGCTAGCTGTTCAGAGAGGGAGAATTGCAAAACACGAACTGGAGAGAATGGAACGGCTGCACATCCCATCTATGGCTGATACTAATGCCGCCAGGCCTATATTAAAAATCAACACCAGAGTGTCTGTATATGAATTGATCAAACCATATTGCCCCGTGTACCACCGCGCAGGTCCTCTGGTCCACACGGGTCCCTACGCTAACGCCACACCGTGTCGGTCAGCGACCGCCAACCCCGCAAAGCGTGCACGTGCAGGGAAGGGAGGCCATGGAACGGCCCTGCAACCCCAATGTCACAGGACCAGACCCAAAAAGCCCCACCAAAACCCAGCCAGCACCACCGGCGGGGAAGGCTGCCCCCAAACGACACAAGTATGGATATGGTATTACACTTACCATTGCTGCTCTCACAGAATGGGGAAGACATAGGGTCCAGACATGTGAGCACAGACATATCCTGCTAATTTTGGTCATGTGGGTCTTATAAAGGAGTGCTAGCTGTTCAGAGAGGGAGAATTGCAAAACACGAACTGGAGAGAGTGGAACGGCTGCACATCCCATCTATGGCTGATACTAATGCCGCCAGGCCTATATTAAAAATCAACACCAGAGTGTCTGTATATGAATTGATCAAACCATATTGCCCCGTGTACCACCGCGCAGGTCCTCTGGTCCACACGGGTCCCTACGCTAACGCCACACCGTGTCGGTCAGCGACCGCCAACCCCGCAAAGCGTGCACGTGCAGGGAAGGGAGGCCATGGAACGGCCCTGCAACCCCAATGTCACAGGACCAGACCCAAAAAGCCCCACCAAAACCCAGCCAGCACCACCGGCGGGGAAGGCTGCCCCCAAACGACACAAGTATGGATATGGTATTACACTTACCATTGCTGCTCTCACAGAATGGGGAAGACATAGGGTCCAGACATGTGAGCACAGACATATCCTGCTAATTTTGGTCATGTGGGTCTTATAAAGGAGTGCTAGCTGTTCAGAGAGGGAGAATTGCAAAACACGAACTGGAGAGAATGGAACGGCTGCACATCCCATCTATGGCTGATACTAATGCCGCCAGGCCTATATTAAAAATCAACACCAGAGTGTCTGTATATGAATTGATCAAACCATATTGCCCCGTGTACCACCGCGCAGGTCCTCTGGTCCACACGGGTCCCTACGCTAACGCCACACCGTGTCGGTCAGCGACCGCCAACCCCGCAAAGCGTGCACGTGCAGGGAAGGGAGGCCATGGAACGGCCCTGCAACCCCAATGTCACAGGACCAGACCCAAAAAGGGTCTGGTACTATAATACTGCTCACATATACAAGAATATAACTACTATAATACTGATCCTATATACAAGAATATAACTACTATAATACTGCTCCTATATACAAGAATATAACTACTATAATACTGCCCCCTATATACAAGAATATAACTACTATAATACTGCTCCTATGTACAAGAATATAACTACTATAATACTGCTCCTATATACAAGAATATAACTACTATAATACTGCTCCTATATACAAGAATATAACTGCTATAATACTGTCTCCTATATACAAGAATATAACTACTATAATACTGCTCCTATATACAAGAATATAACTACTATAATACTGCTCCTATATACAAGAATATAACTACTATAATACTGCTCCTATATACAGGAATATAACTACTATAATACTGCCCCCTATATACAGGAATATAACTACTATAATACTGCCCCCTATAGGCCCTTTCTTGTATGTGGAGATGCTTATATTATTAGAGTAGGCCGTTTCTCCTATATGATTTTTGCATATTACATTTTGTTCTCTTGGATGCTCAGCAGGAGGCAGGACATTGGCCGGCCTTGTATTTGTATTGTACACCAGTGAGTGTAGAGAACCCTGAGCTGTGCATTGGGCTGAGAAGTGACTTCTCCTCAGGCAGTCTATGGTTTTGTGCTGCCATGCCGTGCACTGGGCTGAGGCCAGGTGAGGTGACTCTCTGCTTCAGTCATTAGTAGTCCCGTCACCTCTTACAGGAAATATACAAGAATAAATACTGGAGGAATCTACATGTGACCGTCCCTCCCGGCTGCACGGCTCGACTCCCAGCTCTCCGAGCCTTGACGGAAAAAGAAACGAGGCGTCTTATTTTTTAAGGAGAAAGACAATTATGTTCAGAGGTGAAAACCTAAAACCATCCCCCTTGTCTACTCTCCTGCTGTGTTTGGGAGTCTCTGGCACCTGCCACTAGGGGCAGTGTACTGCATATGTTCAAACTCTATTCATCTGTGTGCAGCTTCCCCTAGTGGTAGAAACAGGCAGACAGAATCTCATCATTGACGGTATTATTTATTACGGTATTATCTCGGCACGGTATTAGGTTTGTGGTGGGACACACATGGTACTCTGCTGTACTTTGCTGGTAGTACTGCTTATCAGTCTCAATGTGCTTGTACTGTTTAGAAAAGACACTCTGCTGTAATATTAGGGACACTTTGTTGTTATGGGGGCAGTATTTTTTATTATAAGCACTCTTCTGGCTGTTTTTCGCCACCTTTATACTGACACTAATTATAAGGGGGGGCACACTGCCGGCTATATTGCTCATTGGGGGAGCTTTGTTGGTGCTGTTTATGGCACTGATTACAGGGGGCATTCTGCCATATATATTTTTCATTGGGGGCACTTTGGTGCTGTATATGGTACTTATTACAGGGGGCATTCTACCAGCTATATAGTTTATTGGGGGCATTTTGTTGGTGCTGTTTATGGTACTGATTACAGGGGGCATTCTGTCGGCTATGTTATTTATTGGGGCACTTTGTTGGTGTTGTTTATGGTACTTATTTTTGGGGCATTCTGTCGGCTATGTTATTTATTGGGGCACTTTGTTGGTGTTGTTTATGGTACTGATTACAGGGGGCATTCTGCAGAGAGGACTATGTTGGTGCTCCCTGCAGTCAGTGTTACAGAAAGCCTACATTATTAATTGGGGGCACTTTGCACTATTTTTGGGGCACTCTGCAGACAGTACTGGTGGTAATGGTGGACTCTTTGTTTATCCTAGTTATTAGGGCACACTGCTGGAAGTACAGTATTATTGCTGACACTTTTTATGGGGGTAATCTACTGACATAGTTTTTGGGAGCATCCTACATGCAGCATTGGTTATCCAGGCACTTTTTTGGTACTGTTTATGGTAGAGTCTTCTCTAAACTGTTTAAGGAGAGGGGGCACTCTGCTTGTGGTATGGTTTATTAGGGACCCTGAGCTGGCACTGTTTATGGGAAGCTTTCACCTAATGCTTGTAGTATGGTTTATTGGGAGCCCTCCACTGGTGTTATTGTTGCAGGTACTGCTTAAAAGAGGCACTGTTTGTAGTGTGGTCTAAGAAGGCAGTTTGTCAGCACTGTTTTTGGCAGTTGCTCTCCTGGTGCTTGTAGTATTGTTTATTGGCACCCCCTGCTGGCCGTATTATATAGTATTGTTTATGGGGCTGTTTTCTATAGGCGGTTGTGGTGTGGTTTGTTGGCAACACTCTGCTGACACACTATATGGTTGTAGTAAGATCTATTGGGGGCACTCTGCTGACACACTATATGGTTGTAGTGTGGTCTATTGGGGGCACTCTGCTGACACACTATATGGTTGTAGTGTGGTCTATTGGGGGCACTCTGCTGACACACTATGGTTGTAATAAGGTCTATTGGGGGCACTCTGCTGACACACTATATGGTTGTGGTGTGGTTTGTTGGCAACACTGCTGACACACTCTATGGTTGTAGTGTGGTCTATTGGGGGCACTCTGCTGACACACTATGGTTGTAGTAAGGTCTATTGGGGGCACTCTGCTGACACTCTATGTTTGTAATAAGGTCTATTGGGGGCACTCTGCTGACACACTATATGGTTGTGGTGTGGTTTGTTGGCAACACTCTGCTGACACACTATATGGTTGTAGTAAGGTCTATTGGGGGCACTCTGCTGACACACTCTATGATTGTAGTAAGGTCTATTGGGGGCACTCTGCTGACACACTCTATGGTTGTAGTGTGGTTTGTTGGCGGCACTCTGCTGACACTCTCTATGGTTGTAGTGTGGTCTATTGGGGGACTCTGCTGACACTCTCTATGGTTGTAGTAAGGTCTATTGGGGGCACTCTGCTGACACACTCTATGGTTGTAGTGTAATCTATTGGGGGCTCTCTGCTGACACTCTCTATGGTTGTAGTGTGATCTATTGGGGGCACTCTGCTGACACTCTCTATGGTTGTAGTGTGATCTATTGGGGGCACTCTGCTGACACACTCTATGGTTGTAATGTGGTCTATTGGGGGCACTCTGCTGACACACTCTATGGTTGTAGTGTTCTATTGGGGGCACTCTGCTAACACACTCTAGGGTTGTAGTAAGGTCTATTGGGGGCACTCTGCTGACACACTCTGGTTGTAGTGTGGTCTATTGGGGGCACTCTGCTGACACACTATGGTTGTAATAAGGTCTATTGGGGGCACTCTGCTCACACTCTCTATGGTTATAGTGTGGTCTATTGGGGGCACTCTGCTGACACACTCTGGTTGTAGTGTGGTCTATTGGGGGCACTCTGCTGACACACTCTGGTTGTAGTGTGGTCTTTTGGGGGCACTCTGCTGACACTATATGGTTGTAATAAGGTCTATTGGGGCTCTCTGCTGACACTCTCTATGGTTGTAGTAAGGTCTATTGGCGGCACTCTGCTGACACTCTCTATGGTTGTAGTGTGGTCTATTGGGGCACTCTGCTGACACTCTCTATGGTTGTAGTGTGGTCTGTTGGGGGCACTATGCTGACACACTGTATGGTTGTAGTGTGCTCTTTTGGGGGCACTCTGCTGACACACTCTATGGTTGTAGTGTGGTCTATTGGGGGCACTCTGCTGACACACTCTATGGTTGTAGTGTGGTCTATAAAGGCACTCTGCTGACACACTCTATGGTTGTAGTGTGGTCTATAAAGGCACTCTGCTGATACACTCTATGGTTGTAGTGTGCTCTTTTGGGGGCACTCTGCTGACACACTCTATGGTTGTAGTAAGGTCTATTGGGGGCACTCTGCTGACACTCTATGGTTGTAGTGTGGTCTATTGGGGGCACTCTGCTGACACACACTATGGTTGTAGTAAGGTCTATTGGGGGCACTCTGCTGACACTCTCTATGGTTGTAGTGTGGTCTATTGGGGCACTCTGCTGACACTCTATGGTTGTAGTGTGATCTATTGGGGGCACTCTGCTGATACACTCTATGGTTGTAGTGTGCTCTTTTGGGGGCACTCTGCTGACACACTCTATGGTTGTAGTAAGGTCTATTGGGGGCACTCTGCTGACACACTCTATGGTTGTAGTAAGGTCTATTGGGGGCACTCTGCTGACACTCTCTATGGTTGTAGTGTGGTCTATTGGGGGCACTCTGCTGACACTCTCTATGGTTGTAGTGTGGTCTATTAGGGCACTATGCTGGCACTGTCATACAGGGGCACCCTGCTGGTACTATTTTTATTGGGGGCACTCCCTGTAATGTGATGAGTATAAGTATGCCAGGTGTCGGGGCGGCCCAGATTTGGTGCCACCTGACAGTACATTGTCGCTCCAGGCCAGTGTGGAAGGGAATGAGGTTACGCAGCGGAGGCCCGGCTGTGACAATGGATGGCGCTCACATTCCCTTCTCTTTCCGGCTGTTTTATCTCCCTTCCTGCTCTATGTAGATGTGAATATTTAATATGCTAAATTCTCTCCGCATTCAGCTCCGCGTTTTCATTGCTCTCTAAAGCGCTGTGCTATTTCTGGCAAAGTAATGGACGTTCCTCATAATAAGTGCGAGCAATTAAAATGGAGGCAAACTGTGCCGTCCGGGGCTGGCGGTGCTGCGTAATTGATCTCCTTGTAGAGAATATTAGGCCGCTAATAGAAATTACTTTATTATAGAGTTTCAGTCTCTGGATGGAAAAATCATCTACTTCAATGGGGTATTGTCCCTGCGACAAAATGGCCGCCTGTCTGACAGGAGAGCTGCGGTACATGAAACGGGTCATCGGGGAGGAAGTAGGTGGAGGAAAGGTTATGAAGGCCTACCCTCAGATACTGGAATAGAGACACTGGGATCATAGTCAGTAGTGACCCAGTGATGGTTAGCATGATCCCCCCAATAATGTATAATATAATAGTACCCCAGGAATACTAACCATAGTGCCCCAATAATGGTTAGCATGATCCCCCCAATAATGTGTAATATAATAGTACCCCAGGAATACTAACCATAGTACCCTTATAGTGATTACCGATGCCCCAATAATGTGTAATATAATAGTACCCCAGGAATACTAACCATAGTACCCTTATAGTGATTACCGATGCCCCAATAATGTGTAATATAATAGTACCCCAGGAATACTAACCATAGTGCCCCAATAATGATTACCATGATGTCCCCCAATAATGTGTAATATAATAGTGCCCCAGGAATACTAACCATAGTGCCCCAATAATGATTACCATGATGTCCCCCAATAATGTGTAATATAATAGTACCCCAGGAATACTAACCATAGTGCCCCAATAATGGTTACCATGATACCCCCAATAATGTGTAATATAATAGTGCCCCAGGAATACTAACCATAGTGCCCCAATAGTGATTACCATAATACCCCCTAATAATCTGTAATATAATAGTACCCCAGGAATACTAACCATAGTGCCCCAATAATGGTTACCATGATACTGTTATGAATGCACGTGATGGAAGTTTGGTGCAGTCCTCGGTCCATAAGGTGCGACTGAGACTGCGCTTTTGGCCATAACTTTCCACCTATTCTGTGTTTTGTTTGCCATTGTTTGTACCCAGTCTGAACTCTGTCTTTTTCCTTCTGTTCTGCTAATTGTTTTCCCTGCCCGCCCCATGTCTGTTCTGCTAGTTTCCTCAGGTCAGGTAATGGTTAACCTGGTTTTGTCTCGGTGATTGACAGCTGGTCCCTCCAATCACCTTCTGGACTGGGTTCCTAGTCTGCTGGATTACTGACTATTCTCATTGTGTTTGTTCGTCTTGTGGTTTGTTTCACGTATCCAGGCCAGGGACCACTGCCGCCCAGTTGCCCGCTGCCATTTTAGGGCAGATAGCGGCAAGTAGGCAGGGACAGTGGGCGGAGCTGATTTTAGGGTACACTGTCCGTGTCTCTCCTGCATCTCTCTGTGACCTGAGTTGTGACAGATACCCCCTAATAATGTGTAATATAATAGTGCCCCAATAGTGATTACCATGATGACCCCAATTATGTGTAATATCATAGTGCCCTAATAGTGATTACCATGATGACCCCAATTATGTGTAATATCATAGTGCCCTAATAGTGATTACCATGATGACCCCAATTATGTGTAATATCATAGTGCCCTAATAGTGATTACCATAATACCCCCAATATTGTGTAATATAATAGTGCCCTAATAGTGATTACCATAATACCCCCAATATTGCGTAATATAATAGTGCCCCAATAGTGATTAACATGATGACCCCAATAATGTGTAATATAATGGTGGGAGCAGCAACGTAGAGAACTCGTTTCAAAGGGGTGGGCCCCAGGCCCCCCTGCCGTAGGGGCCCGGTAGCAGTTAATTGGTCTGCCTCCATGGTAGCTATACCACTGTAAATATATAGATCATAATTACAATAGCAACTTTTCGTAGTGATTTATCTTTTCATCTAAATGCCTGTTGTTTAAAAGGAAAAAATGATTGCTTGTTTGGTAAATGAGCAATGAGATAAATGTAAAAGGGCCCTTACAGCGGCCGAGTATCTTCCCAATGAGCATTTCAGGGAGTGCTCCATGTCGGACCGTGCAAAAGGGTTCTTACCTGCCGTCTCCTGCCATGGGATCTGCCTTGCCCTTTAAGAAAGCAGTCTGTGATGGAGAATTGAGCAGTCCACACCCAGGAGTATTTGTCTGACATTTCTCCAGGAAACGCAATGTCCTTATTGACCAGCCTGGCGGGAGGCAACGGCGGGTTACTGGAGGGCACTTATGTCCTGAACTCTCTCACACAGTCAGGTCTGGAGAGGCCGCTATCTAACTTGTTTTTCCCTTTAAGCTACTTAACAATGGGCATTTGCAGAAAAATCCACATTTCCACCTTCATGAATAGGGTTTCTGGGCAGCCCACGGGCACAAGGATTTGCCCACCTTCAGCAAATATTTCAGTTTCTGCAGAATTCCACTTGACAATGGAGAGCTGAGCTGAGAATGCCCGGCCTGTGCCCACTCTTATTGATAGGGAAGATGCATTCCTTGTTATAGGCCTGGCACTTGGCCCGCCATATACTTCCCTCTTTTGTTTGAAGATCCTGCAGGAATGTGCTCACCGTCACATCGCAGAATACACAGATCCCTCTCACCACATCAAGGATTCCAGAAGGATCCGCAAGAGCTGCCACTAAAGGGTGATACTGTAAAATGGCACTCTTTTAGTCATACCTAGCTAAACTAGAACAGATAAGGCACTACGGGGGAGATTTATCAGAATGGTGTAAAGTAGAATTGTCTTAGTTGCCCCTAGCAACCAATCAGATTCCACCTTTCATTTTTCAAATAATCTGTGAGGAATAAAAAGTGGAATCTGATTGGTTGCTAGGGGCAACTGAGACAATTTTATGTTACACCAGTTTGATAAATCTCCCCCTATGTTTTCGCTTCATGTGCATTGTGTGGTGTGGACTGTCCACAAACCCATGGTGGTGCTATATAAATCCTAAATTGGTGCTATATGCATGCTGTGTGGGTGCTTTGTTGGTGCTATATGCATGCTGTGTGGGTGCTATGTTGGTGCTATATGCATGCTGTGTGGGTGCTATGTTGGTGCTATATGCATGCTGTGTGGGTGCTATGTTGGTGCTATATGCATGCTGTGTGGGTGCCATGTTGGTGCTATGTGCATACTGTGTGGGTGCCATGTTGGTGCTATGTGCATACTGTGTGGGTGCCATGTTGGGGCTATATATATGTGTTGTGTGGGTGTGATGATGTGTGATAAACATGATGCGTGGGTGCCGTGCTGCATGCTTGCTGTGTGGGTACTATGTACAGTATAGGTACTGGGCAGGTATTTATGTTGGTACTATATTTGTATTATTTGGGTACTATGTTAATAATGTACAGTGTGTATGCTGCGTGGGTACTATGTTGGTACAGTGTGTATGCTGCGTGGGTACTATGTTTGTATTGTGTGTATTCTGTGTGGTTATTATGTTGATATTGTGTGTATTCTGTGTGGTTATTATGCTGATAATATATATGTTCTGTGAGGTACTATGTTTTTGTGTATGCTGTGTGGGTACTATGTTGGTACAGTGTGTATGCTGTGTAGGTACTATGTTAGCACTGTGTGTATGCTGTGTGGGTACTATTTTGGTACGGTGTGGGTACTATGTTGGCACTGTGTGTATGTTGTGTGGGTACTATGTTGGTACAGTGTGTATGCTGTGTGGGTACTATGTTGGTACAGTGTGTATGCTGTGTGGGTACTATGTTGGCACAGTGTGTATGCGGTGTGGGTACTATGTTGGTATGATGTGTATGTTGTGTGGGTACTATGTTAGCACTGTGTGTATGCTGTGAGGGTACTATGTTGGTATCGTGTGCATACTGTGTGGGTACTATGTTGGTATGGTGTGTATGCTGTGTAGGTACTATGTTGGTATGGTGTGTATGCGGTTTGGGTACTATGTTGGTACAGTGAGTATGCGGTGTGGGTACTATGTTGGCACTTTGTGTATGCTGTGTTGGTACTATGTTGGCACTGTGTGTATTCTGTGTAGCTACTATGTTGGTATGATGTGTATGCGGTTTGGGTGCTATGTTGGTATGGTGTGTTTGCTGTAAGGGTACTACGTTGATACAGTGAGTATGCGGTGTGGGTACTACGTTGGTACAGTGAGTATGCGGTGTGTGTACTACTGTATGTTGGCACTTAGTACCAACACTATGTTGGCACTGTGTGTATGCGGTGTGGGTACTATGTTGATATGATGTGTATGCTGTGTGGGTACTATGTTGGCACAGTGTTTATGCTGTGTAGGTACTATGTTGGTATGATGTGTTTGCGGTGTGGGTACTATGTTGGTATGATGTGTATGCTGTGTGGGTACTATGTTGGTATGATGTGTATGCTGTGTGGGTACTATGTTGGCACAGTGGGTATGCTGTGTGGGTAGTATGTTAGCACTGTATGTATGCGGTGTGGGTACTATGTTGGTATGATGTGTATGCGCTGTGGGTACTATGTTGGTATGATGTGTATGCGCTGTGGGTACTATGTTGGTATGATGTGTATGCTGTGTGGGTACTATGTTGGTATGATGTGTATGCGCTGTGGGTACTATGTTGGTATGATGTGTATGCGCTGTGGGTACTATGTTGGTATGATGTGTATGCTGTGTGGGTACTATGTTGGTATGATGTGTATGCGCTGTGGGTACTATGTTGGTATGATGTGTATGCTGTGAGGGTACTATGTTGGCATAGTGTGTATGCGCTGTGGGTACTATGTTGGTATGATGTGTTTGCTGTGAGGGTACTATGTTGGCATAGTGTGTATGCACTGTGGGTACTATGTTGGTATGATGTGTATGCTGTGAGGGTACTATGTTGGCATAGTGTATATGCGCTGTGGGTACTATGTTGGTATGATGTGTATGCTGTGAGGGTACTATGTTGGCATAGTGTATATGCGCTGTGGGTACTATGTTGGTATGATGTGTATGCTGTGAGGGTACTATGTTGGCATAGTGTGTATGCGCTGTGGGTACTATGTTGGTATGATGTAATTGCGGTGTGGGTACTATGTTGGCATAGTGTATATGCGCTGTGGGTACTATGTTGGTATGATGTGTATGCTGTGAGGGTACTATGTTGGCATAGTGTGTATGCGCTGTGGGTACTATGTTGGTATGATGTGTATGCTGTGAGGGTACTATGTTGGCATAGTGTGTATGCGCTGTGGGTACTATGTTGGTATGATGTGTTTGCGGTGTGGGTACTATGTTGGCATAGTGTATATGCGCTGTGGGTACTATGTTGGTATGATGTGTATGCTGTGAGGGTACTATGTTGGCATAGTGTGTATGCGCTGTGGGTACTATGTTGGCATAGTGTGTATGCTGTCTGGGTACTATACAGTACCTGGTTCAAGCTAGCGAGTCCTCCTAATGTAATGTGACAGCAGTAGGTGACATGCTCCTCACGCCTCACTCATGGTGGTATAAGTATTTGTTTATAGCTGCTGTCATCATTTGCACGAGGATGTTGCAGGGGCCCCAGACGCCATTCCGCCAGCTGCCAGGCTGGTTACGGGGAATGCCGGGCGACTATATCACACTGAAATAAACCATCTGCAATCCTCGCTGCTGGGATATCCGTCTGTCACTCGTAACATCCAGGTGCAATGAAGTGTTTGACATCACAGCTTGGAATTAAAAGTCACCTTGAGGGATAATGCGTCATCATTGATAGGAACATGGCAGCCGTATGTCTACGCTCAAAGCCCACCGGGACCCTTTAAGTGTGGATTCCCAGTTCCCCATTGAAGTCAATGGGAAAAACTCTACAATAAATCTGCAGCATTAACAACTGCGGAGCATTTAAATCCCAGTGAAAAATCAGCAGACACCCTTAGATACACCACCACGACAGTATCATCCATGATAGGCTTAGATACAATGGTTCAGAAGACAGTATGACACATAAACTTAGATACACTGGCTCAGCAGATAGACTTACGTCGGAGTAGACAGTATGACATGTTAGGCTTAGGTACATGGTTTAGCAGCACCATATTAGATACACTATCCCATCATAGTCTTTGGTATAGTGGCTCATACAGTATCACCAATGATAGGCTTGGATACACCAGTTCAGTAGAGAGTATCACGCATGATATACTTAGATACGCCATCCCAGAAGCGCACTGTCCTAAGGGACCATTAGAGACCATTTAATATAGACGTTCAATAACTACATGATGGGGACTGTCGTCTTTGAACACTGCCCGCATCAATACCCTTGCTTGCAATGCCCTTGAGTACTCCTGGTTGTAACGTGCGGACGGTTCTGGCCAGGGAATGGCCGTGTACGGTAACATGATAATTGTATAGGACAGTTTCCATTATCACAGTAGGAGGCCAGGACGCAGATACCACATTACTGAGGTGGAAGTAAGGAACGACACATTGCCGGCTAAGTGTGCTAACATGGTGTAAGGACAGAAAATGGACAAGAAGAACCAAAAGGCACAGTCTTTATCCATAGTTCTCCAGCCTCATATATGAAATGGTTAATATGTGGACATCCTTTATGTGCAGGGCGAGGGGATGGGCTGTGGAGATCTGTAGGTAACATATTGGTTTGAGACCCTACTTTATCTAGTGAGGAACATGCTGACTATCTGAGAAAAAAAGAAACAAATAATAGCACTATATACAATGGTGAGTGATAATTGCATACTGTGTCAAATAAGATAATGTCACACAGTGCCCCCAAAACAGAATTGTATATAGTGCAAAATAATAGTACCCCGATATCTGGGTCATTTACCGTCCAAATAAAATTACTCAAGTAACAGTTCCACAGTGACTAAATAATAACACCATACAGTACCCAAATAATAGAGCTACACAGTGTCCGAATAATAGAGCTACACAGTGGCTAAATAATAGAGCTACACAGTGCCCAAATAATAGAGCTACACAGTGCCAAAATAATAGAGCTACACAGTGCCAAAATAATAGAACTGCATAGTGACTAAATAATAGAGGTACACAGTGCCAAAATAATAACACCACATAGTGCCAAAATAATAGAACTGCATAGTGCCTAAATAATAACAGTAAACAGTACCTAAATAATAACACCACAACGTGCCAAAATAATAGAGCTACACTGTGCCTAAATAATAACACCACACAGTACCAAAATAATAGAGCTACACAGTGCCTGAATAATAACACCACACAGTGCCCAAATAATAACACTACATAGTGCCAAAGTAATAGAACTACATAGTGCCTAAATAATAACAGTACACAGTACCTAAATAATAGAGCTATACAGTGCAAAATAATAGAACTACACAGTGCCCAAATAATAACACTACACAGTGTCAAAATAATAACGCTAGGGCCGTATTAAACGGGACGATCGTTTCGTGTAATAGCAGACAACGATTAAATGACCAACGAGAAATAGTTGGTCGTTTGATAGAATTCGGACCTATTTTTACCGTTCGCACATTATTCGGTGTAATAAGACGTCATAGCTGAAAAGACCCCAAGAACGATCATAAGTAACGGTCATCGTTCCGTGTAATTTGGCGAACGATTTCGGGTCGTTTGTCATAGTGTTTGTTTGAGATCGTTTATCCTTAGCCGTCAAAAAATCGCTTGGTGTAATAGTACCCCTACAGAATGCCAAAATAAAAACACTATACAGTGCAAAAAAACAGAGCTACATAGTACTGAAATAATAGTGCTACACAATGCCCAAATAATAGAGCTACACAGTGCCCAAATAATAGAGCTACACAGTGCCCAAATAATAGAGCTACACAGTGCCCAAATAATAGAGCTACACAGTGCCCAAATAATAGAGCTACACAGTGCCCAAATAATAGAGCTACACAGTTCTAAAATAATAACACTACACAGTGCCAAAATAATACCACATAGTGCCAAAATAATAGAACTAAAGTTCTAAAATAATAACACTACACAGTGCCCAAATAATAGTGCTACACAGTGCCCAAATAATAGAGCTACACAGTTCTAAAAAAATAACACTACACAGTGCCAAAATAATAGTGCTACACAGTACCCAAATAATAGAGCTACACGGTTCTAAAATAATAACACTACACTGTGCCAAATTAATAGAGCTACACAGTGCCAAAAACAGGGCTACGTAGTAACAAAATAATAGACCTACATAGTGCCAAAATAATAAAGCTACATAGTACCCAAATAATAACACTACATAGTACCCAAATAATAGTGCTATATAGTGCCCAAATAATAACACTACATAGTACCCAAATAATAGTGCTATATAGTGCCCAAATAATAACACTACATGGTACCCAAATAATAGAGCTATATAGTGCCTAAATAATAACACTACATAGTACCCAAATAATAGTGCTATATAGTGCCCAAATAATAACACTACATAGTACCCAAATAATAGAGCTACATAGTGCCTAAATAATAACACTACATAGTGCCTAAATAATAACACTACATAGTACCCAAATAATAGAGCTACATAGTGCCCAAATAATAACACTACATAGTGCCCAAATAATAGAGCTACATAGTGCTAGGGATGAGCGAACTTTTGAAAAGTTCGGTTCCGTTTGATCCAGCGAACTTTCGTGAAGTCCGGATTCGTACGAACTGAACCTAAAACGAACCTTGCTATAACGGCTGAATAATTGCAGCTACAATAGTGGGAGTCTGATAGGGTATAGTTTTGTGTAGTTGCAGTTGATATTACAATGAAAAAAGTGAAAAAAATCAAAGTGCAAAAATAGTGAAAAAAAATTAGCATTGATTACATGGGACATAGGACACAAAGTTCCTTGGACCCAGTAGGGTGGAAAACAGACATTTGACAGTGGAACCAGCAGCAGTAATAGTACTGTATTGGACCCAGTGTGGAGGAGGGGGAGGAGGAGGCAGTAGCACTAGATTGCAAACAGCCCAGTATGGTTAAAAAGAGACTATTGGAGGAGGCGGCACCAATTGATTGCACCAAGCCCAGTATGATTGGGAACAGACTATTTGAGGAGGAGGAGGAGGCAGTACCTGATTGCACCCAGCCCAGTATGATTGCGAACAGACTATTCATGGAGGAGGATGGTCAGCCTTGGGAGTGGTGGCCTGGGATTCCTCGCTGATGATGTTGCTTACCGCACTTTCCAGAACACGGACGAGTGGGATGATGTCGTTTATGCCGGCTCACAGAGTCGCGTCCTCAAAAGGGATCAACAATTGGCGCGACATGTTCGAAGAAACCTGTGCACTATGAGGTTTATCACATGTGCCATACAAAGTGTATGACCCAGCCCTCCCTGCTGCACTGCAGAGAAAAGGTTCCTCCCTTTGTGGGCTACAACACTTCCCACCGTTAGTTGACGTGGGGTCAGCCATTCATACATCTCCTACCTGATGGTCCGGAGGAGCTCCTGCCCACTGTGGCTTCGTTCACCCAGGCTCACAAAATGGAGGACAGCCTGAGAGCGCCGGGCCTGACACCGTTGGTAAGACACCGAGGCAGGTTGGACTGCAGTCAAAGCAGTGGATGGTTGCAAGCTGGTGGAGGCAGAACTTGTGCAGAACTGGCCCCCTAAAGCACCGGGGAGGTGACAGTGGCAAGTATGGGCTAACTTTCTGGTGGTCTTCTGGGGGAATGTTGACCCAATGGGCAGTAACAGACATGTACTGCCCTTGTTCATAATTAAAGGACCAGACATCAGCACTGGGGACACCAAGATACCCAACATTTTTCTACACAACTGTACAGTGATGGGACAGCTGATGGGACTTTTTTTTTTTTACTTTTTTTGTTTCTGGGACAGTGATGGGACTTTTTTTTGTTTCTTAGACAGTGATGGACCTTTAAAAAAAAAAAAAAACTTTTTGTTGTTGCGGCTAAACGGGGTTCTTCTATTTTTTGAACCTGACTGTAAAGATATAAACTGATTTTCCCTTAATAAATTCGATAAGCTTGAACACTGAAGTTGCTTTCATGTGTCTTGGTTAATACTCACAGACAGCTGTCATATTAAATTTTTGATTAGGCAGCACCCAGGTATATCTGAGGAGACTAATTTAAAGGGGTACTCCAGAGGGGGGGGGGCACTTTTTTGCTGGGACTGGGGAGGAGGTGGCTGAGGGAAAAGACGTCCACTCACCTCCCAGGTTCCAGCGGTGGGTCCCACAACGCGGCACACCGGTCCCCAGTTCCCAGCCGCTTCCTGGTGTCTGACGCGGGCCCGAGACAATACGTCTCAGGCCCGCTCAGCCAGTCAGTGACAGAGGCGGGATCTGAGCGGACTTGAAACGGATCCCGCCTCCTTCACTGACTGGCTGAACGGACCTGAGACGTCACTCCAAATCCATGTCACCAGATGTTATGACTGCTATGGACCGTCAAATTGTACAGGATTTGTTGGACCTAATGGAAGAAAATGAAACAACAACATCAGAAGCAGGTAAGGCCATATTTCCAGGCAGAATTCGCTCCAAAACAGCACCACCTCTTTCCATGTTTCCATCCATTTATTGTTTCTTTAATGTTGTCTGCAGTGCTATAAAACAACTCCCTACAAATAAAATTAAACAACAAAACCTCACTAGAGGTGAAAGGAAAGCACTGGATGATTTGGGCAGGCAACAGGAATTCCTAATAAAAGAGGCAGACAAGGGAGGAAACGTAGTGTTATGGCCAAAGGATCTTTACTTACAGGAAGCGAATAGACAACTCAGTAATGCCAATTATTATCAGTTACTTCCATCCGACCCCACAGATATCTTTAAACACAAGTTTGATAGTCTTCTGGACACAGCAAAGGAACATTCAATAATCACGGTACGTGAACAACAGTATTTATCAGTGCCAACTCCGATTGTACCCACATTCTATATGGTACCTAAAATCCATAAAAATCAACATACTCCTCCGGGTCGACCTATAGTGGCTGGAATAGGGGGTCTGACAGAAAAAGCGTGTTCATATATAGACTTCTACTTGCAACCTATGGTTTTGGAATTGTCCTCATATCTAAGGGACTCAATGCATTTAATTGAATTACTTTCAGATATTTCCATACCTGATAATGCAATTCTGGTTACATGTGACGTGGAAGCACTATACACCAATATAGGACATGATGATGGAGTTCAAGCAGTCATGTATCACCTGGATAAACGACATAATACGGATCGGCAACATGATTCCTTTATCATTGAACTTTTGAAATTTGTTTTACAGAACAATTACTTCATGTTCAATGGTAAGTACTACAAACAAATTTCTGGGACGGCCATGGGGGCCCGATGCGCTCCTTCCTACGCCAACCTTTTTTTAGGTTGGTGGGAGGAGCAGCTCGTGTACCCCATGGAAGAATTTCGTAAAAAGATCTTATTCTGGCATCGCTTTATTGATGACATTGTGTTTCTATGGTTAGGTACGGAAGGAGAATGCCGGGAATTCATTGAGGAATTGAATTTGAATCCCTTCAACATCTACCTGACGTCGCACATTTCTACAAGTACGGCTGATTTTCTGGATTTAACAATACAACTACATGACAACCATATCCTTACGACCCTCTACAGAAAGCCAACTGCCACTAACAGTCTATTATCGTATGACAGTTTTCATCCAGTCCATACCCGTAATGGCATTCCAGTGGGTCAATTCCAAAGAATCAGAAGAAATTGCACGGAGACTACGGAATTCAAAAAACATGCTAAGGAACTCACACAAAGATTCAAAATGCGAAAATACCCACACAGAGTTATCTCTATGGCCTATGAAAGAGCCAAGAATGTAGATCGTGCGAACATCTTAACACCAAGACAACGGACTAAAAAGGAGGAATTAAGACTCATAACACCGTATAATAATCAATGGAAGGAAATGTCAAGAATTGTGAACAACAATTGGCACATTCTGTTGTCAGATACAAAAATAGCCCCACACATTTCACCGAGGCCACTAATTACAGCAAAAAGGGCACCAAATCTGAAGGATCTCCTTACTCGCAGTCACTATACTAACTCCACAACGGCTTTGGGTAGAGGACAGAGACACACTGGAACATATAGTTGCGGCCAATGCAACATTTGCCAATTCATCACACCTACAAGAGAATTCAAGAATCCACAAAATGACAAGGTATATCCACTCAAACATTACGTCAACTGTCGCACCAGACAGGTTATCTATGCCATGGTGTGCCCTTGCCAAAAGGTCTATGTGGGGCAAACGTCTCAGGAACTGAGAAAAAGAATCCAGAAACATCTCTCCACTATAAATCTGGCTAAACGTGACTCGCAGCTAGGGAAACCGTTGACAGCGGTGGCTTCTCATTTCCTGGAGAAACATCAAGGTAAGAGTCGAGGTCTTAAAGTGGTGGGGCTTGAGAGGATTCTAATTGGTCCTAGGGGAGGAGACTGTAGTAGCTCCTTACTACAGAAGGAATCTAGATGGATATTTGAGCTTAACTCCGTCAATCCCTTTGGTATGAATGAGGAATTACTTTTTACCGGCTTTTTGGGCTAATTCCCTCCTCCCCCCCCCTTTCTTGCCTCCTCTTTTTGTTTCTCTTTCTCTTTCTCTTTCTATAGCCTTATGTCCAGAGCCTTGGTCTCCATTAAATACCATCTTGGCTCTTAAATACACCTCGAAATTTTCCACATCTCTGGAGGATGCACTCGTGTGGTCGGAAATGGTAAGTACATGCACATATGTATTTATATATACTCTGATTTTGGTGCACATTCATTTTATATATATCTTTTTCACTTTCACATCACGTTCACTACGCCTTTTATTCTTCATCATTCATTTATTTTCCCCTACCTCATCACTTACACCATCCCACTTTCACACACCTTCATCCTAGTACTTGCACCACACATCTCACTATCATGTTGGTTCACCTAGTCACTTTGTTTTTTTGAGTTTCTCACATTTTTTCCACGTACCTAGCAAACTCTCCTACATTTCACAAGCACACTTACACACATCTTTCATTAGTACACATGCATTCACATCTGGACAAACAGTCCATAAAATATTTACCCAATATTTATCTTTACATTTATCCTTCATATAGTGTATCCTCCATATGCCCAATATACACACATACAATAGGTTTGCCCTATATTTACTCTTCCTTATGATGAGGGATCCATGTGTGTCTTCTGTCCCATTGCTGATACCTCCTTAAAACTCTCCTGTTTGTCTACTCTAGGATGTTCACATTGACCAAACTCTATAAAGAAATCGGGAAAACCATTAGATTTGCTAAACCTACTCATACTGTCAAGAACGGATAATAATTATCAACTAACGCTTGTCTGCTTTGTCTGAACGGTGGAGTATCCCTGGCCCCGGAGCCTCCCTTGTATGCCCAGCGGACCTTTATTTTTCTCTTTGCCTCGGGGGTTTGGAGTACTTACATTGTCGTTTACATATGTTTTAATCTATCTATTGCTCTATATAGTATTTGTTTACAGCCTGTATGTGATCGATTACATGTTTACCATTTGCGGGCACTAACGTACCCACAAGTGGTCTCTCTTGGGCTAGATGTTAGAGATTCATGGGGAATATATATTGAGTACATCGTTATGTATTTGTAGGATATCTGGGGGGGATTATGTATTACTGAACTATTATTATGGAAATCATGTATAAGTACACTTTTCTCCCCCCTACTATATTATATCTATGCACTTTTTGGGGGTGATCTTTAATGTTACTATGTTTGTTACTGTATATACTCCTCCCAATCTTTAGTCATTTATTTATTTATTCTTATATTATGTATGAAAGGTGACTTACTATCAGTCCCATATTCTTAAAAACGTTGTACCCTGTAATCACTATGTATATACAATTATTCTGTAACCATGGCTGGTGGATTTAATATGTATACGAGATGTAGGTGCTACACCACATGCCCCTCATAGGTATATGGCCATGCACACAGATCCATTATATAGTTATGACCATGCTCGGAATTATTTGCGCACGCGCTGACACTTGGCTCTTTATTGGAAGTAATAGATACACGAGAGGTGGGTGCTATATTATTTTTCCCCCACATATATACTGCCATGCACACAGATCCACTAATTGGTTATAACCACTCTCTGACTCACCGGCGCATGCGCTGACACTTAGCTCCCTCTTTTAAAAGTTTATAGTTTGGTACGGGAGGCGCATGCGCGTGTGACTTGGAGACTTCATTGGTCTGAGCGGTGTCTCTAGTATAGTGCGCGTGCGCCGCTACGGAACTTTTACCTTTGCCATATTATGTGCAGACCATTAGAACGCATGCGCGCAACATGATTCCTACAGGGTCTAGTGCGCATGTGCGTAACGTCATCTTGGGTCAGAGGGCACTTCCGGTCCGCGCGGCGAGAAGGCATGGCGGCGTCAGGTGTTGTTCATAGCAAGCAGATCTTTAGGTATTTAAGACAGTACAGAGCACTAGTTTGTTGTCCCTGACGAAGTCGCATTGTGCGACGCAACGCGTTGGGCATTTCTCTTTCTTGTCCACTCGGCATTGGCTGCGGTACAGGTTGTATATATTTTTTAGTCCCCTCTGGAGTGGGGCTGGCATTTGTCTGTACTTCAGCCTGTCTGTCTATAGGGGAAGGTGGCAGTTCATTATGCATTTTTGAACCTTATTCTGCACTGTCTGCACTTTGCCTCTACATACAGCAACTGATTATCCTTCTCTTCTCCTTTACTGTGGGAGCTGGGCAGTCTACTGGCTGCGGTTTAGTGGACATAGAATTTTAGTGTTACTTATCATGGCATGCACTAAATGTATCTGTTTTTAAATGTTTTTACTGTTTGTTCTGTACTTTAATAAATTTGATTCTTCGATATACTGCATTGGGTGTGCTGGTTCAGTACTTTCTCTTTTTCTTTGACATTTATAGACACCAGGAAGCGGCCAGGAACTGGAGACCCACCGCTGAAACCAGGAAAGTGAGTGGACGTCTTTTCCCTCAGCCACCTCCTCCTGGTCCCAGCAAAAAAGTGCCCCCCCCCCGCTGGAGTACCCCTTTAAAGTCTCACCCTAACAGGGGTGACGTCACACATCTTTATATTCACAGAAAACCAGGATACAAGGGATTATAGGAGTAATAATCCCTTGTATCCTGGTCTATTCTGTGACAAAAGTACAATTTTGCGTCGCCGTTGTTATTTTTACCAGATTCGTAATGAACTTTCTCGAAGTTAGTTTCAGTCCCGAACCGAACTTTTCCCAAAGTTCGTAATGAAACTGGTTCGTAATGGTTCGGTTCACTCATCCCTACATCGTACCCAAATAATAAAGCTACATAGTGCCCAAATAATAACAATAAGCTGTTTCCCCCTTCTGTTTCCCTTGCTCTATTTCTCTGACTGTTCCTGCACTTTATATGTTTACCTGCATCAGACATTGGCGTTGTTACTGGCTCATCCTGTAATTCTAATTATGTACAATGGCTGGACCATGGACAAATAAAGCACTTATGCCTGGTGTCTATGAAAATTAGTCTGTAAGCTCCAACGAGCAGGTCTCGTCTATACTCTGTATTTTGTATTTTTTGTTATTTTTTATTAACTATGTACTTATTTATTCCAATTTAACTGCGTATTATGTACCTCTGTACTGTATGCATATAAAAAAAAAAGCACTGCGGAATCTGTTGGCGCTATACAAATAAATTTTATTATTATTATTATTATTATTATTATAGTACCCAAATAATAGAGCTATGTAGTGCCAAAATAATAACGCTACATAGTACCCAAATAATAAAGCTACATAGTGCCCAAATAATAACACTACATAGTACCCAAATAATAACACTATATAGTGCCCAAATAATAACACTATACAGTGCCCAAATAATAACACTATACAGTGCCCAAATAATAACACTATACAGTGCCCAAATAATAACAATACATAGTACCCAAATAATAGAGCTACATAGTGCCTAAATAATAACATACATGGTACCCAAATAATAAAGCTACAGTGCCCAAATAATAACAATACATAGTACCCAAATAATAGAGCTATATAGTGCCCAAATAATAACACTACATAGTACCCAAATAATAAAGCTACATAGTGCCCAAATAATAACACTACATAGTACCCAAATAATAACACTATACAGTGCCCAAATAATAACACTGCATAGTACCCAAATAATAAAGCTACATAGTGCCCAAATAATAACACTACATAGTACCCAAATAATAATACTATACAGTGCCCAAATAATAACACTACATAGTACCCAAATAATAACACTATACAGTGCCCAAATAATAACACTGCATAGTACCCAAATAATAGAGCTACATAGTGCCCAAATAATAACACTACATATCGCCCAAATAATAACACTACATAGTACCCAAATAATAACACTACATAGTACCCAAATAATAGAGCTACATAGTGCCCAAATAATAACACTACATAGTACCCAAATAATAAAGCTACATAGTGCCCAAATAATAGAGCTACATAGTGCCCAAATAATAACACTACATAGTACCCAAATAATAAAGCTACATAGTGCCCAAATAATAACACTACATAGTACCCAAATAATAACACTACATAGTACCCAAATAATAACACTATACAGTGCCCAAATAATAACACTACATAGTACCCAAATAATAACACTATACAGCTAGAGCTACATAGTGGCCACATTATAACAATACACAGTGCCAAAATAACAGAGCTTCATGGTTCCCAAATAATAACACTACATAGTACCCAAATAATAGAGCTACATAGTGCCCAAATAATAACACTACATAGTACCCAAATAATAGAGCTACATAGTGCCCAAATAATAACACTACATAGTACCCAAATAATAGAGCTACATAGTGCCCAAATAATAACACTACATAGTACCCAAATAATAGAGCTATATAGTGCCCAAATAATAACACTACATAGTACCCAAATAATAACACTACATAGTACCCAAATAATAGCTCTACATAGTACCCAAATAATAGAGCTATATAGTGCCCAAATAATAACACTACATAGTACCCAAATAATAACACTATACAGCTAGAGCTACATAGTGGCCACATTATAACAATACACAGTGCCAAAATAACAGAGCTTCATGGTTCCCAAATAATAACACTACATAGTACCCAAATAATAGAGCTACATAGTGCCCAAATAATAACACTACATAGTACCCAAATAATAGAGCTACATAGTGCCCAAATAATAACACTACATAGTACCCAAATAATAGAGCTATATAGTGCCCAAATAATAACACTACATAGTACCCAAATAATAACACTACATAGTACCCAAATAATAGCTCTACATAGTGCCCAAATAATAACACTACATAGTACCCAAATAATAACACTATACAGCTAGAGCTACATAGTGGCCACATTATAACAATACACAGTGCCAAAATAACAGAGCTTCATGGTTCCCAAATAATAACACTACATAGTACCCAAATAATAACACTACATAGTACCCAAATAATAGAGCTATATAGTGCCCAAATAATAACACTACATAGTGCCCAAATAATAACACTATACAGTGCCCAAATAATAACACTATACAGTGCCCAAATAATAACACTACATAGTACCCAAATAATAACACTACATAGTACCCAAATAATAACACTACATAGTACCCAAATAATAACACTATAAAGCTAGAGCTACATAGTGGCCACATTATAACAATACACAGTGCCAAAATAACAGAGCTTCATGGTTCCCAAGTAATAACAGTATACTGATCCCAAATAATAATGTGGGGTATCCACACTTGGTGAAGATATCTGAAGGTCAAGAGGTCATTTAGCAATGCTGCTTTATTGGCAGAATCTTCTGTAAATTGGACTGTCTGCCATCTGTTCCCCCCGTCTACCCAGACACACACTACGAGGGGTTAAGCCCCGACACAGCGGGTTGGTAAATAGGGCTCATGTTTTAATACCCTCAATTCATTTGTTAGATTTTGTAAACCTCCTTTCACAGTCCCCCAGGGGGGCAGATAATTATGTGACGTTCATTCTCTTTCTTCTATTACTGGTGGATTCTGCCATTACAGAGGGCATTGTGTGCTGCGGAGCAGATTCGGCGCGCTCTGGCGTCTCGCTAGCGCAGCCTGTGAACCGCTTCCTACTGATCTCCTGACTAGAAAGCTGATCAGTCTATGAAGTCAGAAGACGTTTTGTTCCCCCAGACTGTGATGTGTCACCTCCAGTGAATATGTATGGACCAGACCACGTCACGTAACACAGGGGGGGGGGGGGGGGGGGAAGGATGCGGCGGATGCCTGGTATCAAATATTGAATGAAATCGAGACTCTTAAAGGGATATTCCATGGATTCCATATTGCGGTGTAAATTCACATTCAATCTAACACCGTATTATTATGTCTAGGATGGGTCTTTTAGCACTGCTCATCCTAAGCTTCCTTGTTCATGACTAGAATGCAACAACTGCAGTATACACTGACACAAGTAGTGAGAAGGCGGCACAATAATACATAACAATTCTTATGGGGACTTTAAGGGCTGATATTTGTGGTTGTCACCCAGTGTCTATTGTCCATAATACAATGATAGTAACTACAAGGCATGTTCAGAATAGGCTGACACAATAAGGTCAACTTTCTGCTCTGCTGTGTAGACTGGGGCAGAATCAGCACTGTCACCTCCTAATCATTACAGGGCAGATAAGTAGATGACAGCTCTATTGTAGTGCTGGAGGCCTGTATACTGCAACATCACTGTATACAGAGATATTGCTATGTATGCTTCTTTTCTATTTGCTGAAACCAGAATTGTATAAGTCAGACATCTCTTTAATATTCCTTTAAAGGAGTACTCTGGCGAAAATCTTTTTCTTTCAAATCAATATATAGATTTGTAATCTACTTCTATTGAAATTTTTTTTAGTCTTTCCATACTTATTAGCTGCTGTATGTCCTGCAGGAAGTGGTGTATTTACCAGTCTGACACAGTGCTCTCTGCTGCCACCTCTGTTCATGTCAGGAACTGTCCAGAGCAGTAGCAAATCCCCATAGAAAACCTCTCCTGCTCTGGACAGTTCCTGACATGGACAGAGGTGGCAGCAGAGAGCACTGTGCCAGACTGGAAAGAATATGCCACTTCCTGCAGGACATACAGCAGCTGATAAGTATTGGATGACTGGAGATTTTTAAATGGAAGTGATTTAAAGATCTATATAACTTTCTGAAACCGGTTGATTTGAAAGAAAAAGATTTTCGCCGGAGTATTGCTTTAAGGGACGTGAAATCTGAGATGGCACCTGTAGCTGGCCGTCAGCATTTCCTGAATGGGTTCTGATGTAGACAATTGGTAGTCTGCCAAAATTGGAGCGGCTTCCAATGTGAGCTGGCCGGACGCTGCTGGAGAAGAACAACACAAGGTGCGCGGCTAATGGCCCCGGTGTCACCGCACTGTCAGGAAACCAGACGCAGAGGGAAGCTGAGGTTGTGTGACCCTGTTACAGAGGATCAGACTTGTACAGTGCCATCATATGCGGATGCTTCCTCCTTAGTAATGGCCACAGCTCAGCTGCTGTGGTGATCCTATATACACTGTATTATAGGTGCCTTAAAGGGCTGCTCCACTCATAGTCAGTACTACCATGGGTGATGCCAGAATTGCATCATAAACAAGAATGTATAGAATATTTTATATGTTGCATAGTAATAGTAATTATAATACCAATTGTGAATGGAGCATCCCTTTAAGGCACTTATAATAATCACGCCACTCCCATCATGTCTTCTAAAGCTTCCACACCAGAGCTTGTGCTCATTATCGCCCCCTGCTGCTGACAGGAGGAGTGGAAGAAAGAAGATGACAACCTGAAGTGACAATGAGTAATATACCACTGAAGGTAGCATGACTTTTCACATCTGCCTTATATTCCTATTCACTATCCCACATGGGGGTCTAGACAGAGGCGATGGTCCTCGTTCATGGCCCCCACCAAGGAGCGGGATATAAAGAGCAGGGTCCGCTCCCGGCCTTAGTTCATGTCACTATGAAATCTTCAGAACAAGTCATTGGTTTCTCTGCTTGGTCAGAAGAATAACTTGTATTTTCTGAGCCCCAATGTTACATGTTGCAACAAGGCAGATTTAGGTCCTCTAATGTGAGACGGGGTGATGTGTCTCCTTAAGGTGACTCTGTAGCCACAATCTGACGCCCCCCCCCCCCCCCCCACACACACACACAGAAACCACTTGTACCTTTGGATAGCTGCTTTTAATCCAAGATCTGTCCTGGGGTCCGTTCGGCAGGGGATGCAGTTATTGTCCTAAAAAACTACTTTTAAACTGGCAGCCCTTGTGTATGCATTAGGCTGGCACAACCTCTCTGTCCCTCCTCATCATTAGGAATGCTCCAGGCAGATTGTCTCCTATTCCTCACCTGTGTCAGTACTGAACATGGGCTGGATCGTTAAGGCACCTGTGCAATGTTCAGACAGGAGAAAATGTTCTAGGGCCATTCCTAATGATGAAGAGGGTAGGGAGGGGGTACGGAGGGGTGGTGCAAAGTTAGGGCACAGATATTCTAGGCCACGGCCGCTTCACTCAAGGCTGCAAGTTTAAAAGTTGTTTTTTAGGACAATAACCGCATCACCTGCCGAACGGACCCCAGGACAGATCTTGGATTAAAAGCAGCTATCCGAAGGTACAAGTGGTTTGGGGGGTCAGATTGTGGGTACAGAGTCGCTTTAGGAGAACTGGCTTATGGAGTTTTCTAAGGGTCCTATAACACAAGCCGATCATAAACTGTAAAGGAGCACCGATCTGCTAGATTGTCGCTCGTTTACTGAGCAATTAGACGGGCCGACAATCAGGCAGCAAGGGCTGCACGGACATTGTTAGTGATGTCTGTGCAGCCCTTGCCTTTAGTATATGATAATGAAGTAATAATTCAGCTTACCACGTTCCCAGGTGTCCTCTGCCCTGACAGGCCACTCAGCCAATTACAGGCCGTGTCCTGTCTCGGCCTGTGATCAGCTGAGCGGCCGGCAGCCTGTGATCGGTTGAGGGGCCTGTCAGTGCAGAAAAGGCAGAGCAGAGGCAGGACACAGGGGAAGGCCCAAGGAAACCAGGGAATGTGGTAAGGTAAGTTATTAATTATTTTATACTACAATCATCAGCCGTCAGCGGACAATTTTAGCTCTGGACCCAAAGAAACGATCAACCAATGATCGTTTCATCGGCGGATCATTCTTTCTATTACACTGAGTAATAATTGGACCAATCATCCTGATTCAGCCCATTATTGCTACGTATAGGGTCCTAAGCCATGCAATGCTCCATGGAAGTAAAGTATGCAAATTAGCTCCCTTCAAATCAATGGTAGACATAGGGATGGTCCGAACCGAGTTCCGTGGAGCGGGCGGATCCAGCGGGAGGACCGCGTGGAAAACTGGGATACAGCCATAGCCATAGGCTGTATCCCAGTTTTCCAGGCGTTACTCCCGCTGGATCCGCCCGCTCCACGGAGCGGGCAGACAGCGGGAATCTGCTGCCGAGCGTTCGGGTTCATACGAACCCGAACCTCGGCAGGTTCGGACCATCCCTAGGTAGACACATAAAGAGCCTTAAAACATGACTGGGGATGATAAACTAAGCCAGAATCTCTCCCATAGATCATTGCATGGCCTATAAGACTGCAGATGCCAGTTTGATGGTCTCCTCAAGGGGCACACCACCCGTCACAGTCACATCAAATTCCTCTCACATGTCATTACCCTCTTTTTTGGGGGGTGGGGTGTAACATTAATTTAAAGGGATGCCAAAAGAAAACTTATCCTACTCTATACAGTTCCTGACATGGACAGGGGTGGCAGCAGAGAGCACTGTGTCAGACTGGAAAGGATACACCACTTCCTGCAGGACATACAGCAGCTGATAAGTACAGGAAGAGATTTTTAAAGAGAAGCCATTTACAAGTCTTGAAGTTGGTGTCTTCCATGTGGTTGAGCTTCCTTTAGGCCTCCTCATCCCCTGGACTCACTTACTATCTCTGCACCAGCTATAACTTTGCCCCCGATATCTTGTCTGTCTACACAATTGATGCTATATGGAAATTTTTGCAGCCCCAGAATCTTGACAGTGACTGTGTCTGGGTATACATATTGCATTTTCCCTGCACGATTTCATGTTCATGCTCAATAAAGACACAGCTGTCAATTACCAGTAGAACAAATCCTGGAATTAGCTGGGAGAGGAATGTGCCGTCAGCCCAGCGCCAGGGATGATGAAGTCAAATAGCTACAGATGCACTGAGAGATCTCAGGCCCACCGCCCTGCTCTGCGCCAGGCTCCACCGAGGCTCCCAGTGGGGTCTGAGAGAGACACGTTCCTGCCAGAGAGCCGTGCAACCGTACTGCTTAATGGAAGACTGAGCCATGCTGGGATATTAGCCCCGCAGTACAGTGCATTAAGCCTGATACATGCAGCAGCCTCATCCGTTCAGCCAGGATCAAGACTAATACAGGGAGACAGATATCCACAATTTATAGTCATGTACTGATTCCCACAAATCCAGCACAAAACCCAGGTGAAGCATCCAGCGGCTCTCAGCCAGCAGATGCCATCTCTTATGGCTTATTCAGCAACGGCAGTGACTTCACCCTACAGCAAGTACTTCAAAATAAGAGATATTCACTGTTCCAGCTGATAGATCAAGAATATAATACTGTTCCTTATGTACAAGAATATAACTACTATTATACTGCTCCTATATACAAGAATATAACTACTATAATACTGCTCCTATATACAAGAATATAACTACTATAATACTGCTCCCTATATACAAGAATATAACTACTATTATACTGCTCCTATATACAGGAATATAACTACTAAAATACTGCTCCTATATACAGGAATATAACTACTATTATACTGCTCCTATATATAAGAATATAACTACTATAATACTGCTCCTATATACAGGAATATAACTACTATAATATTGCTCCTATATACAGGAATATAACTACTATTATACTGCTCCTATATACAAGAATATAACTACTATAATACTGCTCCTATATACAAGAATATAACTACTATAATACTGCTCCTATATACAGGAATATAACTACTATAATACTGCTCCTTATGTACAAGAATATAACTACTATTATACTGCTCCTATATACAAGAATATAACTACTATAATACTGCCTCCTATATACAAGAATATAACTACTATTATACTGCTCCTATATACAAGAATATAACTATTATAATACTGCTCCTATATACAAGAATATAACTACTATAATACTGCCCCCTATATACAAGAATATAACTACTATAATACTGCTCCCTATATACAAGAATATAACTACTATAATACTGCTCCTATATACAAGAATATAACTACTATAATACTGCCCCTATACACAAGAATATAACTACTATAATACTGCTCCCTATATACAAGAATATACTGTAACTACTATAATACTGCCTCCTATATACAAGAATATAACTACTATAATACTGCCCCTCTATACAGGAATATAACTACTATAATACTGCCTCCTATATACAGGAATATAACTACTATAATACTGCCTCTCATATATAGGAATATAACTACTATAATACTGCCTCCTATATACAGGAATATAACTACTATAATACTGCCCCTATATACAGGAATATAACTACTATAATACTGCCTCCTATATACATGAATATAACTACTATAATACTGCCCCTCTATACAGGAATATAACTACTATAATACTGCCTCCTATATACAGGAATATAACTACTATAATACTGCCTCCTATATACAGGAATATAACTACTATAATACTGCCCCTATATACAGGAATATAACTACTATAATACTGCCTCCTATATACAGGAATATAAGTACTATAATACTGCCCCCTATGTACAAGAATATAACTACTATAATGGAGTTGGAGAGTGCAGTCGGCACTGTCAGCAACGCTAGCAATTGAAGGACGTATAATGGAGCGGACCAGCCTGAAATGCTTGTACTGGTGGTGCTCCCAGACAAAAGCAAATAGAAATATGCAATGCAGTGGCGAGAGGAAATAGAGACTGGGGCACTCACCGATGTTTCCAAGCTGTAGACTTTAATGCCGATATCTAAAAGTCCATGATGGAGGGAGGACAGGTGGAATAGCGGGCGCCTATACCCCGGAACGACGTTTCACGCCCACTCGGCGCTTCTTCCTGCCGGGAAGGTCACCTGACCTCTAAAGGGGGTGTGTTAAATACCGTCACCAAAACCAATAACAAATTGCAAAACAAAAACGTGATAGACAATAAATAAAGTATCACAGGCAGTTGTTATAGTCATTGCGCTCATTTAGTCCTAGCGGGCCAGTTGCATTAAGCTTAGATATCCAGTATACTTCTCTAGATAGAAGCTGCTTATGCCAGTCTCTGCCGTCCGTGGGAGATTTAACTCTTTCAAGTCCCATGTATCTCATGCAGCTAGTGTCCCCCCTATGTACAGTGCGGACATGTTCGATCAGGCGCGGTACGCCTTTGCCAGTTCTTACTGAGTACATGTGTTCCTTGAAGCGAATCCACATTTTCCTCTTGGTTTTGCCCACATAAAAAAACATACAAGGACAAAAAATAACATAAACCACAAAGGTGCTCTGACATGTGATGAAATCTGTGATGGTGACGTCTGAACCGTTAAGCTTGATATAGGATCTATCTTGCATGGAGTTACAATAGCCACACTGCCTACACTTTTTATTCCCCTCTGGTAAGGCTTGCCTCAGCCAATTCGGGTCTTGGGGTTTACTTTTGTGTGCCATATTTAATACATCCCCAATATTCCTATTCTTCCTGAATGTAATAACTGGGGGGTGGTTAACTTTAGGGCATAAATCAGAGTCAGCCTCAAGTATTTTCCAATTTTTTCTAATGGCGGCTGAGATCACATTATTAAGTGGTGTATTCTGAAAGACAAAGGAGAATCTCTCTGGGCCAGTGTCTTTGCGTTTATGTTAAAGAAGGGTGTTCCTGTCTAATTCTGCAGCTCGTTTGACACTTTCCGAGACCACTGTATCTGGGTATCCCCTGTACTGGAGCCTTTTTTCCAGCTGGTGAGCTTGTGTACAGAAACTCTCATATGAAGAGTTGATTCTTCTAAGTCTGGTCATTTGGCCAAAAGGGATGGCATTGCGTACTGTGGCGGGATGAGAACTGTGGTAGTGTAATAGTGAATTGCTGGAGGTAGGTTTACGGTACACGGACGTATGTAATGTGCCCTCTTTGGCCTCTACCCACACATCAAGGAACTCGATGCTACTCCCTCCAAATTTGTGTGTAAATAACATATTGGATGTGTTTGACTCATTAAGGTAGTTGATAAACTCCTGAAACTGTGTTTCTGTACCCTCCCATATGATGAACAGGTCGTCTATGTACCTGAGGAGCAGCTTGATGTGAGTAATGTAGGGGTTATGTAAAGAAAAAATGACAGTCTTCTCAACCTCGGCCAGGAAGAGGTTGGCGTACGTGCAGGAGACCGGCGTTCCCATCGCAGTGCCGATCTCCTGCACGTACCACTGGCCATTAAAAATGAAAGCATTGTTAGAAAGTATAAACAAAAGGGCCTCTTTAACAAAAGAACGGAACGCTGGGGGCTTATCTGTCTGACCGAGGACGCGGTCCACCGCCTCCACACCCGCATCATGTGGGATGCGGGTGTAGAGGCTCTCCACGTCCACGGTCGCCAGTGAAAAATCATCGTTCCAGTGAAAATCAGCGAGTGCTTTAAGGAACTCTGTAGTATCCTTAAGGTATGTAGGAGTGCTATTGAGCAAGGGACGGAGAGACCAGTCAAGGTACTGTGATAAGCCCTCAGTCACCGAGCCGACCGCCGAGACAATAGGACGTCCCGGCGGGCGGCTCAGCGACTTATGGATCTTGGGCAAAAGGTACCATTTTGGCCTACGGGGATTAGCAGGGAACAGTTTATCAGCCAATGTGTCATCAATAACTCCTGAAGCGACATGTTTATTGAGCAGTGTGCGTAATGCTCCACTGATTCTGTTAGTGGGGTCTTTGGAGAGTTTAGTGTAAACCAGATGATTGCTGAGCTGCCTCTCTGCTTCCTCGTTATATTGCTTGGTGGATAGCACCACTGTAGCGCCGCCCTTGTCTGCACGGCGCACCGTGAGATCTGGACGATTTTTAAGCCAAGCCAGCGCTCTCCTTTCCCTAAATGTTAAATTGGGAGTGGCCTTGGGGTAAGCAAGTGCCTTAACATCAGCTATGACTGCTTTGTGGAATTGATCAATAGCCCCACCTGGGGTAACCTGTGGGGAGAAGGTGGATTTATTACCCCCTGTGAATCTCTCATATTCTCCCTTATCAGGTGTTACACTATATTCATCCACACTGTCAAGCTCCGCAAGCATTCTAACTGCTGCATTCTCTCTGGCACTGAAATCATAGCTCACTTGAAAACCTAATCTCCCTATGGTACATCTCGAGACCTGTGCTGGTTTGCTGCTGGGAAGGTTTTTATTAACAGAAAAAAACTTTTTTAAGTTGACTTTCCGAATCGCCTGGTGTAGATCCAGTTCAAATTGGGGGTTGGAGAAGTCTTCCGTGAGGCCGAAATTCAGACCTTTACTGAGTAAAGAAATACAGTCCTCCTGGAGTTCCACCCCCGCAATATTGACCACATTGGGTGGCTCATCCTCTAACGCCAGGAAACTTGTTTGCGCTTCCATCCTCTTGCGTTTCTGCCCCTTCCTCTTTCCCCCTCTCCTAGTTCTCCTAAAGGGACACCTTGGCCCGATGGTAAGTTGGAGCGTTGTTTAGAGGAGAGGTTAGCTGGGAATGGTGAATCATCAGAACGGCTTGAATCTGAGTCGGTTGTCCAGTGGTCTGATTTGGCTCTTGGCCGCGGTTTGGCTGCGGTTTTTCTTCTGGGGTTCCAGTCAAAGATACGGCCCGAGTCATAGTCCCCTTTATCTCTGATAAATTTGTCCCGTTTTTGAGACTTGATCTCAGCCTGTACCAAGAGGAGTTTTTTCTCAAGCCTAGTGAAAAAGGCAGTGGCTTGCTCCTCGGACAGACGTGTACGGAGCTCAATCTTAGCACGGCACAGTTTAGTGGTTAGTCTTTCATATTCCTTGTGGTTCTGGGCTAAGACCAGGGACATGAGGTTCTTGGCATGAGCAAGATGCGCATCTTGCCAGGCTTTAAGGAACTCATCATTATCAGCGAATTGAGCTGGTGCTTTGTAAGATCTAAGTCCTCTGGGGACACGGTCGCTGTCTGCATATGACTGAAGCGAGCTGATAGTCCAGAAAGAGCGTATCTCCCGCTCTGCTAGATGTTGAACTCTACGTTCTAGCGCTTTGGTGCCTAAAACTTGTACCTCTTCTTTGAGGTTACAGGCAGTGAAATAGGCGCCCGCGTCCTCCCTCCCTTGTTGGAGAGTTAGATCGGCATCAGGCAACACAGGGTCCATTTGCATGTCCATGCTGCTAACTGGCGTGCTCAGACCGGAGAACAGGTGTGTATGATGGAGTTGGAGAGTGCAGTCGGCACTGTCAGCAACGCTAGCAATTGAAGGACGTATAATGGAGCGGACCAGCCTGAAATGCTTGTAATGGTACCTTTTGCCCAAGATCCATAAGTCGCTGAGCCGCCCGCCGGGACGTCCTATTGTCTCGGCGGTCGGCTCGGTGACTGAGGGCTTATCACAGTACCTTGACTGGTCTCTCCGTCCCTTGCTCAATAGCACTCCTACATACCTTAAGGATACTACAGAGTTCCTTAAAGCACTCGCTGATTTTCACTGGAACGATGATTTTTCACTGGCGACCGTGGACGTGGAGAGCCTCTACACCCGCATCCCACATGATGCGGGTGTGGAGGCGGTGGACCGCGTCCTCGGTCAGACAGACAAGCCCCTAGCGTTCCGTTCTTTTGTTAAAGAGGCCCTTTTGTTTATACTTTCTAACAATGCTTTCATTTTTAATGGCCAGTGGTACGTGCAGGAGATCGGCACTGCGATGGGCACGCCGGTCTCCTGCACGTACGCCAACCTCTTCCTGGCCGAGGTTGAGAAGACTGTCATTTTTTCTTTACATAACCCCTACATTACTCACATCAAGCTGCTCCTCAGGTACATAGACGACCTGTTCATCATATGGGAGGGTACAGAAACACAGTTTCAGGAGTTTATCAACTACCTTAATGAGTCAAACACATCCAATATGTTATTTACACACAAATTTGGAGGGAGTAGCATCGAGTTCCTTGATGTGTGGGTAGAGGCCAAAGAGGGCACATTACATACGTCCGTGTACCGTAAACCTACCTCCAGCAATTCACTATTACACTACCACAGTTCTCATCCCGCCACAGTACGCAATGCCATCCCTTTTGGCCAAATGACCAGACTTAGAAGAATCAACTCTTCATATGAGAGTTTCTGTACACAAGCTCACCAGCTGGAAAAAAGGCTCCAGTACAGGGGATACCCAGATACAGTGGTCTCGGAAAGTGTCAAACGAGCTGCAGAATTAGACAGGAACACCCTTCTTTACCATAAACGCAAAGACACTGGCCCAGAGAGATTCTCCTTTGTCTTTCAGAATACACCACTTAATAATGTGATCTCAGCCGCCATTAGAAAAAATTGGAAAATACTTGAGGCTGACTCTGATTTATGCCCTAAAGTTAACCACCCCCCAGTTATTACATTCAGGAAGAATAGGAATATTGGGGATGTATTAAATATGGCACACAAAAGTAAACCCCAAGACCCGAATTGGCTGAGGCAAGCCTTACCAGAGGGGAATAAAAAGTGTAGGCAGTGTGGCTATTGTAACTCCATGCAAGATAGATCCTATATCAAGCTTAACGGTTCAGACGTCACCATCACAGATTTCATCACATGTCAGAGCACCTTTGTGGTTTATGTTATTTTTTGTCCTGGTATGTTTTTTTATGTGGGCAAAACCAAGAGGAAAATGTGGATTCGCTTCAAGGAACACATGTACTCAGTAAGAACTGGCAAAGGCGTACCGCGCCTGATCGAACATGTCCGCACTGTACATAGGGGGGACACTAGCTGCATGAGATACATGGGACTTGAAAGAGTTAAATCTCCCACGGACGGCAGAGACTGGCATAAGCAGCTTCTATCTAGAGAAGTATACTGGATATCTAAGCTTAATGCAACTGGCCCGCTAGGACTAAATGAGCGCAATGACTATAACAACTGCCTGTGATACTTTATTTATTGTCTATCACGTTTTTGTTTTGCAATTTGTTATTGGTTTTGGTGACGGTATTTAACACCCCCCCTTTAGAGGTGAGGTGACCTTCCCGGCAGGAAGAAGCGCCGAGTGGGCGTGAAACGTCGTTTCGGGGTATAGGCGCCCGCTATTCCACCTGTCCTCCCTCCATCATGGACTTTTAGATATCGGCATTAAAGTCTACAGCTTGGAAACATCGGTGAGTGCCCCATTCTCTATTTCCTCTCGCACTGCATAACTACTATAATACTGCTCCTATATACAGGAATATAACTACTATAATACTGCTCCTATATACAGGAATATAAGTACTATAATACTGCCCCCTATATACAAGAATATAACTACTATAATACTTCTCCTATATACAAGAATATAACTACTATAATACTGCTCCTATATACAGGAATATAAGTACTATAATACTGCTCCCTATATACAAGAATATAACTACTATAATACTGCTCCTATATACAGGAATATAAGTACTATAATACTGCCCCCTATATACAAGAATATAACTACTATAATACTGCTCCTATATACAGGAATATAAGTACTATAATACTGCTCCTATATACAGGAATATAAGTACTATAATACTGCCCCCTATGTACAAGAATATAACTACTATAATACTGCTCCTATATACAAGAATATAACTACTATAATACCGCTCCTATATACAAGAATATAACTACTATAATGTGGCTCAGGGAAGAAACAGAGTGCTGCACATCACACCTATGGCTGATACTAGTGCCGCTTGGCTAAATAAAAAACACATCAGAATTTTGTGTATGAATTGATCAAGCCATACTGCCCCATGTACCTCGTGCCGGTATCTGATACACATGGGTCCCTACACTAAGTCCACACCGTGCCAGTCAGTGGCCACCAACCCCGCAGGCGTGCACAGCCAGGGAACGGGGGCCATGGGACGGCCCTGCGACCCCCATGCCACAGGACCAGACCCAAAAACACCACACCAGAACCCGGCCAGCACCGCCGGCGGAGAAGGTCGCCCCCAAGCAGCACAAGTCTGGATAAGGTATTGCGCTCACCATAGCTGCAGCAAACAGAATGGGAAAAAAACAGGAGGGATTAAAACCATGTGCACTCAGGTGTCTCCTGCTAATTGCGGTCATGTGGGTCTCACCAGGAGGAGTGCAAAACACGGAGAAAAGAGAGAAACAAAATGTGGCTCAGGGAAGAAACAGAGTGCTGCACATCACACCTATGGCTGATACTAGTGCCGCTTGGCTAAATAAAAAACACATCAGAATTTTGTGTATGAATTGATCAAGCCATACTGCCCCATGTACCTCGTGCCGGTATCTGATACACATGGGTCCCTACACTAAGTCCACACCGTGCCAGTCAGTGGCCACCAACCCCGCAGGCGTGCACAGCCATAGATGGGATGTGCAGCCGTTCCATTCTCTCCAGTTCGTGTTTTGCAATTCTCCCTCTCTGAACAGCTAGCACTCCTTTATAAGACCCACATGACCAAATTTAGCAGGATATGTCTGTGCTCACATGTCTGGACCCTATGTCTTCCCCATTCTGTGAGAGCAGCAATGGTAAGTGTAATACCATATCCATACTTGTGTCGTTTGGGGGCAGCCTTCCCCGCCGGTGGTGCTGGCTGGGTTTTGGTGGGGCTTTTTGGGTCTGGTCCTGTGACATTGGGGTTGCAGGGCCGTTCCATGGCCTCCCTTCCCTGCACGTGCACGCTTTGCGGGGTTGGCGGTCGCTGACCGACACGGTGTGGAGTTAGCGTAGGGACCCGTGTGGACCAGAGGACCTGCGCGGTGGTACACGGGGCAATATGGTTTGATCAATTCATATACAGACACTCTGGTGTTGATTTTTAATATAGGCCTGGCGGCATTAGTATCAGCCATAGATGGGATGTGCAGCCGTTCCATTCTCTCCAGTTCGTGTTTTGCAATTCTCCCTCTCTGAACAGCTAGCACTCCTTTATAAGACCCACATGACCAAATTTAGCAGGATATGTCTGTGCTCACATGTCTGGACCCTATGTCTTCCCCATTCTGTGAGAGCAGCAATGGTAAGTGTAATACCATATCCATACTTGTGTCGTTTGGGGGCAGCCTTCCCCGCCGGTGGTGCTGGCTGGGTTTTGGTGGGGCTTTTTGGGTCTGGTCCTGTGACATTGGGGTTGCAGGGCCGTTCCATGGCCTCCCTTCCCTGCACGTGCACGCTTTGCGGGGTTGGCGGTCGCTGACCGACACGGTGTGGAGTTAGCGTAGGGACCCGTGTGGACCAGAGGACCTGCGCGGTGGTACACGGGGCAATATGGTTTGATCAATTCATATACAGACACTCTGGTGTTGATTTTTAATATAGGCCTGGCGGCATTAGTATCAGCCATAGATGGGATGTGCAGCCGTTCCATTCTCTCCAGTTCGTGTTTTGCAATTCTCCCTCTCTGAACAGCTAGCACTCCTTTATAAGACCCACATGACCAAATTTAGCAGGATATGTCTGTGCTCACATGTCTGGACCCTATGTCTTCCCCATTCTGTGAGAGCAGCAATGGTAAGTGTAATACCATATCCATACTTGTGTCGTTTGGGGGCAGCCTTCCCCGCCGGTGGTGCTGGCTGGGTTTTGGTGGGGCTTTTTGGGTCTGGTCCTGTGACATTGGGGTTGCAGGGCCGTTCCATGGCCTCCCTTCCCTGCACGTGCACGCTTTGCGGGGTTGGCGGTCGCTGACCGACACGGTGTGGAGTTAGCGTAGGGACCCGTGTGGACCAGAGGACCTGCGCGGTGGTACACGGGGCAATATGGTTTGATCAATTCATATACAGACACTCTGGTGTTGATTTTTAATATAGGCCTGGCGGCATTAGTATCAGCCATAGATGGGATGTGCAGCCGTTCCATTCTCTCCAGTTCGTGTTTTGCAATTCTCCCTCTCTGAACAGCTAGCACTCCTTTATAAGACCCACATGACCAAATTTAGCAGGATATGTCTGTGCTCACATGTCTGGACCCTATGTCTTCCCCATTCTGTGAGAGCAGCAATGGTAAGTGTAATACCATATCCATACTTGTGTCGTTTGGGGGCAGCCTTCCCCGCCGGTGGTGCTGGCTGGGTTTTGGTGGGGCTTTTTGGGTCTGGTCCTGTGACATTGGGGTTGCAGGGCCGTTCCATGGCCTCCCTTCCCTGCACGTGCACGCTTTGCGGGGTTGGCGGTCGCTGACCGACACGGTGTGGAGTTAGCGTAGGGACCCGTGTGGACCAGAGGACCTGCGCGGTGGTACACGGGGCAATATGGTTTGATCAATTCATATACAGACACTCTGGTGTTGATTTTTAATATAGGCCTGGCGGCATTAGTATCAGCCATAGATGGGATGTGCAGCCGTTCCATTCTCTCCAGTTCGTGTTTTGCAATTCTCCCTCTCTGAACAGCTAGCACTCCTTTATAAGACCCACATGACCAAATTTAGCAGGATATGTCTGTGCTCACATGTCTGGACCCTATGTCTTCCCCATTCTGTGAGAGCAGCAATGGTAAGTGTAATACCATATCCATACTTGTGTCGTTTGGGGGCAGCCTTCCCCGCCGGTGGTGCTGGCTGGGTTTTGGTGGGGCTTTTTGGGTCTGGTCCTGTGACATTGGGGTTGCAGGGCCGTTCCATGGCCTCCCTTCCCTGCACGTGCACGCTTTGCGGGGTTGGCGGTCGCTGACCGACACGGTGTGGAGTTAGCGTAGGGACCCGTGTGGACCAGAGGACCTGCGCGGTGGTACACGGGGCAATATGGTTTGATCAATTCATATACAGACACTCTGGTGTTGATTTTTAATATAGGCCTGGCGGCATTAGTATCAGCCATAGATGGGATGTGCAGCCGTTCCATTCTCTCCAGTTCGTGTTTTGCAATTCTCCCTCTCTGAACAGCTAGCACTCCTTTATAAGACCCACATGACCAAATTTAGCAGGATATGTCTGTGCTCACATGTCTGGACCCTATGTCTTCCCCATTCTGTGAGAGCAGCAATGGTAAGTGTAATACCATATCCATACTTGTGTCGTTTGGGGGCAGCCTTCCCCGCCGGTGGTGCTGGCTGGGTTTTGGTGGGGCTTTTTGGGTCTGGTCCTGTGACATTGGGGTTGCAGGGCCGTTCCATGGCCTCCCTTCCCTGCACGTGCACGCTTTGCGGGGTTGGCGGTCGCTGACCGACACGGTGTGGAGTTAGCGTAGGGACCCGTGTGGACCAGAGGACCTGCGCGGTGGTACACGGGGCAATATGGTTTGATCAATTCATATACAGACACTCTGGTGTTGATTTTTAATATAGGCCTGGCGGCATTAGTATCAGCCATAGATGGGATGTGCAGCCGTTCCATTCTCTCCAGTTCGTGTTTTGCAATTCTCCCTCTCTGAACAGCTAGCACTCCTTTATAAGACCCACATGACCAAATTTAGCAGGATATGTCTGTGCTCACATGTCTGGACCCTATGTCTTCCCCATTCTGTGAGAGCAGCAATGGTAAGTGTAATACCATATCCATACTTGTGTCGTTTGGGGGCAGCCTTCCCCGCCGGTGGTGCTGGCTGGGTTTTGGTGGGGCTTTTTGGGTCTGGTCCTGTGACATTGGGGTTGCAGGGCCGTTCCATGGCCTCCCTTCCCTGCACGTGCACGCTTTGCGGGGTTGGCGGTCGCTGACCGACACGGTGTGGAGTTAGCGTAGGGACCCGTGTGGACCAGAGGACCTGCGCGGTGGTACACGGGGCAATATGGTTTGATCAATTCATATACAGACACTCTGGTGTTGATTTTTAATATAGGCCTGGCGGCATTAGTATCAGCCATAGATGGGATGTGCAGCCGTTCCATTCTCTCCAGTTCGGGTTCATAACTACTATAATACTGCTCCCTATATACAGGGATATAACTACTATAATACTGCTCCTATATACAGGAATATAAGTACTATAATACTGCTCCTATATACAGGAATATAAGTACTATAATACTGCCCCCTATGTACAAGAATACTGATCCTTCTAAAGGTTTTTAGTACAAGGAGACAGAATCTCACAATGTTTCTTCATCTATATAAGAGTGATAGCTTTTACTTAGACTCCATATATTCGGTCTAGAAGGACTGGCGTGACCTTGGATAAGTCATTAGGACGTTGGCCAATAGTTTAGTCACGGCTTGGTCGGGGAGGACTTTTGAAGCCCCATGTATGAGCCATGGTTGTTTTATACAGATGTCATCTCCCCCTGTGCTGGGCCCACACTATCATGTAAATGTTTCTGATCCCCGTCTTAGTAGAAGGAGCTGTCTGGCCTGGAGACATCTGCGTCCTCGGGCATGATGTCAGGGCGCTGGATGGACACTGGATGTTGTGTTATTTTTTCCAAGCCGAGTGACATTAGAGGACTTGAATGAAAGAGACAGCTGCAGCCTCGGTGTGTGTTAGCATGGCGCCCAAGTGCCCTTTTATTGAATGCCAAGTACATGGCTCTACCAGACCTTGACCCATTTGCAGGGACTTCTCCACATGGTGTAACACAGACCCTCAGTGCCAACAGCTGTCGAGTAGCCCCTCATAAGGCTTAGTCTCCACAGCAGGAAGGTTAACCCTCGACCTCTGGCTGTCGACCCACTTCTCTGTGTCTACCCAGTGATACATAACCATGTAAGGACTTTCTACTGCTTGTGCCAGTCAGAATTTGGGATAAAGTTACGGGCAGGTTGGTGGTTGTTGTGGCCGGTATTCAGTAGAGCTTTATATGGTCCCTCGAAGCCAAGGATGCCATCCGAGACAGGACACACTACGGTAATGTGAAACTGGGGTATGGAGCAGATGTCAGGAAACCACCATGTCCACTGGATCCTAAAAGAGTCATCTGCAAATAATAAAGCTGGTGCATCAAGTCTTCTACAAGGTCAACCTGACCACCATGTTCATAGTGGATGGTGCCACCAAGGGTCACAAACTTGATTGAATAAACGTCAATTCACAATTTTATAGAGATCTGAGGCAGCAAAGATAGTAGAACAAGGAAGAACCTTGTAAGGGGTTAGGTGGGTTCCCTTTCTTTCTACTGCTAGGTACCCTAGAACGTCTTGGCAGTCTCAATCCATCCTCCTAACCAAACTGGGGTTCGCTTGACAACCAGTCGGCAAGATTCCTGAGACTCGTAGTAGTTCTTGATTCTCTGCAATGCCCCAAACTGATGACTAGGCCCGGTTCTAGATGGCATTGATGATTTCCCTCATTGGCTATAGAAGGTTGTAGCCCTTTTGGCTACTGGCACTCAAATGAAGAATGGTGTAGAAGTGGAAGATCTGGCAATCCTGTAGACTTTAAAGGCTCAGTGCAGGGTCCAAGGTGGTCTTGAGGCCTAGACTACAGAAAGGAGAGGGCTGGACTGCGCTGAGATGGTGCACATGGTGGAATACCCCCACTCCTTAGACTCATTCGCACCACATGATACTTCTGACTGGCTAAGATTGTAGACTCAGCGAGAAAGGAGATTGTAAGGAGACTGTGCTATGTTTTACCCCCGAGCATCATGTTCCAGGGGTATTTGAAAGATCTATATTAAAGCGATAATTCCGAGAGACATATTCCCTTGAAGTGAGGCCTCTTGTGTGGATGTACTTGTAAGCGATATCTTCTCCTTTTTGTATTTGCTGAGAACTCTCCAGCCACTTGTTCTCCCTGCTACAAAGCAGCTCGTTCGCCCCTCTTCCAGACACTTGCAGCCAAATGTTACACGCATGTGGTTTCCGAGCCAGAACAGATGGTGTAACCCCCCCATCACCCCCAGCCAGCTCTCCGCGTCCACGCGCTTTCAGGCTGATCCTCGCCTTCACCTCCAAATCCGGCTCCAGGTCTTCCGGCCTTATCCCGCCACTACAGAAAACTTTGCTCCTCGCACTTCTAAGACACCAGACGGGCAGGAAGGACGCAAATATTTTCGTCCGCGTGACCTTGTTCATCTTTTTGTCTGTGTGACAGGACGGCTAATTACCCCATCTGGACTGCTAATGAATTCACAAACCGAGGACAGGACTGTGCGGAGGGTTATGGGCTGCGGAAGGCGGTAGAATAGCAGAGATGTCATACATCAGAAGGGGAGATTGGATAAAATATGGTATATACTATACTGATGACAGGTGCAACTCTTACTCCACCATCACAGCTACCACCAGCACCACTATAACCACTACCACTGCCAGCAGCACCACCAGCACCACCAGGGGTGGTGCTGTTTTTGCGAGAAAGAAGCTGTGTTCTTTCTAATCCTGGATAACTCCTTGAAGCTAACATCTTGCCAGACAAACATTTTAGGCTCTTTGCTCCAGCACCATCTTAATTTCCATACAAAGTCCTAATTTCTATTGCTCCACACTGTAACAGTGCTCTCTCTGTGCCCCCAGATAGTGTTTAGGCCCAATTCGAGTCCTCAAATAGTACTTAGGCCCCTCTATGCCTTCATATAGTAGTCAAGATTCCTCTGTGCCTCCATTTAGTTGTTGGGCCCTGTCTGTGCATCAATGTAGGCAGAAGTATAGTAGATGAGGGGTGTAGTAGTAATAGTGTAGTAAATGAGGGGTGTGGTAGTAGTAGCAGCTGAGAGGTGTAGTAGTAGAGATATAGTAGCTGAGGGTAGTAGTAGTAGTAGGCAGCAATATAGTAGATGAGGGTAGTAACAGCAGCAGTACAATAGATGAGGGGAGTAGTAGTAGGCAGCAATATAGTAGATGAAGGGAGTAGTAGTAGGCAGCAATATAGTAGATGAGGGGTGTAGTAGTAATGGTGTAGTAAATAAGGGGTGTGGTAGTAGTAGTAGCTGAGAGGTGTAGTAGTAGAGGTATAGTAGCTGAGGGTAATAGTAGTAGGCAGCAGTATAGTAGATGAGGGTAGTATTAGCAGCAGCAGTACAATAGATGAGGGGAGTAGTAGTAGGCAGCAATATAGTAGATGAGGGTAATAGTAGCAGCAGCAGTACAATAGATGAGGGGAGTAGTAGTAGGCAGCAATATAGTAGATGAAGGGAGTAGTTGTAGGCAGCAATATAGTAGATGAGGGGTGTAGTAGTAATAGTGTAGTAAATGAGGGGTGTGGTAGTAGTAGCAGCTGAGAGGTGTAGTAGTAGAGATATAGTAGCAGAGGGTAGTAGTAGTAGTAGGCAGCAGTATAGTAGATGAGGGTAGTAGCAGCAGCAGTACAATAGATGAGGGAAGTAGTAGTAGGCAGCAATATAGTAGATGAGGGTAATAGTAGCAGCAGCAGCAGTACAATAGATGAGGGGAGTAGTAGTAGGTAGCAGTATAGTAGATGAGGGGAGTAGTAGTAGGCAGCAATATAGTAGATGAAATAGCATGATAGATATAGTAAGTTGTGGTAACAGGGCCCAGTGGTGTGTCCCGTTCCCCCGCTCTCTTGTGATGGCACTCTGGCTCTGGGGTGGTTCTTCCCTTAGTGGTGGTCCTACTGTTTCCTCTGGGCCTGGCTGTTGGTGGAGGATCTGTGTGCAGGCGGCGAGGGTGAAGTGGAGATCCAGCTGGCAGAGCTGAATCCAGCAGGGGGCGCTCTCCCGGGACTCTCCCAGCTGCACACAGGTGATAGAGCTTGTCAGGTGCTACAAGAGCCCGGAGAGAGTGCCCCCTGCTGGATCCAATTTGATCGCCCAGTGCTCAGATCATGTGTTTAAAGAGCGCTGATCAGTGAGCTGGACAAAGGGGGGGGGGGGGGGGGGGGGGGGGGGGACGTACAGTATTATGCTGCTAAGACATAGGTAGTATATTTTAGAGACTGTAATGTTACTTTATGTAGAAACTATAGGGCAGTATTATGAAGGCACTTTATACCTTTTTGCTACTATATTGAAGGCACTCATACGTATGTACTGTATGGCAGTATTATGCAGGTATTGCATGGTAGGTAGGCAAAGTATGGCAGTATTGTGCAGGAACCCCTTGATGGTATACTGAATTGTAAAAATGCTTTGTTTCCACTATGTAGTATGTATATAGAGACTGAATGGCAGTATTATGTAGGAGCTCTTTGATGACATATTGCAGCAACAGTAAGACACTACTAGGTGGATACTGTAAGCTAGTATTATGTAGACACTATATGGCAGCATTATGTGTGAGCCCTTTGATGGCAAATTACAGGTGCTGAATGGTATAACTATGTAGATGATATAAGGTAGTATTATGTAGAGACTATATGGCAGCATTATGTATTATATAATATTATATATAATGAGCATGATGTATGAGTCATTTGATGACATATTGCAGGTACTGTATGGTATATTTATGTGGAAACTATGTGGCAATATTATGTATGAGCCCTTTGATGGCATATTGCAGATACTATATGGTACAACTGTGTAGATGCTGTAAGGTAGTATTATGCAAAGATGATATGGCAGTATTATGTAAGAATACTTTGAAAGTATTGCAGGCACTGCGTGGTAGTTTTATGTGGATATATGGGCACTTAGGTACTGTATGGCAGTATTATAATGGTATAGGTATTATGCTATGTATAGTAAAAGCAGTCTGTTTATTGGGGGGCAGTCCCTTTGTCATTATGGAGGTGCGGCCTGTACTTGTGGGTGATATCATCTAAAATCTTCCTGAAAATTATTCAGTAAAGGCGAGTATGAGTTCAGGGGCCGCTACTTCATTAAACCTCCATCTATTATAACACTCTCACAGGGCGATATATTACTGAGGGTGAATAGCTGGCAGCCATTCTGACTTCTGGCCAAGCCGTGTTATTATTAGCCCCGTCTATAGAACAGTAGCGTGCTTGGCAGCCCCTCAATTGGATGTTACTTGCTAATAATTAAATAATTAAAATCACGTTTCCAGCTGAAGAACTGGAAATGCTGGCGGTCCTAGAGTCGAGCAGCACAGAGTGTTTCAGGAGGGGAAGCAGGATTATACAAGATCAGGATTACATGTGACTGGGGATGAGAGACAAGTATTTAGTCACAAATTGATAGCAGACTGGCTAGGCAACAGCAGCACAGAGTATTTGAGGAGAGAAGTGGGGGAGAGACTTTCTCACTTAAGGGAGGACAGGACTAGATGTGAGAAGGGATGAAAGGAAGGGAATAGACATGTGCTCGATCACTGCTAGAGCTCCCAGCAGCACGGAGTATTTCAGGAGAGCATTGTGCTCTTCTTGGAGGGGGGGGGGGGGGGTTGGCCTCGACTTGTACAGCTGTTGTGCTGGATATTGTAGTTGAACCAGCCGGTGGGCTCTGGTGTTTTGGGGCAACAGGGGCACCGGACCTTTGGTTAGGACTAGTGTGAGGTGCAGGTGCAGTGGTGCGGCAACAAAGAGAGGCAGAGTCCCCCTTAAACAGAAATTTACTTGAAGGCTTCAGTGCAAGACAAAAATACAACAGTGCTTTAGGTACTTAGTGCAAAAATATCAAATAGGCGAATAGAGGTAACTTGAGGTATAGAAGTAGAGGTTGAGTAGAAGAGAAGACAGGGGCCGGATAGGAGCCCTCACCCAAGTAGTACAGTACTCTGCCAGAAGGTGTTCTACCTGTTTCTTGAAATAATCTTCCTTCTCTTGTTCAGAAAAATCTGTGTCATCTGACTGCCTACACAGTCTCGGAGACTGTCCTACGTGGTAGTACAAGCCCCAGGTCTCTGAGTGGAGCTAACTGGTGAAAGTTTTCCCACATAGACGAGCATTGTCAGTAGAGAGCGGCTTACTTGTACTGTGCTCTACTGTGGATCAGTCCCTCTTCCTGTGCTTCTAGGGGGTGACTGTCTGGAGGTTAAGATCCTCTTTGGGGAAAGGGTTGTCCTATGCTATGGTCCTGTTTCCCCCTAGTCAGATTCTAGCACTGGTCTCTGTCAAGGCTCTGGCCTAACCCAGGTCCTGCTTAGTTTCTGCAGCAGAAACTCTGGGCTGTGATCTGTCTCTCATACACTGTCTAGGAAGAACTCCCTAGAACAGGAAACTCCCTAACTTATATAGGGTCCTGTGACAGGAAGGGTAGAGGATAGAGAGAAGCAGTGTATAGAGTGTACAACACAGTTAGATACAGTCAGGCAATACACAACAACATAACTGAACCCTATACATAAACTGAAGCTGTGCTCAGAGGAAGTGAGACACCTAGTGGCTGGAGTGGAAATCACAGATGACACCTGAGAGAGTTTACTTTACCTAAGTGCTATGAAATATTTGTGAGAAAGGGTAAATATTGGGTGACTGGCAGTAGAATGAAGTAGCACAGAGTATTTCAGCAGCAGATTCTAACCTGTCCCTACATGTAAAAAGCCTTGCACTTAGCTGGAGAAGGCAGACAAATAGTGAATCGCTAGCAGTACAAACGGAAATCCCCACAGCAGCACAGAGTATTAAAGGAGTCAGCTGTGCTTGGCCTTAGTACTTATACCATAACACCAGGGTCTCTTTCATGATATTTGGAGGAGGTGTGGAACATCCTGGATAGAAGGTTACATAGGAGGAGCAGGGTCTCCAGCAGCACAGAGTATTTATGGAAATAAGTATACACCGTATACACTGTGTACATCTCTTCTTTGCTGATTCCAAATGATCGACTTTATATATATTTTCAGTAAATGGGAAATGTACAAAAAAAATGTCAACTAACAAATAAAAGCGGCGGAGGGTCTGACGCAGAAACGAGGCATAAAGTCACCGCTAATGAAGGAGGCGCGAGGAGACGAAGGCGCCATCTGATGAGTGGGTTCACACCTCCTCTGCCTTCTCTTTGAAGATGATGGAGAAGGAAAGATTTCATTAAGGAGAAGACGCCGAACGAGAAGTTGACAGAACATCCTGAGCGCTCCCCAGCCGCCCTTCTGCCTGCGCCAATGTCTGCCACGGTTGCTGTTAGGGGGTTGATTGCAGCGGCGGAGGCGCTCGGCGGGGGGTCACTCACTGCTAGAAGATCTTCCCTTTCTTCTTACAAATCTTCCAAGAACCTAATGAATAATTTAACCCTTCCAGCACCTGATCACTGACCTCCTTCACAATTCTGGGGGGTGACCAAGCTTTCCACAGATGAGAAAAAAAATCTGCTTTAGGGTACAAACACACGGCTTATACGCTGCGTATTTATAAGTCTCCTTCTTATCATCACAAACAGGAGAACAGGAAAAGATGACACCACTGTATAGATATGACAGGATCAAACAATTCACAATAGGTTATGGTCACAGCTCCATCTCCCTTCCCTGCACAGGTCACAGAGCATACCTACAAAATTTCTCTGTAGAAGTCAATAGGGCAGCTTGCTATAAAGCATATCTCTAAAAGGGTACTCTGGAGGAAAAATATAGCTCAACTACAGATTTGTAAATTACTTCTATTTAAAAATCTCAACTCTTCCAGTACTTATCAGCTGCTGTATGTCCTACAGGAAGTGGTGTATTCTTTCCAGTCTGACACAGTGCTCTCTGCTGCCATCTCTGTCAATGTCGGGAACTGTCCAGAGCAACAGCAAATCCCTATAGAAAACCTCTCCTGCTTTGGACAGTTCCTGACAAGGACAGAGGTAGCAGCAGAGAGCACTGGACTGGAAAGAATACACCACTTCCTGCAGGACATACAGCAGCTGATAAGTACTAAAAAACCAGAGACTTTCAAATTAAATTACAAATCTGTATAACTTTCTGACATAAGTCGATTACATTTCTTTTTTTGAAATCAGCTTGACAAAAATGGTGCCGCCCATTTAAATAAAAAATAAAATAAAAAAATTAATCAGAAAGAAATTAATAAAAAGGTCATGTTTCTGTATACGACTAGTCAGTAGCAATAAAGTCACATGGTTGTGTCCATAGAGGTAACAATCCACCAGCAGAATTGTGAATGCAGCTCTGGAGGATAAATCAGGCTATAACTGATATTGTTACAATATGAGTGATTTTCTCTTTCTCAGGATGAGGCTATAGGACACCACAGTGAGGCCATTGGCTGGTAGTTAGTAGGTGGTATGTTGGGCACTTAGTGGCGGGCACATTGGATGTGAGATGGAGGCAGGAGATGTTATCCGTTCCTTACAGTCAGAGGTTACTTGGTGCAGTCACTTTTAATGAGCGGCTGTATCTCTGCGCTCAGCGGGGGGTCTCTGCTCCACTTATTTCTCTGTCACCTTCACATTGATTCTGGGAAATTAACTCCTGACCATGATGAGGGTGATAATCCGTTTCAGGCTGTGGCCTCAGTGAGAGGAGATGACGCTTCACTAACTCACCTTTTCCTGTACGGAATTCTGTGACAAGCAATTTGGTTTGTGACATCGCTCTCAGCGTGGTACAGATAATGCTAGTTATATCCTCCGGAGGATGATGGAGTGCTCCCCTATACCATAAGGGGGCTCATCTGCTAATACCTGACACCACTCCTCAAAGACCAGACGCAAAATAAAATTGTATCTGCTCTTATTCTGTATATATATATATATACACTACACAGTACCACTTCTCCTGTCCTGTATACAGGGTGTAATCCTCAGTATCTGCTCTTATTCTGTATATATATATATACACTGCACAGTACCACTTCTCCTGTCCTGTATACAGGGTGTAATCCTCAGTATCTGCTCTTATTCTGTATATATATATATACACTGCACAGTACCACTTCTCCTGTCCTGTATACAGGGTGTAATCCTCAGTATCTGCTCTTATTCTGTATATATATATATACACTGCACAGTACCACTTCTCCTGTCCTGTATACTGGGTGTAATCCTCAGTATCTGCTCTTATTCTGTATATATATATATATATATATATATATACACTGCACAGTACCACTTCTCCTGTCCTGTATACTTGGTGTAATCCTCAGTATCTGCTCTTATTCTGTATATATATACACTGCACAGTACCACTTCTCCTGTCCTGTATACTGGGTGTAATCCTCAGTATCTGCTCTTATTCTGTATATATATATACAGTGCACAGTACCACTTCTCCTGTTCTGTATACTGGGTGTAATCCTCAGTATCTGCTCTTATTCTGTATATATATATACACTGCCCAGTACCACCTCTCCTGTCCTGTATACTGGGTGTAATCCTCAGTATCTGCTCTTATCCTGTATATATATATACTGCACAGTACCACTTCTCCTGTCCTGTATACTGGGTGTAATCCTCAGTATCTGCTCTTATTCTGTGTATATATATACACTGCACAGTACCACTTCTCCTGTCCTGTATACTGGGTGTAATCCTCAGTATCTGCTCTTATTCTGGAGATTATAAATATATATATATATATATATATATATATATATATATATATATATATATATACATATATACTGCACAGTACCACTTCTCCTGTCCTGTATACTGTGTGTAATCCTTAGTATCTGCTCTTATTCTGCATACATGGACACTTCACAGTACCACTTCTCAATCACAAGGCCACATGAGTCCCAAAGTCCCAATCAGGGATTGGACTGGCCCACTGGAGGACTGGAGGGCCTAATACCATATGGGGGCTCCACAGAGGGGTCTATTACTATATAGGGCTGCATGGGGGTGGGGCTAATTATATATGGGAGCAGCATAGAGAGGCTTAATATAATGTGAAAGCTGCCGAAAGGGGCCTTATACTATATGAGAGCTGCACAGAAGGGCCTAATACAATATGGGGCTGTACAGATGTACTATATAGGGCATAGAGGGGGCCTTATACTGTATGGGGCACAGAGTTGGGCCCAACAACTATTTTAGGGCACAGAGGTGCGCAAGCTTTGAAAAACTTGTACTCTTTATTCATATTCAGTAAAATCCATACAGCTGAAGCAGAAAGCAAGCAAACTTCTGCCACAGACTTTACCCACAGAGTCTTTGATCCTCCACCTTGCAGCAGTCTGGGCCAGTACTGATATACTTTGGACCTGTACTGATATACTTTGGACCTGTACTGATATACTTTGGAACTGTACGTCAGTCGGTGGAGGACGTCCGTTTTCAGGCGGAGGGTTTTAATGTGACTACAATCACTCTCCGTCCTCCTCCTCACCTCATACTGACCCTCTGGGCTCCATGTTTTCCTTCAATCACCCGGCTCCACCTGTAGCTTCCCGATCCCTTATATAATCCACATCTGTCTCTCTTGATCTCCTTCAGATCATCTCGGAGACGTTGGGCCGCTCCTTGTGCAGCCGCCAATCTCTCCATCAGACAGCGCTGTCACAGTGATGTATAATGTGTCTGTAATTGTCTGCTTATCAATCCAGCACAGGCCTCACCGGCTCAGGGCCCGGGAAGCCCGAGTCTGAGATATGAAGACTTAATTTCTTCATATACTCCACATACTGCTGCTGCAGAACCTCCTGGGTGGCAGAACTGTCAATCAAAAATCAATGTCTATAAAGAAAACCGTCAGCACTGCATGGCGCCATTATTAATCTACTTATGTACAATGTACTGGAGAATATACACCATATGGCAGTGAGCACTCTATGACAGTATTATTAGTGATCTATTTGGGAACAGGATTTACTTCACAGGATTGTTACCAGGACGCTGTATGGGACTGTTATTTATGTACTGTATGACACTATTATTCATATACTGGTAATTTGCCAACTGTATAGCTCTATTATGTAGGAATGGCGGTATGTTTTATAGACTATATGCCACTCACAACATTTTTAACATGCACCCTGTATGGATCCTTTATTTGTTCATTGGTGCACTTATATGGGCACGGTACGGTATGTTTGAAAGGGCACTGTGTAGCACTATTACTTGGGTACTGTATGGCGATATCCTTTCAGCATGCTGTATATACCTATTACATTAACTGCATGGCACTATATGGGCTCTGTTTGGTATGGTTACAACTATATTGTAGTATTATTGGATTGTATGTCAGAATTATTGATTTAATATATGTTATCATTATTTGTGGACTGAATGGCATGGTTATTTAGGTCCTGTATGGCAGTATTTATAGATTGTGTAAAACTACGGTATATGGAAATCCTATAGCATTGGGTTCTGACAGAATTAAGATTTTTTGTAGAGTGTATGGGGCCATTTGGGCGTTTTTACTTGGTCACTATATGTCAGTATTATTTATGACTATTATTTGTGGACTGCAAGGGCACAGATCTATGCAAGGAAATATCATTTATAGATTGTATGTAACTACATTGGTATTGTATTGACATTGTTCTTTTTCAACTATATAGTAGTATTTTTTATAACCACAAACCAGAATTACTGCTTCTGTTTTTTGAAGACTGTATGTTTTTTGGCGGATACTATATGTAATTATTATTTATATACTATATGATGGGTGTCATTGTTACTTGTGAACCATCTGCTAGTACTACTATAACGAAGGATGGTATGGCGCTATTATTGTATCTCTATATATTGAGGAATAAGAGAATTCGTAGAACCATCAACCATTAAAATTTCCCTTAAAGGCGGTTTTCTTCTATCTCCTTCCAGGGAATTTCCATAAGGAATTGCGCAAATCACAGATCAGGGAGCTTAAGAGACTCTGACACTTCCTGCATCTTTTATTTATCTATTTATAAGCCCCCCCCTCCCCGCCCTCCCGTCACATTAACACCAACCCAACGCTTCTCTCTGCTCTTACGGAAGGAGGCTAATGAAATCCAAATCTCTCCGGGATTCCCGACGCGGCTTCAAAATGTACGGGAAGAAATAGAAATAAATAAAAAAATAAATACGCTGAAAGAAATTGGACTCTGGCAGCCTGTATGATCGGGTAATTATTACTGATATGGACCTGTCTGCAAACGGAGAACGCCGCCGTCGCCACTAAAGGGAGGGGGGGGGGGCGCATTATCCCAAATGGAAAAACTAATGACTACAGGAGTCGGCAAATGGGCCATTTTTATTCCCCCCCCCCTTCTTTTCATTCTTTTATGATATTACCATTCCCCCCCCCCCCCCCCTTTAATGTCTATGTAATGGCAAAAAGTTGCGGCGATGACGATAACGCGCATTAGACGCCGTTACTTGTAAACACCTGCATTTATTCTGCAATTTCTCCTGGGGAAGCGTCGCTCTTCCCCGCTGGGAACACTTCAGAGCAGCCTGCTTAGTAGATGATTCGTGGCAAAGTCATTTGTGTGTTTATATAATTCTGCTGTCATGTTGTAAAATAGGGAAGACGATGGAATTACCAGGGCTGCGCGGCCTCACAGCAGCACAGAGGACTTCAGAAGGCTGGTAGGAAGGAAACTAAGTTAGGACGCCTTTGTGATTATGCTGGTGAGGACAAGGCTTAGTGGTATTATAAGATCATGATGGGCCCAGGGTAAATTTTGGACCCCAGGCTTCCCTTTTTTGTAAACCCCCAACACAACAAATCAATAAGGTGATTTTAGTATTCCTTTACGCAGTTAAAGGGAACCTGTCACCCGGGCACCTGGGGCAGAACCCACCCTACCCCTGGATAGAGGATCATATACTTACCCCCTCTCGCAGCTCCTGATGCGGATCCGGCAATGTAGAAAACGCCCCCTGCTCGTCTGCGCACTCAATATGCAAATAAGCAGAGATGAGTCTGAATCCAGGTGAGTAGGGTGGGTTCCCTTTACAAATGATACCAGTATACAAGCAGCAAATGTCATCATACTGTTACTTAAAAAGTCCCAATTTTACCACTACAGAAAAAAAATACTGCCACATACTCACCATGTTACTACAACACAGCGACTTAATAATACTAGTATACAAGAGACAAAGCATATCACCACACTTAATAATACCAGCATACTGATACCAAATAAAATCTACTATACACATACTAATATTCTCCCATACAGTGACCATATAGTAACATATACCAGCTCTACATAGGTTCTGAAAACTATAGAAGTGACTACAGTGCAGTTACATCCAGTGTCTACATGGGGCATTTTCTCTGATCACAGTCATTCACTTTGTTTTCCTTCTACATCCTGATCAGACCAATATGAAGACTTTTCCAGGAACTTAGGGTCCTTTTTCAATAACCTCCCCACTACCTTTTTGTGCCTCCCACACTATCATTATGCCCCAAGAGTATTATTAGCCCTCTTCTGCACACATGCAGTGTTATTGTCCCTTCTGTACCCCAACACTATTAATGTCCTTTTGCAGTTCCCACAACACTATTATTGTTTCCCTTCTGTGCCACTCCCCCACCCCCCACAATTGTACATTATGCCTATTATTGGCCTCTTTCTGTGTCTGCGACATTAGTATTAGTGCCTCCTTTCCATTACTAGCCCCATTTATGTACTACCCCTACCCTACACTATTATTGGCCTCTCTTCTGTGTCCAGCGCACTAATATTGGCCCCTCCTGTGTCCTCAACAATGTAACTACCCTCCAAGTAATAATACCCTTTCTCAATACTCACCTCTCCCTGTTCCCACACAGCTGCATCCGCTCCTGGAGTGGATGTTGCCTGTTACAGACTGCACGCCATCATGCAGCCTGTTCTGGTAGACATCAGCAGCCTATAGGTTGCAGGCTGTGGCTTATAAGTAAAAAGTTACAGAGTTAGTTACTCCTCTACCAGGGCTGTAAGTGACCAGGGCAGTGTCATGAGATGAGGAGGGGAATGGAGGAGCAGGGGTCACAGGCAGTATAATCTTGAACAATCTACTGGTCTGTGCTGAGAGGCGATGTCCATTTGTCTGATGATATTAGCACGGACAGTATTGCATATGACAAGGACAGCAATGGGTCAGCCGGGCAATCACAGCATATTGTTAATAGGAGATAAGTGGCATCATTAGAGGCCATTCATGTGTCACCTCCTGGATACAAACTGTGAATCACAAGTAATCACAGGCCGTAAGTGACATATCAGACCTGATAGAAACCGGGATGCCACCAGGGTGGGGTGCCAGTATGCCCCCCACCCCATGTAAAGCTGAAAAAAATCTACTCCACCTGGCACGGCTGATAAAAAGAGTACTGATTAATATTCTATACCTAAGTGATCAATTATCTGGAAGATAAAGAGAAATGCAGTTCAAAAATACAAAAAAGTAATTTTTTGAACAGCTGGGACAACAATCTGAAGGTATTCAAAGTCAGTTCCTTAGATGTTGGGGATATCTGAGGAGACTTGATTTGCACCGGTCCGCCTCCAGTGGTAAAGAAAGGGGAACCGATTGGATGACCACCAAGGTTTTGGATTTTCGAAGAGTTCCTAGAGTATACCCTGCCAAGCCTTGCTTTGACTCAAGTCCTAATTCACATTATCCTGGTGCTCCACCACCATGGTGAAAAAATATGGTGAAGGACTATGGGGCTACCATAACCAGAGCCGAAGCTACAAGGACTAGGAGGAGTAGGGGTCTTCTGATGCTCTAATATACTGTATACCCAAGTCCTAGACCACCGGGAAACACATTTTCGTCATATTGAGGACTTATCAGATTTCCAGACCATCAGATGCCAGATTGGAGGGTTTTTACTATGTATCTATAGTTAATAAGATTATATGATGTGAAGCGGATCTCGCCGCCTGGATGACTGAGCCGTAAAAAGATATCAGAGGAATCAGTATAAAGAAACTTCATACACATCAAACCCTCAATAATTCACCACGTAAACATCACAGGAAACATTTCCAGAAATCAAACTCCACGAGTGCAGTCATCACAGCGAGCGACGCGTTTCATGTAATTACCCGGCGTAAAGACACCGAGCATCGCCAACGCTGCTGCAACGTGATTGTCTATGAGCAAACAAGGCGAGGGATTACAAAATGATACACAGCCTCACTTATCCTATGGGCATCCACCAAGTATCCCAGGAGGAGTACGGTAGCACATGGCGGCAGGGCTGAGTATCTTACTACTGCCTGCTGCAATGCATTACAGAAGATGTAGTGGTTATACCACTGTGTACCCTGCAGGGCCTGTTGGTTGGGTGATAGTTGATGGTGCTGTCTTTTCACATTTATTTATAACTATTGTACATTTATATTGTTTTTGTGATACAGTATTATGTATTTTTGCACGCTTAGTCCTATACACTTACATTGGGAACATTCTAGATTTGGAAGGAGCTTGCTCTAAACAGCCCCTCTACTGTGATGAGAGAATTTGCGTTAGTCTAGGCCGGCTTCCCATTCCTAGACAAGCCTCTCCTTTAGAGATGGCCCAGCAATAATATAGAAAACCCAAGAAGATCACCAGGGGCTGCAGAGAATCTGCAGAGGAGGAGTGGAGAATGCAAAATATATAGGCTGAGTGCCCCATAGCTTCTCTAGGAACATTTGGGGATTCAGGCTGTGCTTAGGAACCAGTTGGCTACCACACCTTGTTAAAGAGGATGTACCACCAGGTACATCCTCTATAATCTGAACCGACGGATCGAACTGCGCCATCACGGGGAGTCTCTTAGTGCGGTGTGTCACCTTTCTTTATCAGATGGGTGCTGTACTTTGTCCCCAATCTGTGCCGTAACTTTCTCCACAACTGTCAAAGAGGGGTAGTGGTGATGCGTTCGTGCCGCACTATGGCCCGCCTCACCACTACCTCCTCCCAGCTTCTCTTGAATATTCATTGCGCCCGTCCTCCAGCCTCCTGGCGACGTCATCTTTAGCTGCCTGGTTCTGTGCATTGTCCGTGCTCCCGCGGCCTGATTCGCGCCTGCGCCGTAGTGCTTCGGAGCGGCGCGGGCGCACTGAGGGCCAGGCCCTATGCCCTCTATGGCTTCACTCAGTGCTGCTCCAACGCACTATGGCACTTGCACGAATCAGGCCGTGGGACCGCGAACAATGCACAGAACCAGGCAGCAAAAGATGACGTCGCCAAGAGGCTGGAGGACGGGCACAATGAATATTCAAGAGAAGCTGGGAGGAGGTAGAGGTGAGGCGGGCCGAAGTGCGACACAAACGCATCACCGCTACCCCTCTTTGACAGTCGTGGAGAAAGTTACGTCACAGATTGGGGACAAAGTACAGCACCCATCTAAAAAAGAAAGGTAACACACCGCACTAAGAGACACACACCTTCATCCCACTGCCAGCACCTCAGAACCAGAACAGGTGCTGAAAGATTCCCTTTAAGCTCTTTTAGTTTGAGAGTGGGTAAAGACATTGTTGGGATTTACTGGGAGCTAACCAGTTGCAACATACCCCTCAGTAAGGAGAATTAGGGACAGACTAGTGCTACAGTGTAGGCTGGCACAAAATTTAGGACCAATATTCCACTTCTACAAAGGTAACCCCTCCTCCAGCCATACTTACTATTTGCATGTTGAAGAGACTTTGTCTCTTCTTTTTTGGAGAAGCTAGTTTTGTCGAAGACCAAATATACTCCAGAATTTGGTGTATATACAGTGCACTTTAACACCTGAAAATACCCATCAAGCCGGACACTCTACAGTTTACTATTATAATCTACTCCCTACTGTGCAGCCCCCTTTAACTCCGTCAGCCCACGAAGCGTGAGACAACACTGTGGAATATCTTGAGCCATTGTGACCACAACCATGATCTGTGTAGGATCTGTGAAAGAGTGAACAGATTCCAAACAGGTAACAATATTCTGGGCCGTTGTAAAAATCTCCTTAAAAATGTCTGTTGTGATCACTAATGCTACATACTCCAAAATGCCGTACAGCCAAAAAGAACTACTAATACCAGCAGGATCTGGCCCTTTAGTCGGCGTGTAGACCAATAGTGGTGACCATGTTTCAGCCACCAGAAAGAGCAATGAGGTCAGTAGAATGTGTAGAATTATAATCGCAGCTTTGTATGTGGCCGGAGGATAAAACCTGCATTTGTTGATCTCTCTTTGGTTACGGTCCAGGGTGATGTTTATGCTCAGAAAATAAAATTCCATCTGTATTTTGTAATTAGGAGGAGATCAGTGTGAGAGAGAGAAGATTCGTCTTCCTGTTCCTCCGCTCTCCTCAATCCCCTTCACAAGTCATTAGGAATCTGTACTGCGGTTTGATCAATAATCCCTTAAGAAGTTTGGATGAGTCTTGTTAAAGTTGTGTTGGCAAGAAGCTTTACGTTTCGGCTTAAAGCCTAAATTTCCATAGAGTGTATTTTAAAGAGTGGTCCCTCCGCCTACCCTAATCCTATTAAAGTGGCTACAATCGGCATCCCTACAGTTAAGCACAGTAAATTTAAAGGGTAACTCCACTCACAACCCATTACTTAACATGGGACAGCTTGGAATGCCAACATCCCAGTCCATTAACCTCTAGGGATTTTTGGAAGCTAAACTATACTGAGTTGTTTGCCAGGGTCCATTCCATGAAGAGCTATTTTAGCAGTCCTGTAACAGCCTGTGAAGTAGGGGGAGAAAGAGGCGGTCACTGGTTTTTGTCTTTACGTGACAAACAAAATGGTGGCTCTTCAAGTTCAGTCAAGAGTAATTTTTTGTACCATCCTCTAAATAGCCACTACTCTATTGACGTTTTAGTGGTCAGTCTAGAAGAAACTTTTTTTTTTCTGGCCAAATGATGTTCCACCTTCAAGGCTTTGGGAGACGTCAATCATAGCACATCTCATAACTTTGTGTCCTACAGCCAGATAAGGTTTTAATCTTTAAGATACGGATGGGTCAATTTCCCAAGAGGTTGTGGTGGAACATTCCTTATCTTATTTCTTACATCCTCACCAGTCTGCTAGCTACCCAAGGCAACATAGTTTTTGGATTATAAGAACTGTGAATTGTAAAGAAGACCAGGTGACGGAAACCAGAGACAACATGGTTTGTTGTCTCAGATGGCAAGAGATAAAAATGTGAGCTGCCGGACAAAGAGCCATCATAGAGAAGAGCAAGACTCAACATACACCAAGCATATTTAATGGCATGTTATATTTTTCTGGCTGTTGGTCCTTCTGCAATGACTTTTCTTGGCAAAACATTGACTTATCTTCTTCTAAGATCTCATGTCATTCCTAAAGTCTATTCAGATCTCCAGGTCAACCCATTGACCCCTTTTACTGAAATACTTGGACCCTCTGAATTTAGTCTCTCGCAAGCTGGGATTAAAAAATGTGATCTGATTTCATATATAATGTGAATGGGGTCTTGTAAATAGCATGTGGAGGTGGGGAGGTCTAGAAGCTTTACGTTACGGCTCTTCCCCAAACTTACCTACCCTCTTACCCAGCTTACAACATGAAAAAAAGTATATATCTGTCAAAAATGGATCAGGCCCGTTGGGAATTTCATGGTTGTTGGCCTTTTTTTTATAACTTTTCTTGGAGTTAATGGTAACCAGTGACAGTTCTTGATGGGCAGAAACGGCAATGCCTATCTTCTTCTAAGGCCCCTGTATGTTTTGAGCTTTTGCTAGACTATGTCCTTCATGATGTCTTCCCAGATCTCCGGGTCAACACACCGACTCCTCCTACTGCAATACTCAGATCTTGGGAATCTAAGGCCAAGAGTCTTCCGAATGAGAGGATCCTTTGATGCTTTTTCTTCCAGGAGATGGGATTCTTCTCGGCTTCTTCTTATAACTGCAGGAGCAGACAGTGTGATGCTAATTTGTCTCTTCAAGAAAGGAGTACAAGGCAGCTGAAAAATAAAACAATTTGCTAAATATAGAGCCATCTAATTTATCAAGGCGCTATTCAGCAAGCTTCAGTCATAATGAATCGGAGCTAATGTCTCCAACTGCAGCTTACTGATTGGAGGCTCGGCCCATTTTCTGCCGCTCAATGGAGAGAATTTAACTGTGTCAGCACTAAGCTTGGAACACCTTTTAAATCTACAACCCCCTCTCATGGACTCCCAAGTCCCTATCACCATGGACTCACAAGTCCCTATCAACAGGTGAAGTAACACACTGTCTACTTTCCTTGAAGTTACTCAGGAACCCTCCATTGTGGAGACGTCTATTGTTCCGTGAGCTCACATATCAACCTGTAGAAGGTATGAGCAAAGTCCGGTGATATCATTGTGGGTGTGGTCATGGAGGACCGTCCATAAGTGTCTTGTTGCTTCTTTGGGGAGGTACATGGAGAAGTGTGAACCTATACATGAGGTTACTGTGTGTCTGCTACTTGTTCACACTCTCTTTGGTCTATCATGGGAGAGAGTAACCCTTAAAGGGGTATTCTGACCCCTTAAGAATACCCCTTAAATCCTGTGCCTCTAACAGGAGCCCTGAGTATGTCCACTACCACCATGAGAAAAGGGAAGAGCTCTTCACCCAAGGGCAAGCTCTGCATGGCCATACTGGCACACAAGACACACCGTGATTAAAATTATAGATTGTCAGCTCTTCTTCGTGCTCACAATGCGTCTTCTCTGCTCAACCATCTCCCGTCGCTCTCACATTTGAAATCAATGGCTACCAGAGATTGCTTTCTTGTCCTGTGTCTAAATTTCTGCATTGATTCCGTGACCTCATCCATAGCCAGCGACCCGGTAACACCGATAAAAAACAACGCTGTTCATTAGTTTTAGGGAATATTTTACTGAGCTGCATCAGAGTTCTATAACCCAGAGCAACATGTTATACACTGTAACCATGACAACCAGATGTTGTTCTAAAACGGATATACGGTGTTCTGTAACCCATAGCAACCAGATTTTCTGAAACATAACCATAGCAACCAAATATAATACAGCGCTGTGGGACTATACATTATACTGAAGCTATACTAGACAGGTAATATAGTGTTCTGTAATGCATAGCAACCATTTATTACATGGTGTTCTGTAGCCAAAGCAACCAGACAATAGACTGTAGGCCTTTTTAGTGAATGTCTAATTTTTTCATAAAGAAGAAGTTGTAAGGTTTGTCAGCTTCCGGCCACCAGGGGGAGCTCACCACAGCATACTCGTACAGCACAGCAGGGACAGCGTACGGTATGGTGTGCAGTTCTACATCTGGTGGTAGGGGACAATGGAAATGGCGTTAGGGGACGGACCTCTTGATGCCTTGCAAGTGACGGCCGCGGAAGGGAACATCGAGGTTGGTGGCAGATGGCGTCTTCATGTCCTGCATACAGCTGCTCTGTAATATACAGTGAAGGTAGGGGACAATGGCGGCGGGCTATAAAGAATCACAGCTGCATGCCCTGGTGTTCTGATTGGCGGGTATGCTTTTAACCCTTTGAGGACCAGGCCCAAAATGACCCAGTGGACCGCGCAAATTTTGATCTTAGTGTTTTCGTTTTTCCCTCCTCCCCTTCTAAGAGCTCTAGCACTCTCAGTTTTCTATCTACAAGCCATGTAAGTGCTTGTTTTTTACAGGAATAGTTGTACTGTGTAATGGCGTCTTTCATTTTACCATAACATGTATGATGGAATTCCAAATATATTATTTATGAAGATATAAATAGGTGAAATCGAAAAAAAGAATGCATATGGTAACGTTTGGGGGGTTCCTGTGTCTACGTAATACACTATATGGTAACAGCGACATGATACTATTATTCTATAGGTCAGTCTGAACACAACCATATGCAGGTTACACAGATTCTCTAATGTTATATATGTATTTTTTTTATGAAATCCTTTTTTTTGGCAATTAAATATTAATAAAATGGGCCTATTGTGACACTTATAACAGTTTTAATTTTTCACCTACGGGGCTGTATGGGGTGTCATTTTTTCCGCCATGATCTCTAGTTTTTATTAATACCATATTTGTGAAGATCGGACGTTTTGATCACTTTTTATTGATTTTTTTAAATATATAATGTAACATACAATCGGTAATCCACGCACTTTTCCCCCTCTTTTCGTGTACGCCGTTCACCGATAACAATGACGCTTGTTATATTTTAATAGATCGGACAATTACGCACGCTACGGTATATTATATGTTTATCTATTTATTTATTTTTATATGTTTTATTTATATAATAGGAAATGGGGGTGATTTCAACGTTTATTGGGGGAGGGGTTTTGGGGTAGTGTAATAGTGTTTTGAACTTTTTTTTTTTTACGCATTTGAAGTCCCTTTGGGGGACTTTTACATACACTACTTGGATTTCTACACTGTTGAATAATATGCCATAGGCATAGCATTGATCAGTGTTATCGGCGATCTGCTCATTGAGCCTGCCTGTGCAGGCTCAGTGTAGCAGATCGCCGATCGGACCACACGGAGGCAGGTGAGAGACCGCCGGCGGTTCGTTTCAATGATCTGGACCCCCGCAGTCACACTTCGGGGGTCCCGATCGGTAAGTGACAGGGGACTCCCCCTGTCACTTACACTTAAACGCCAGCGTGTCTTTACTGGTGAGGGGACTCCCCCCACCTCCCCCCACCTCCTATGAAGCGCGTTCCGCTCCGGAGCGCGCTTCATAGCGGGAGAAACACCCAGGACGTCGAGTTACGTCATGGGTCGTCTGGGGACAGACTTCCATGACGTAACCCTACGTCCAGGGTCGTCTAGGGGTTAAACAAAAACTCTGCTAGGTCTTACTTTCATGGGAGACCTTATGTTTAGCAATCTACTAGGTCTTATTTTCAGGGAATATCTTATTTTCGGGGAAACAGGGTAGATAGTATAGTGTTCTATAACCCAAAGCAACTACATATTATAAATTGTAATTTAACCTACTGTATAGTAACCAGATATTATACAGTGTTTTATGACCCATAGCAACCATACAGTATAGTGCTTTATGACCCATAGCAACCAGATAGTATATACAGTAGTATTGTATAACTTATAGAAATTAGATAATATACAATGTTCACCAATAGAAACTACATATTTTAGTTTTCTATGACCCATAGCAACTAGACATTATACAGTGTTCTAAAATCCATGGCAACCAAATAGTATACAGTGTTCTATGACCCATAGCAACAGGGGCGGATTAACTTTACCATAGGCCCCGGGCTGTTCACCAAGCCTGGGCCCCCCACCCCACTGTAACTATGGCAGCACTAGCCTGGCGTTCATAGAACAGGATAGATAATGTCATGATGTCCTGATTTGTGCAAAATTGTCAATAAAAAAACAGTGATTTTTTGCAAATCATGGCAGAACTGTAGCCAGGAGAGAATACACCACTGAAAGTATAAGTGTTTTTGGGTGGTCATGGGCCCCCCAGGAGCTCAGGGCCCCGGGCTGCCACCCGAAACGCCCCTATTATAATCCACTACTGCATAGCAACCAACTGTATATAGTGTTCTATAACCCATAGCAATCAGATGGTAAAAAGCCCATACTGACCTGATATTACAGTGTTTTGTAGTCCATAGCAACCAATGACATACAAAGTCCATAGCAACCAGGTACCAAACTTGAACCATAATCACTAGCAGTCAATAGTAACACATCACGCTATTACGTGACATAAGGAAGATTTCCCAGCGACGCAGCGGAACGTTCCTCACTCCAGCATATTGGTATAGGGAGGCAGATTAATGTAGATAAATCACCCTCTTATTCTTTACTGTATATTGATTGTCACCCAGCTTTCTCAGGATCAGAAACAGCTAAGAGACGGCTAAAACAATTGACATAAAAATGTCCTCTTAAGTTTTCATACTGATGAAGTGGCGTCTCCATGTCTCCGCAGTGTCCTCGCCCGGTGACTCCATGATCTAGCACCGCTCTGACTCCTAAGTAATATTTAGCAAACAGCAGATTGTATTTAACGGAGCCGAGACAGGCCCTGCGGCGAAAGCTGGTGCTGAATGAATATCTAGTGCCGCCAACGTATGGTTCTGCAGGAGCGCAGAGCAATTTACAATCCACTTAGCTCTGGCTACTTTTAAAGGTCCGGCGTATTCTGCATGAAGAATTTTCTATCTTGGCTGCCAATGGCGGCCTCAATCTAAATGACAAAGAGCAGAGATCAAAGTCACAAAATACTCGAGCGTAAATGGAGACATTGAATATATATTTATGGCGTAGCCCAGGGGAGCGGAATGAGTGGCGCACGGCACGGTGACTTTTACGGGATTGAATGTCTGGACCAGTCATAAAGGGAGAACCTGTCACCTGTGGATAGATATAACTAATACATCATTACACTATGACGACTTTATCATCGACCCCGAGAAGCGCAGATTTTAATAGTTCCAGAAATAGCCCGGAAAAATGAATCGTAACTTTTAATGGAATATTTAATGTTATACATTTAATGTGCACCTGTCACTTTAAATCTATATAATACCCTTAAGACTGACGATGCCCAGTATATAAGGCAAATAATTCAGTATTTTGCGTGCAGTAACCTACGTCTTCTATCTGAATCAGATGCAAATGCCCCCCCCCCCCCCAATGGTACCTGGCATAGCAGACCTATAATAGAACCAACCAAAGCACCTCTACAGTCACACACAGTGCCCACATATTAGGGCCAGCCATGTTCTTACTATCACAGTAAAAAAAAAAAAAAACAGCAGTAATAGTGCCCGCAAAGCGGAGCATGACAGAATTTGTGAAATTTCCTTAAGTGAGCCATAGCGCCTCCCCCTGACTGTACCAGCAACAGCACAAAATGCACCTAGTGATTTGTCAACAATTAACGAACGATTAACAACGATTTTGTGGTCAGCGATCGACGACTCATGAATTTTCATTAGTTATATGATCATTGCCAACATACACACGGCTAGATTTTCGCTTAGAGGAGAAGTCCGGTGAAAATTTTTATTAAACTATTGTATTGCCCCCCAAAAGTTATACAAATTACCAATATACACTTGTTACGGGAAATGCCCATAAAGTGCTTTTTTTCCCTGCACTTTCTACTGCATCAAGGCTTCACTTCCTGGATAAAATGGTGATGTCACGACCTGACTCCCAGAGCTGTGCGGGCTGTGGCTGATGGAGAGGATGATGGCAGGGGGACACTGAGGGACACAGAGCACTGGAGGGACACTGAGCATCCCTCTGCCATCATCCTATCCAGCAGCCACAGCCCGCACACCTCTGGGAGTCGGGTCGTGACATCACCATGTTATGCAGAAAGTGACATCATCATGTTATCCAGGAAGTGACATCACCATGTAATCCAGAAAGTGACATCACCATTTTATCCAGGAAGTGACATCACCATATAATCCAGAAAGTGACATCACCATGTTATCCAGGAAGTGACATCGCCATGTTATCCAGGAAGTGATGCCTTGACGCGGTAGTAAATGATAAAAGCACTTTAAAAGCATTTCCTGTAATAAGTGTATATTGGTGATTTGTATAATTCTTCTTTAAATTAGATTTTTCACACGATAATCGTTCCGTACAATAGGGCCCTTACAGGGGCACTATAGTCATTGCCATAAGAGCACTGGGGAGCTAGTTCATTACGCATCAAGAAAAAATTTGCTCACATGACCCTCTCTTTGCTGAGCTCTTACAGCCAACTTGCTGTAAGAAATCACATAGAAAGATCACATAATACCCTTGCCAGCAGCACTAACTTCTTAGAAAAAGAGAGTGCATAAAAGTCAAAGGGGTGGTGCTCATCTATTTTGATAGCAACTTATGTCCTTTTAAAGGATGTAATTGTGCCCAATTTTCAGCTTTGAAAAATCAATGACATGCCCTAAGGCAAGTCCCTTTAAATAGACCATTATTTGCGCCCTGAGTACATCTTCATGCCAGGCTCCCCTGGTGTGGCGTTGCGAATGGTCTGATGTTTACTGCTCCAAGGACCTGCCTTGTAGCTGAGGCTCGGAGAGTAGATTGGGCCGGGTATCGATCTTGTGTGTTTATTTATGAATGCAGTACAGCTGTACCGCAGTAATTAGCACGTCTCCTGCCATCCGCTCCCGCTCGCTCTCTTCTTCTGTCTCTCTCACTCTCTGGCCACAAGTTTAATGACATCAAGAAAGCGTGAAAATGGGTTTATTTCCCGTAAACAAGAGTCGTCTCATTTTATGGGTGAGGGGAAGTGGCGAGGAGCAGCTGCGCCCAGGGAAGAGGCTTCATTCATCACAGGGACAAGGGAACAGCTCAATACCATACTATAGAAACAGTCTGCAAATTGGAAGATAGACCAAAACGAGTTAGTTTAGTTTTTTTTTAGTTATCCGAGATTGTGTGGGGTTATAAAGAACGTCTTGGACCTGTCCAATCCTGTATCACATACATAACACATTGGTTTAAATGTGCACTGTGCAATGCCTAAGTTTGCCTGTGGGGGCACTGCAGGGAAATTAAATACTTACTACCTGGCTTAGCCACAATGTATAACTGATCACTGGGGAACTCTTTGCAATCAGTTTCTTGTCAAGTGATCTATCTAACAAGAAGCAAGTGGTCGCTCCTATGACCTGATACCTAGCACACCCATGTTCTTCAGTTCATCACTTATGGTTGTAGGTTTACCCCTTGAGTAGTTTATTAAATGCCTATCAGGGTGCAATACTTCACTAAATACCACTTGTTCCCCCTTCTAAAGTGGTAAAAGTTCAAACACTGTCTATTCTTGGCCTCATTTTTAATAACTGACGTTATTTGGCCCCAAAATGACGTCAAATGGCTAAAAAGGTTGGTGTAAGAACATAGCCTCACAGGGAGCCTGCCACCATGAAAATGCTCCCTAAGCTATCAACATAATGTTATAGAGCAGGACGAATTGAGTAGATTGATATATAACTTTGTGGGAAAATATTCTGTATAATTTGTAATTTATTGATTGAAACCCCTGATCATTCTGTGGTAAGGAGTCCAGTGGGCGGTGACACTCAATGGACTGGACTCTTTAGCAGGAAACATCAGATATTTTAATCAATAAAATAAGTTATACAAAATCTTTTCCCATAAAGATATATATCAATCTGCTCCGTTCTTCCTGCTCTATAACATGATGCTGATAGCTTAGGTAGCATTTTCATGGTGACAGGTTCCCTTTAAGGTGACATTATTTGTTCATAATTATCTGCCATCCTAACCAATCTAACTGGTTTAATAGGACAATCCATTAAATTTACCACCTTTGCCATCCAAATATAGGCAGATGCCCAGACACTATGCCCTATGCACAGGGTGATATATGCTGGACGGGCCTCTATTGCCCATCAGCAATGTATGCTGACGCCTTGTTGCAGCAAAGAGCTGTAAGAATAGTCCAGCGACTATTCATGTGGCCCTCCCTGACCATTGCACAAGAAATCTAAAGGTTATTCCGATCCATGAGATTGGTGCTGATTTGGGGTCGGTCCATATAATAACACTCTAAGTGAACTATGTGCCTGTTTTATCCTTTACCAGTGGATCCTCCCAGGAGGAAACTGCATAATTGAAAACAAAAATAAGTGCACTCCCGTCACCTACACATCATCTCCCTACACAAAAACTCTCCGCATTCGATGTCAATGAAATCCTTTGCCTTATTTTTTGCCCGTGTGAAATTTATCCCAGAAATGAAGATGCTTGTGAATTTATTATGCCAAGTCTAATTGCAGAAAACTTTGTATAAATCGTTTAATTAAGGGCACGCCAATTTCATCTTCATCATTAAATTTTAATTTTTGATGGCAGGAGTATCACAGAGAATTCCGGTAACTGGCGCAGAAAAAGCTGAAGATTCATTTTACAACTTTCCTTTTATCGATTCTTGCCGTTGAAACCCAAGTCCCCATGTTGTCCAACCATGGATGAGTATTTTTTAAATTTAATTGACCAAACTCAATGACGTCATTGAAGGGGTAAATTTAAAAACAGATCAAGAATAATAATATGGATGATGTTGCTATAATAATACGCCACCTGTTGGTCTTATGAAAAAATTTGTGTCCATTGTGTAGAGCGTTAGCTCCAGTTGTGGTTGGAATCATGGCCATTTCCATAGGTGGCCTTCCGTTCCAACAAGGCATAGGTAATGAGTACTGAGTGGTCAATGAATGGCCAACTCTATCAAGCTGGGATTGTGGTTCTTGTGCTAGAATAACCGGAACCAAGAGAAGGAGGACACATTTGTTCTTGATATGACCTCCATCTGGTGCCACTGGCACAAACTTAAAGATTGGCGTCATCTCAGATCTCCAACATTCCCAAAAATAGACAAATTCTTGTCTTGTCCATTGAAGAAGATGCACTACCTTATTTGTGGTCATTCTTCTACAAAATAAACTACTTTATGGCAGCGTAATTCCTCTTCAATTTGGTAAAGAATGACCCAAATGATAAGTCCTGATAAATATGCTGACCCTTTGAAACGCATTGTCTTTTACAAAAAATCTTCTCCAATTGTATTGACGGCCCGAATCTTCTTCTGACGCCTCTCTCATTCCCGATGCCCATCAGTGCCCGAGCTTTCCATCATCTTTTTGCCTCACTTCTCCTGCATCCAGTATTGGTTATTTGGACCTTGGAAGAGCTACAGATGGCTTTACGTAGATCCATGCGACTAGCTGTGGCATGCTTGGAGCACAACCGCTACACATGAGCGTTCATTTCTGATGCACCTTGCCTACCACTTTCTCCTGCAGAATAGAACTATGTGGGGGCCCCATGTCTTTTTTTTCTTCTAGTTCCTCCAAATGACCAAATACGTGTCGGCGTGTGTCCCACCCAGTGGTTATACTCATTACTGGACCTCTAAAACATAATGATAAGGGATAGAGAGATTGCTTGACAAAGATCTCATTGAGAAGATTGAAACGTTGCATGCTGGGTGAATAAACTAAACCACTTTTATTCACTAAAGTTGGAGTGCCGCCTTTTCCTATATCTTGGTGTTATATAGATATGGAAACTGGTAGGAACTTCAGGTTACACCACTAACACCCCCCACCGATTTACTAATTGTTTCTCCATCTGCTCACCAACGATACATTGGACTAAAGGTTTTGACTTTCCGTTTGGCCAATCAGTTAACCTTGTAATTCCTGGCCAGATAAATTATTGAACCAGGATGGATCGAAGTGTTTTTTTTTTTCCCAGTGCACCTTTTTAATCTGAACAACCTCTATTATGCATATTCAACCTTTCAAAACATAAAAATATTAAAAAAAATTACCCGGGTGCACCCCCCATTGATGTATAACATGTGTTTTTGTCTCAAGAAGCCACTTCAGATGCCAAACCATCCTCACAAAAGGTCGCCGGTGCCCATCACGTCCTTTCGTATTGCGGAAAGACCTTGAAGTGCCGCCTACTCCTATGGCAGTAAATGAGCAAAAACAGCTGCTGTAAGCCGGGTAATTAGTGGGCTCGCTTTGAAGGGAAGCAAACAAATGCCAAGTGTGTTATACAATTCGGGTCAGCTGCCCGCATGGAGACACACTCATCTCTGCTTTGTTCGTACGTCGTGGCGCCGCTTCCTAGGATCTCCATTACAATGCTTTTGTTTTACTTATTCCCCTCCCTCCTTGTTGTTGTGCCCCAAACCTCTCATTAATAAGTTATCTTTACATTTGTATATTCTCAATTATATCTCGTGAATAATTCACCATTGTGATCTATGTATCTGATAGGACTTCCTGGGGGTGGAATATCAATGACGTACGCTGCTTTATTAATTAATAAAGTATGATTTACCCCAAAGGGGGGTATTCTGTAATACTATAGTTCTGCTCACTATAGGAGTACGTAAACTGAATTATAGCTCCTCAATACAATACCACCCCGGCTGGTAGACGCTACTTTTTTAATATTAAGCATCCTACCGCTATTTCTCCAAGGACCCTGTAGAAATTTAATGTAGCAATCTTCAGGAAATTTTTATGGTAATGGGAGTAGGGGTGTCCCTTGTGGGTCCTGGCAAGTATATGCATATCTAGGAAAGAAATAAAATCTGTAATTTTTATCTGCTCTTTCCTCATACTTAGGTTTTTCCAGCTCCATAGATTATGTTTTTGTAGAAAAGAATGCTTTTTACACAGAATACAATTTTGTGAAACAGAAAATAATTTTGGAGTAAAGTATCTCGGCACTCACCAAGTAGGATAATTGCTCTTTATTCAGTGAAGTATGTCATCAACAGCAAATAAAGATGCGTTGTGCCCAAGTGGCTGTCATCAACATAACTTAAGTTAATAAAGGCCACTTGGCTGAAACTCGTCCTTGTTTTCAGGTGAAGACGTGCTTCACTAAATAAATAGCAACTACCCCACTTGGTGAGTGCCGGGATACTTTATTACATACATCTGGATCTTCCTGCCACAAGCACCACTGACAGTGGAGTGCCGTCTTTCTACTATACTAGAGTATAATTTTGTAAAACAGAAAATAATTTTTGAGTAAAAAATCTCGGCACTCATCAAATAGGGTAATTGCTATTTATTCAGTGAAGCATGTCATCAACAGCAAAAAGGACGCGTTTCGGCCAAGTGGCCGCCATTAACTTAAGTTGATGAAGGCCACTTAGCTGAAGCGCATCCTTGTTTGCTGTTGATGACATGCTTCACTGAATAAATAGCAATTACCCTACTTGGTGAGTGCCGAGATATTTACTACATAAATCTGGATCTTCCTGCCACAAGCCCCACTGACAGTGGAGTGCCATCTCTCTAGTATACTAGAATATAATTTTGTGAAACAGAAAATAATTGTGGAGTAAAAAACCTCAGCACTCACCAAGTAGGGTAATTGCTATTTATTCAGTGAAACTTGTCATCAACAGCAAATAAGGATGTGTTTTAGCCAAGTGGCCTTCATCAACTTAACTTAAGTTGATGAAGGCCACTTGGCTGAAACGCGTCGATGTTTGCAGTTGATGACATCCTTCACTGAATAAAAAGCAAGTATCCTACTTGGTGAGTGCTGCGATACTTTACTACAAACATCGGGATTTTCCTGCCATAAGCAGCACTGACAGTGGACTGCCATCTTATTACTATACTAGAATGTAATTTTGTGAAACAAAAAATTGTTTTGGAGTAAAGTATCTTGGCACTCAGCACTCCTTTTGTGACACAGAACACAATCTTTAAATGTGCCAGATGTATAAGGCTGTTTGATAAATCTGTTTTTTGGTGCAAAGTTTACCCCACCTATTACTTGGCTTGAAGTCCGACCGAATTTTCAGCCAGATTTAGGTGCATTTTTTGTGCAAAATAGACAACACTCATTTTTACACAAACCTCACCCCTTTTCGTATCAGGCGGAAAAGTGTCTGAAAGTGGCGGAAAGGTGTACAGAATGCATAATAAATTGTGAAGAAAAGTCCTGTGCGCCCTTTTTTAAGCCAAAATTCTGGCGGAGACACATTAGTAAATCTGAGCCAATGTTGTGACATGAAATTCTGTTTTTTGAAGCTGAATGTTGGTTTGTGAGATTTGTAGGACAAAGTACTTAAAGCGACTCGGTACCGCCTCTAAGCTGATTGGTAAAGGTCTTCACGCGGTGTCCGGTTCGGGGGTCAGCCTTTCTCCTGGTGCCGTTTTTTTATTGCGGTGGTGTGGCTGGGAGTCAATCTGGTGTGACCCATAGTATCTGTGCCCTAGCCTTGCGGCACCTCTCTCCCCCCGCCCCCCTCACTTTCAGCACGCCCCTGGGCTGGATGGAGGCGAGAAGAGAGGCACTGCAGCCCTAGGGCACAGATGCTCAAGGCCATGCCAGATTCACTCCCTGGTCTGCTGCAGCAATAAAACTAGTTTTTGTTCAAATTCCGGCCCTGGAAGGAAGGCCAACCCCCGAACCGGACACTGCGTGAGGAACTCTACAACGTCCTTTGGAGGCGGCTAGATGCCGCTACAGTTGCTTTTAAAAAATACATTATGTTACAATTTAAAAAAAACCAACATTTCTATATAGAACACGATTACTTTGTATATATACTTTTATATTAATTTTATTTTCTTGGATCCATGTTTGCCCTGCCGTTTGCCATGCATTGTACACAGTTCATGCGTGTTACAGACGGGTGCATGACGTGATCTTCTATTATGACGGGAGTGGTGTTATTTAGATACAGTAAAGATGATGCTCATGTTGACAGTTCCCATCTCTCCCAGCTGTCAGCGCTTGACTTTGAGAAGTTCCAATTTGCTGTGAACTCCACCCAAAATGAAGGAGTAATTTTGGGTGTAGTGTTAAGAGTGTAATGAAATGCTACTCACTTTTCAACGGCTCAGATTCATTACTGTCATGGGACACAGAAAACTAAAAAACAGCTGGAGATTCTGGGCGGAGTTAACCTTTAACTTTCAATATACTGATAGAAGCCAAGAGTGGCACCACTTCAAGTATAGTCAATATTTATTATAATATTTTATATTTATATAATTTATTTATTTTTATTTTATTTATTTTATTTATTTATTTATTTTTTATATATATTTATATAATATTTTATATTTATTATAATATTATAATATTTTAGTAAAAATGGAGCAATGAATGTAATAAATTTACTAAACTTAACATGATGTGTTATTCTATCATTATTGGCTAACTATGACATCATCACCAAATGAAGACCTTGGAAGGATTCTACATAGTAGGAGGCCTGTAATGCCTTATAGTGACATCATCCCTGTAATGACATCACCATAACCAATTATATAGATAATGGCAAACCTAGAAAACTATAATCCATAGCAAAGTTGTTTGTGACTAATAACTTCCAAGCCTTATTAGACAAGTATCCCATATAGCAGTAAGCTAGTAATGATTATAATAGGTCCGTTTCGGCCGGTAGCCCTGAGCCCTGAGCGTCTGGGAGGCCCATGGCCACCCAAAAAGACTTAGTGGTATATTGTTTTCTGACTACAGTTTTGCCATGATGAAATTTTGCACAAATTGGACAGACCGGCACATGCATTGTGTAAACCCAATTGGATCACACTGCGCATGCGACAAAATTCCTTTACAACACATCATCGTACCCGAAGAGGAGAAGATTTGGGGCGTCACAGGAAGCAAGAAGATCGTAACTCGGCGGATCACGTGACCGAATTGGCGAGCTCCCAGGGCAGGCAACTAATGACGGCTAAGTATATTAGGAAAGGGTTAACCTTGGTTATCCCTTTCCATAACTTACCTGGACAGGCTGGCACTGTTACTGATGCATGGGTATGACAAGGTGCTGTGTGAGCAGAAGTGAAAGAAACAGCAGCACAGAAAGGAAGAGGTTAAACTCGGCACCAAACTGTTGCTGCTGACATGGTAGGGGGAATGAAGGGAGGTCATACTGCAGCACTGTGGCCATACAGCATTAGGCACACTGCTATTTACACAAGGGGCAGCTGCTCTGGGCTTTATGGATGGCGAGAAATGAGAGGGAAGTTTGATTTACCTTTAAGGAAGAGTGTGGATCCCCCACCGCTCTATGTGTCTTGCACTGATCCAGCTGCTACTAGAGACAGATTTCCTCTAACAACAAGCAGTAAACAACAGATTGTAAGGAAGGGAGACACCCAGTGGCCAAAATTTTAGAATTTTTATTATGGGGTAAGAAGCTTTACAAATTTGTTAGGAATCATATAGATCCCTATTATGACCTAGTAATGACATTGTCATCATCACCACCACCATTATACAGATTATTATAGTTGCCTGATTCATGACCTGGTAAAAAAAAAAAAATAATTATGTAGTGATGACATCATCATGACCTAGTAATGAAATCACTGTGACCTATTAGTGACTTTTACATGTCCTAGTGATTACAGACAAAGCACAGCGCATATATATATATATATATATATATATATATATATATATATATATATATAAAAGCTCTGCACATTTTCCTTTCCTACTTAATTGCCAGCTGGAGAACAGAGGTCAGAGGTTGTCAGAGCAGTGAAGCAGAGATTTGTCTTCTGCTTTTTAACCCTTTTTTGTGTTGCAACATGTAAGTAAACATTGGGTCACTTACACACTGCAGTACATAAGGGGTTAAGCAGAAGGACAAACAATATCACCTTCTCCCCCGGGCCCCCCTCCTGCAGGGGCCCCATAGCAACTGCCTACCCTGCCTCTATAGTAGCTACACCACTGGACATCACTCTGACCTAGAAAAAAAATCATGATGAACTAGGAGTGACATCATTATGACCTAGTAATGAAATCATGGTGGCCCAAGGATGACATCATCATCACCTAGTAATGAAATCATTTTGGCCTAGTAATGAATTCTATACATCCTATGTATCCTAGTGATAATACCATTGTGACCTATCAATGATGGCAATTTCACAATGAAATCCTGGTGACATCAGGGGTGATATCACCATGACCTACTAGAGAAATTATTGTAAACTAAGGACCTAGTAATGAAATCATTATGAAGTAGAGATGACATCATCATGCCTTTATGATGACATCATAGCCTGAATTTATACAGATGCCAGTCGTCCGTCAGCCCCAGTTCTGTAACATCATGTGGAGCATTAGGAATGAGGTTCTTTTTTCTTTGACACACAGAGACGCGGGCAGAGACCTTGTTATGGCTATAAGCTACTGCTTGATTGCATTCCGCACTAGTGCAACCAATGGCGGCGTGAAATTGGCTCTGATTTACCACACCAGGGAGTTGGCTGAAATTGTGTGCATGAAAATGATTATTCCTGACTCTGATGTGATATGAGAATTTGTCTCCGGGATTGGGTCCGGCGACGGACAATTTAAAGCCCACGCGAGCCCGAGATTTATGGATCAAATCAAGTTAATTAGGGCGCATCGAGCCTCAAATCTGATAAAGACGTCCGCAGATTTGCTCGGATACGTTGTAGCCGTTTGTCAATAGCATTTGGAAAATTCGATTAGATCCCGGCTCACCTTGAGTCTCCTCATTCAGCGGATTGAGATTAGGCTGGAGATTGTGAAATCACAGCACAGGGAATCTTTAGATGGATACGTGACTGGTCCGGCAGGTCGGCCAGCGTGGGATCAAGGTGGAGGCAAATATCATGAGCTGAGCTAATATTGATTAGGAAGCTGTGACATCACTGAGGTAGAAGTGTGGTGGCCCAGGGGAGCCAGGTGGAGGTATCTGGGGCAGGTATGTAGCACTGAGGCATTTGTCATGGTGGCCAGGAGTGATATGCACCCACCCCTAGGTATACCAGCACACACTTTTGGAATAGAACGGTCTGTAGTGCAAGTGTAAGTAACCACAGAGTCCAAGATAGACTTTACTGGACTTCTTCTTAAAGGAACAGTAGACGCTGTAACAGTTCTATTTGGCAACAGTGCAATCACTTGGATGAGATCCCTTTGGTGAGCTGGGTTCTTGTAATCTCTGCTTAGCGCAGGTATACTGAAGAACAGACTTGGGGATATATTTGGGAATATAAGGACAAAGTCTCTTAGTACTTTAGGTAACGTGACTTTAGTTAGTAGTGATCTACTTGACAAAAGGGGACCTATCCGGTCCTTTGGGTTCTCAGTTTGAAGGGCTGTTATCACCTTGTGGGTGTGGCGATGGTAACAGTACCTAGATCTATATGTAAGACCTTCCGTCTTTTGCTGTCTGTGGGCACTGAGTTGCACAAGCTCAGGAATGCAGGCCCCACTTCTGGGTAAGCTAACCATTGGAGTGACCCCTTAGGAAACCTAGCACTGGCAGTAGAGTTCTTGGTTATACTGCACTCATTTGACTGCTAAATCTTGTAGTACCTCTTGCAGGTTTTATAAAGAACAATCTAAGAGCCCCTCAGAGTGGAATAGGTTTTTCCCCAGACTTGTAACTCTTTTATAGTAAGAAAAAAAAAAAAAAAGCTACCTCACTCACTGGAACCTGTCTACAACTACGTCTCCTCAGGCTAGACTGAACTAAACTGGTTTTACCTCACCACTTAGGGAGCTATGTGATTTGAGGAAACACACCCTGTGACACAAAATAAGGCCTCTGATAGGCTGGGAGTTGGAGAAGGATTCTGCATGAGGTACCCTCCACAAGGATTGGTCTCAGTCAGCTTACAAACCACAACATCTGATTGGATAACACATACAGTCAAGATATAGTGAGACATCTAGTGGTGGGAGTGCAGAATACATCTTTACAATCCAGAGAACATTTTATAGCAAATACCCTTGTGCCGGACTACATATAACAGAACAGCAAGGCCGCCTGTTCTGGGACATTTCATAAGGTGCATCCAAACCAGTCATATGTGTACCGTGATGCAGTATCTAAGCCTATTGTGTGCAATTCTGTCTAGTAAGCTGGAGTATCTAAGTCATCTTATGTGTGATACTGTCTTCCAAACTGGTATGTTTTATCAACAGAGCAGATATTCCTTAGTAAGTTAGGAGGTCTTAGACTTAGTAATACATAGAGGAAAGGTCTCCAGTAGCACAGAGTATGTCAGGAGAGCAGAATGTTAATCTTCTGGGAAGCAGACCAAGGTTACCCTACAGTAAACTGGGGGGTCAAAAACTAAGCAATACAGAGTGGAAAGAGCTGGCTCTACAGCAGTACAGAGTATTTCAGGGGAGGAGCACTGTTCTCTCGTGAGGGGGCAGTGACCTGTCCATTCCTATGTGTATGTCAGTACAGGCAGTACCCGCCATAGTTATTGGTACATGTATGTCAGTGGGGCAGAGGAACAGCTGATGGGGTCCTGTGCCAGCCATCCTCCTCTATAAACACACAGGGAAGAGCTTCTCATTGAGATTGGTGAGGAGCTCCCGGCAGCATCTGCTCCCCTCTGCAGGAACAATACGTCTTCTGCTGGAACAGACTGCTCTGTCATTCTCAATGTGAGATGCAAGAGAAAATATCAGCTCGCTCCAGCAGGGCCTCCTGCCCACAGAATGAATCACTCTCACACTGTTTGGATACCCAGAGCCGGGGACGTGAACTGAAAAGATTGAGCACTGTATGGCGACATCCCGCAGTAGTGGCATGCATCAAAGAGCAGGAGGGGTACTGCCACCTAGGCCAGAAGGCAATGCTGGACATGGCACTAGGTCTTATGGGGTCTTTTCGGTTTTCAGCATGGTGCCTAGCAGTTTACTACAGGAAGAACTAGTTTATTTGTGGTGAACCCCCCACAATGCGTTACTGTCACTTTAAAAAAAAAAGTTTGACATTTTGATTGGTCATGGTTTGAGTGTTTAGACTTCCACTGATCGCTAGACAGAGCAGGGAGAAGCGTGCAGCTGGGGGGGTTCACTCCACACCCATTGTTCTATCTGACTAGTTGCAGGAGTTGGATTCTTTAGAAAGTCTATGGAACACAACTCCTGCAATGGGATAAGTAAAGCAGAGAGCTGGAGAGTGAAGCGTTTAACCACACGCTTCTCCAGGCACTATATGGGTGCTGCACGGTACAATGGTACCCATGGGGATGATGAGTGTGATGCTGCAGGCTAGATGAGTGTCCTGGTTCTGTGTCACATGGCGGGGTGGTGATACTAACCCGGTGGTCCCCTGTGAGCCAAGCTTTGAGTCTCTTAATAAGCTTTTGAGTACTGTCCTTACTCTAATATTTCTAGTAGTGTATGTAAACATACAGTCCTATTAGACTATACACAGCTATAAAGGATCCACACAGATTTGGCAAACTGTGGTGTAGTTTATTGAAGAAGACTTACTGTATTACATTTAGGGCATACCATACTTACTCCACATTTACTCCTACAAGATTGCAAGGCAAGAGGGGGGGGGGAGCTGTACAAGGACTCTCTTGCAAGACTTAAAATCTTGTAAGTCTTGCAAGAGAGTCCTTGTACAGCTCCCCCCCCCCCTTGCCTTGCAATTTTTTTCTGCCTCGATCAGCTGGATCTCCTAGACCCCACATGACACTGTGAACACTGTGGGGGAGATTTATCAAACTAGTTTATAGTAGAATTGGCCCAGTTGCCCCTAGACACCAATCACATTTCACTTTTCATTCCTCACAGATTCTTTGAAAAATGAAAGGTGGAATCTGATTGGTTGCTAGGGGCAACTAAGACAATCCTACTTTACACCTGTTTGATAAATATCCCCCTTAGTACCCAAACCAGATCTGTTATAGGTGAAGGCAGCAACTTGAACAGGATCCTTGGTGTCTCTGTAGCCTACATGTCTTGGTGTCTCTGTAGCCTACATGTCTTGGCTTAGAAAGATCTTTCCATCTCAGGGTTGGGCTTTGAAAGGTGTAGAAAATGGTAGATCCCTCTCTTAGACCACATTTTAGATTGAAGCTGTGTAAGAGAAGGTCATGCGACCAAACTTTTTACATCCTTGACATGTGACCACTGGGTCTGGCAAATGCAAAAGATTTTTAACCTTTGCACATACCAGCAGTGTTACAAACAAAATGACAGTGTATAAAAGTAAGCTTTACCATACTCAAACACAATTTAAAGGGAATCTGTCACTAGGTTTATGCAGCAGATTGTGTTCAATCGTTCTCCTAATATGCAGGAGAATAGGATTCTCTAACCCTAACCCTCCCCCCACCCTCCAGCTGCTAATTGATAGTTGACAGCCTATACACAGCATGAATAGATAACTGCCAATCAGCAGCTAATGGGTGGAGTTTTCTGCTTCTCATGAATATCCAGGACTACTGAGCACATGCACACATAATGGAGAGGACTACTTATTGTCCTTGTTATTCACCATAAATCTTCTGACAGAGTCTGTTTTAGATACTTTGCAAAATTCCTTAAGCCACGACAACTCTAGACCATTGTAGATGGGATACTGGTATCAGGACACTGCAGCACTGTCTGGACACCATATATTAAGTGTATTCTCAGGTCATTGTAAAGAGTGTGATCTCAACCAGACTCATATCCAGGGCCGGCGTTAGGGGGGGGCAAAGAGGGCAGTTGCCCAGGGCCCCCATCCCCCGGGGGCCCCCTGCTCCAGTTACAGTGAGTGTTAGGTGCAGGAGCGCACAGACAGCGTCCTGCAGCCTCTGTCAGTGATCTCTGGCTGCAGCTTATGGCTGCTATCAGGGGTCACACAGAGGCTGCAGGACGCTCTGCTCCGGAGTGTGTAGCTTCCCCCTCCCCCTCCCTTCTTTACCATGTGATTTCCTCTCTCTTCCTGGTGTGGAGCTGTCGGGACGATAGAGGAGAGGGCTGCAGTGTAAGGAGCAGAACCTCCTGCTGCTGCTGCCATGGACAAGGACAACTACACCCAGCATGCTGTTAGAGGGGGTAAGTATACTGTACATGTAGTGTGTGTATGAATGTAGGTGTATAATGGATGACTGTAGTGTGTGTTACATGTCATGTGTGTAGTATATGGACTGGATGGTTTGGATCTGTATAATGTGTTTTCATGGATGTGTTAGTGTGTGTGTGTGTGTGTATATTAGTGTGTGTGTATTAGCACTGCTGACTCCAAGTGTTGAGGTGAATAGACTGTGTATAGGAGCTGCAGCCATTCTCTGGTGACCACTGAGGCCGGTGATTGGCTGCAGCTCCTATGTATAGTGTATGATGATGTCACTAAGGCAACACAGTGTATTTTACTGAGAAAAAAATAAGGTGGCGGTCACTGTATGGTGGTAATATTGGTCCGTATATAGTGTATATAGAGTCATTATGTGGTGGTCAGTCTATGGTGGTAATATTGGTCTGTATATAGTGTGTATAGAGAGTTATTACCGCCATAGAGTGACCGCCACATAATGACTCTATATTTACTATATACAGACCAATATTACTGCCATAGACTGACCGCCACATAATGCATAATGACTCTATATACACACTATATACAAACCATTATTACCGCCATAGAGTGACCGCCACATGATATTGGTCTGTATATAGTGTATATACAGTCATTATGTGGTGATCACTCTATGGCAGTAATATTGGTCTGTATATAGTGTATATAGAGTCATTATGTGGTGATCACTCTATGGCAGTAATATTGGTCTGTATATAGTGTATATATAGAGTCATTATGTGGTGGTCATTTTTTGGCAGTAATATTGTTCTGTATATAGTGTATATATAGTGTCATTATGCAGTGGTCAGTCTATGGTGGTAAAATTGGTCTGTATATAGTGTATATAGAGTTATTTCAGCCATAGAGTGACCGCCACATAATGACTCTATATATACACTATATACAGACCAATATTACCGCCATAGACTGACCGCTGCATAACGACTCTATATACACTATATACAGACCAATATTACCGCCATACAGTGACCGCCACATGATATTGGTCTGTATATAGTGTGTATATAGAGTCATTATGTGGTGATCACACTATGGTGGTAATATTGGTCTGTATATGGTGTATATATGGAGTCATTATGTGGTGGTCATGGTGTGTGCTGGTCTGTATATAGTGTCATTATGTGGCGGTCAGTCTATAGCGGTAATATTGGTCTGTATATAGTGTGTATATAGAGTCATTATGCAGTGGTCACTCTATGGCAGTAATATTGGTCTGTATATAGTGTATACAGAGTCATTATGCGGTGGTCAGTCTATGGCGGTAATATTGGTCTGTATATAGAGTTATTATGCGGTGGTCAGTCTATGGCGGTAATATTGGTCTCTATATAGTGTTTATAGAGTTATTATGTGGTGGTCACTCTATGGCAGTAATATTGGTCTGTATATAGTGTATACAGAGTCATTATGTGGTGGTCACTCTATAGTAGTAATATTGGTCTGTATATAGTGTATATAGAATCATTATGTGGCGGTCATGGTGTGGTGCTAATATTGACGTGTATATAGTGTCATTATGGGGCGGTCACTTTATGGCGGTAATATTGGCCTATATATAGTAAAGTTTTCTTCAATAACGGTATGGAGGTAATATTTGGTCCTGATTATAGTGATTTTTTTATTTTATTTTTTAAAACGATGCATATAAATAGTTTTTGTGTTTACACCACTAGCGGCAGTCCTGACATGTAGCGGCAGTCCCCGCAAGTAGCAGCAGTCCTGACATGTAGCGGCGGTCCTGACATGTAGCGGCAGTCCCGGCATGTGGCGGCAGTCCCGACATGTGGCGGCAGTCCCGGCATGTAACCTTCTGAATTGACTCAATGTGACTAAGGGCCCTAATATACAGAGCAAAAATTGTCCTAACCTGGCCGATATCGCTCTGTGTATATAGAGACATATGTAATCAGCTGATCATTGTCTTTTGGCAAGTGTAAAAATCATTGTCTGATGATTGTGCGTATAACATAATAAAGCTGTTACTTACCTGATCACGTTCCCCGGTGTCCTCAGGCCTTGTCTGTTTGTTCAGCCAGTGATTGGCTGAATGTCCTGTCACCTCAGAGAGAGGACCAGAAGTGAGAGCTGGGACTGGGGGATCCCACAGACAAGGCCTGAGGACACCGGGGAATGTGATCAGGTAGTATATATCTTCATTGTTCACTATATACAGCAAGGGCTGCACACACATCACTAATGTGATATATATATATATATATATATATATATATATATAAAATCTCATCTGGCCCTGTCCTCCCCATACACAGGAATGTTCGGCACAGCTGAGCGTTTCTGTGTTCTCTATAGGAGGGGTAAGCCATAGCCAGACAGATCTGATGACGGCTTGTCTCTCTGAGAACAAAGAGGTTGATGTTGATTTTCCATCAAGCCCAACCCCATATGTCCACTGATATCATGTCAGAGGACTGTACAAAGAGCCCCATTCACCTTACACTGATGGCTGAACCCACCACGAGCAGCAGGTACCACCAACAAGTGTATGGGAACCTTAAATTGCTGCTACAATATTTCAGCATTTGGGGCCCCACCTTTAACTTTGCCCAGGGCCACATTTAGTCTAAAACCGGCCCTGCTCATATCAGTACCATATCGGTGCAGTCTTTTCAATGCTCTAAAAGAACTGAGCACTGAAGGAAACTGGGGATTTAGAGACAAAGGAATGGGTCTCGGCGATAATTTAGATCTTTTTTTACTTCTGCTGCTATGGGAACTGTCAGGGAATCGCTCCATGAGTAGATGAGCTTTATAAGTGCCGTTTTTTACTATGTCTAATGATATTTTCACGATAACAATTAAAAACATGATTATCCGCTGTAATGGATGTCACCGCACCACGAGCGAGCGAGAAATAACACCAAACGGAAGGAGCAACCCCCCTAAAAACAATATACCAATAATAGTCATCTCATCTTCTGGAGCGCTGTGAGAGAATAGCTAATGGCGGCCATTACAGCGCCCATATGGGTTGTCAAGCAGCCTCTTACAGTGCCCGAGTACTAGATAAATCACTGTGGTTTGGTAAGGTGACACGCGAGGTGTACACAGTCTCTTCTACCTTAGCTGGTGTCAGTCATCTTTGTAGTTCTATTCATACAACCATATCCAGGGAGTAATGGGTGAACCTGGAAATATACCTCCCGTAGTCATCCTCCAAAGCTTGTCCTCTAGTGTCCGTCTATACTGCTGTTGCGGCATTGTATTCAAGAAACAGAAGGCTCAGAATAAACAGAACTGTAGATACTGTAGTAAGTTATCATGTAGGTATGTTAAAGGGGTTTTCCACTTTAAATTAAGAGATTACAGGGGGTCCGACCTCCGTACCCCCCAGCGATCTCCAGACCAGCCCCCTGATCCTTTGTTTAGAATACAGCAGCAGGTCATTCTCTAAGGAGAGATGAGCACAAAACTCAATATGCAAGAAGGTCAGTGGGACTAGCCAGATATCCCTTCAGGGAAGGACCTAGCAAAGGGATGGCTTCTGTATAGAGACCCCCAAAACCACCATATTACGTGGCCCCTTTAGTCAATATCCAACTCAATTATAAGTCTGATGATAGGACCAGGGAAATACCAAGGCCAATTATCCATCCACAGACAGCTGTTTCGGGTGTTACCCCTCATCAGTGTGGAGCAGGATTCTGGCTACGGGGGGCAATGTCTAGCAGAGCCATATGAGAAACAGATTACTGATCTTAGAGAGACCAGCCGAAGAAGACAATTTCAGCTCCTGGTTAAAGAACTCAATACAGTAAAATTCTAGGTGCATTGCCCCCTGGGAAACATCAATATGCATAAAGACCAGCAGAACCTAAGTTATGCATCTCAAAAAAATATGGGACTTACCAGATATCCCTCTGGGAAGGGCCGGGCCAGGCCTGGGAGTGGCTCCTGTAGGGTAACCACCAAAACCACCATATTAGGTGGCCCTATGAGTCAATGTAACGACAAGGTGAAAACCAAGGCCAGGTATCCAACTCAATTACGAGTCTGATGATAGGACCAGGGAAATACCAAGGCCAGGTATCCATCCACAGACAGCTGTTTTGGGGTGTTGCCCCTCATCAGTGTGGAGCAGGATTCTGGCTCGGTGGGAGCAATGCCTAGTAGACCAATACGGCAAGCAGATCGCTGATCTCTGGGAGACCAGCCAAAGAAGACAATGTTGGCTGCTGGTTAAAGGGGTCAATGCAGTAAAATCCAAAGTGCATTGCCCCCTGGAAAACATCAATATGCAAAAAGGTCAGCAGAACCTCAGTTATGAGTCTAAAAATACGGCACTTGCCCGATATCCCTCCAGGGAAGGACCTAGCAAAGGGATGGCTCCTGTACGGAGACCACCAAAACCACCATATACAGCACTTGGCTCTTTCCAGTGGCTCCATAGAGAATGAATAGGGTCGCAGGTCACGTGCCGTACCTGCGGCTGTTGTTACTACAAAGAAGCCCGTGGCCAATCTGGAGCTCGCTAGGGGGTACGGAAGTTGGATCCCCCGCAATCTCTTACTTGTCCCCTATTCTGTTGATAGGAGACAAGTTAGTTTTTAGTGGAAAATCTCTTTAAGGCATGTTCCCCTTTAAATATAACGTCTATGAGATTTCTGCGCTCCTGTTGGAAGCTACTTTAGCCCCTGCGGTCACTCGCTGCCCTTTCTCTGACCAGAATTAAGTTTTCGCTAAATGTTTTCAAAGACAGATCCATCATCCGATCAATCGCTGCATCATGTCTGATTGATCCTCTGGGCTACATCTTGCGGTGATATTGACCGCCCTGGCGGTCATCAGGTTGAAGCAACCAGGATGAAGGTTAGGTAAACTTGATCCAGGTCCACCCTATCGCCTCATCTCAGTCCAGGGATTGTATGAGGATTTCTAGATGTTTATACACAGCGGCCATGAGGTCATTTTGCTTTTTGGTTAAATGTAAAGCAGTCCACCAAGATGGAGTTGTTGGAATTGAATAAGACTTTCTATGTGTGATGTCATGAGGATACTATGTATGTAAGTGGTATCATGATTACATGAGCTGTTGGTGTCCCTCGTATGGGTGACTGATTGCCATATGTGATGGTTCCCCAGATCATCACACCACCAGAGGGTAGTGTGTAGCACCACAACATTAAAGTCCTCATCATAAGGTCTCCATACTACAAACTGATCATTGTCAGATCCCAAACAGAACCTGGAGAGCCGAGTTCTTTTTCACGACACTGCTGCAAAGAAGGGTAACGGTGCCTAGATGTCAATAGCAGGACTTCCAATGAACTTACCTTGGCTAGATGATGGACAAGGAGACTGTGGGAGCTCTACTGTCTGGGTCATCTGAAACCAGTTTACCAGTAGGCGCTGTCATGTAACCACTGTCCCAACACCTCCTAACAGCTTGGTCAGAATGGCTTAGATGGTGGCAAGTCATCAAAATCTGCCATCCCGCTTATCTCAGTCCAATGACTTGCCCCCTCTCAAAGTCTGTTCACTGGGCAAAATGTCTGCAGGTGCATTGTGAAGACATGTCTACCAATCACTCAAGTCTTACCAAGAGAGACACTATACAAAAGTAACCTCTGAGAGTCTTCTTATAGGGCAGCTGGCCCATTGATCAATGAGGCCACACCTGGCAACTGGGGGAAAGATATCCCACAATGTGGCATAGGACCAAGGGTATTGCTACACTCAACATTACTGCATTGGTTGACTCTTCACCGAAGCAACAACCAGCAACTGTTTCAAAGACTTTTTAAACTGTTCAGTGTGGACCCGCTGTGCTACTCAACCAGTTTGACTTTGGGCCACACCAGAGAGCAGAGTGTCAGTGCCCTCTAGGTCTCCACCCTTTATGCTGCTTCAAGATGTTGAAGCTTGATGTCAGTAGCTGGTCCTCACGCCACGTCAAACGTGCGGCCGGCCACCTGGTAACCCTGACGGCACCCCCGGCAAACGGCCCAGCGTCCTTTGATCTTGCCTCGGCCGAACAGCCCAGGTGCCTGTTATTGTAATCACTTGACTGGTGGCTGGCACTGCCAGTCAGCTTTGTATGTGTAGTTGGAGCTGGAGTCTCAGCCCCAATCAAGCTCTTTCGGCTGTGTCTCAGTATAAGTATACTCCCTATGTGTCCTTCCTTGCCTGTGATAGAGCCTCCTTGTGAGAGTGACTAAACTAGCGCTTATCCCGATTGAATTCCCTGGTTTCCTGATTCTGGTTTTTGGCTTCTCGACCTTCCCTTTGACATACGACTTTGTACAGCACCGACCATCTGTCACCGACCTTGCTATCTGACCCTAATTTATTGTTTTTGTTTGTCTTGTCTGCATTTTGTGTTTACACCTGTTCAGGCTAGGGACCGTTGCTCAGTTATTCGCTGCCACTTAGGGCAGTTGCAGTAAGCAGACAGGGACAGTGGGGTGGGTGTCATTGCTAGCGCCTCACCTGTTTTGTGTCCTTCAGTCCCATACCTGACACTCAACTTCTGTGGCTAAAGTGCATCAGGTCGCTGCACAAGTGTGGTCCCAGTGTGAGCAGCGCCAAGATTGGCATGGAGCACAGCAGAAGAGCAGACAGGGAGATGGTGGTGAGCAGGTGTAAGACATTGGCAGCTGTGAGTATCGTCCAGCAGCTCAAAATGCCACCACAGAATTACCAGGATATGCCCTGGGGCACCACTTTCTACCAACACTTGTATGGAGCCCCCTTTAAGTAGACTCTCGAATATTTCTGTACGGCCCATTACACAGAACAAAACATTTCTTTAGCTGTTTTTATTGCTACACTTGCTTGAAATACCCAGAGAATTTAAAGGGCATTGTATGAAAACTTGCAAAAGTCAGATCTATAGGGACCCACCAGTGTGAGTGCACCGAGCACCAGTACTTTAAAGGTTAGCCCATAAAGTATGCCAGCCGGCTCAATAAAGTGGATCCAGGCACGCAAGGCATAAAGGCTGGACGCAGAAGCCAGACAGTGCGCCCTACAAATTACACACACAGGGCCGAGGATCACAGTCCAACCTTATAGATTTTATGTCCTTTCATTTCATTTTATTACATATTATTTTATACACGTAGTTTTATTATACACTTGTTCATGTTATTTATACATCTGTTCCTTCATTTTGTATTTTATTACATACTATTATACATTTACATTTTTACAAATTTATACCTTAATGTTTTTTCAATTTTTTTTCATACATTAATATATATTCTTTTTACATAATTTTTATACATTTATATTTAAATGTTTTTTCATTTAGTTTTTTTTACATATTTATACATTTTTTTATTTAGTTTTTACATATATATATTTTTAGGGATGTTTTTTATTTAGTTTTTATATAATATGCATTTGTATTATTTGTATATTTCATCCTCTCACTTTTTATTTTACATATTTATATATCTTTTTGTATTTATATTCTTATATTAACTTCTTTTTACCTAATCTTTATACATTTATATTTGCATTGCACATTTCTGATTTTCCTTTAACATGGGGATGGGGAACCACTGGCCCTCCAGCTGTTGCAAAACTACAATTCCCATCATGCCTGGACAGCCAAAGCTTTAGCTTTGAAGAAGAGCCTGGCAGTGACTTACTTGCCCTCTCCCTATTCAGTACACATTAACGGTTGAACATTCATGTGTATGGGGTTAATGTGAGAGGTAGCAGTCAACTATAGTAGTATATGGTCAACCTAAAGGGAAACTGCCCCCAGATTAGCAAATGTAACTGGTCAGGTGCAGATCACAGTAAGTGCAATGAGCTTAATGGTAAGCTGCATCTCTATTGGAGCTATGGTGGAACTTTGTATCATAGTTGTAGTTGTCTGAAGTGAGTTGCATGTGACTGAAGAGTCCAAGTCCAAGCAGTGTTAAAGTCTCTTTACTAGGAAAAATTGTAGTGCAATACAGGTTATAGAGTCTTGTGAAGTATGAACAATACAGCTGATAATACACTTGTTATCTGAGATCCCTTGTACGGAGGTTATTCTTTGGGTATACCTGAATAGGTTTGTAGTGTAGGTGACAGCTAAAAGCTGTTATGGGTATATATTACTTTAGCTTGGTGCAGTGTAGTTACTCAAGGCAAGGGGGTTTATCCAGACCTGAAGGTTCTCAACAAGAGAGAGCTCTGACCACTTTGGGAGTGGCAATAGAAAAATACCTGTATCCTCAGGGATGAATGTCCGCCTTGGCTATCCTGTGGGCCCTGAGTGACACATGATCAGGGATGCAGGCCCCAAACCTGGGTGAGCTAGTTATCCGGGGAACACTAAAGAATTGCAGCAGAGTCTCGGCTTAAGTAGTGCACTTAGCTAACTGTGGGCTTGACTTGACTGAAGGCAAAACCTCCTTTTTACTCTTCCGATAGCCCCTCTGTGTAGATAAAGTTATTCCCTATCTCTTTCTCTCACTAAGGTTGTTCTAGCCAGACATAGCTAGCTCTGGAACTCTTTTTGTATACTAGTTAACTCCCTCACAGGAACCTCAGTAGTCTACACTTTCTCTCCTCCTCGGACTAGTACCTGGTAATTAACTGAAACTGAAACTTACTTCTTATTTCCCAGGGAGCTCTAGGATTGGGATAGGCTGAGTGGGTGAGATAGGCTGGGTGTGAGGTAAAGGTTTTGTGTGAGGTTCCCTTGACAGGGACTGGATCTCAAATAGCTTACAATGAAACCTTGTGTTAGGCCAAAACACATAATAAATCCAAAACAGTTAACCCTTGTGTAGTTTAGCTTCAGCTGTACCTGAATAGGGTACTGTGGATCAGTGACACCAAGTGGCGGGAGTTGCAAACTACAGCTATCTATTGCAGTGCATACATATATACAGGATACCGACCTATACCTGCTAGAAAAGGAGCAGTTGACACCCACTCAGGGACTGCAATAATTTACTGGTCACTATCTATATACTTAGGCCAGTATCCACCTATTAGTAACAGAAGAGCATGATGGGAAATTACAAGAAAAAAATGGAGGTGAAGACAATGGCGAGCTTGTCTGGAGGTTCTATTACATCACTACTTATCCTTTCTCATGAGTTGTCAGAATGATTTACGGGATCATCACCCCACACACCCCTCTATTTCCACAACACGAGCATGGCGGCCGCAGAGCATCATGGGAAGCAGCCAGGCCTGGGCCTCAGCTGTGAAGCCTGGCAGCCATTTTTCATGTGTAGCTTCCTGCCCTGGAATGATAACAGACAATCGCAGTCTACATCTGCTTCCTGTTATTGTCATCCCAGGCCCAGAGCGTCGACATCTAGAGTCAGCTCTAGAACAAAGTAAACACTGCTACATCTGGCAGACGTAGTGAGATAGTGACTGGTCAGCAGGTGTGTGTTGTGCTGGCTGCCCCTCTCCTGGCCTGGTGGGTGACCTCCGATAGTGACGTCAAGAGCTGACACTCAAAAATAGCAGTAACGTGCGTCTTAACAGTGCAGATTCAGCACAGCTATAACAACAAAGGAGTTAGTCAATGGCGCCCATAACCGTTATAGCAGTGTGCCAGCATGAGGATGATGGCGGTAGGCAGCTGGCACTATGGTGGGGACGCAGTTGTATGGCAAGTGACATAACTATCAGACATGCTGAGATTGCTCTATCACTTGGGTCATAGCCACTAAAGCAAAGCATTAGCCTAAATGCCACATAGGAGGACACCAGTACTATGACTGGCGGGATACGTGAGAGGGTCTGGTATGTGTTCAACCTGTCAGTTTCCATATAATACTACCATAGAGGCAACACATACCAGTTCAATATAGTACTACATAATACTGCCAAAGAGACACCACATATAGAATAGTACCTATATAATAGTGCCATAGAGACAGCACATAACAATACAATATAGTACCCACACAATACTGCCATAGAGACAGCGCATAACAATACAATATAGTACCCACATAATACTGCCATAGAGACAGCACATATAGAATAGTACCCAGATAATACTGTAACAAACACATCACATATAGAATAGTACCTAGATAATACTGTCATAGAGACACAACATATAGAATAGTGCCCACATAATACTACCATAGAGACAACACATATAGAATGGTACCCATATAATACTACCATAGAGGCAACACATACCAGTTCAATATAGTACCCACATAATACTGCCAAAGAGACACCACATTTAGAATAGTACCTATATAATACTGCCATAGAGACAGCACATAACAATACAATATAGTACCCACATAATACTGTCATAGAGACAGCACATATAGAATAGTACCCAGATAATACTGTAACAAACACATCACATATAGAAGAGTACCTAGATAATACTGTCATAGAGACACAACATATAGAATAGTGCCCACATAATACTACCATAGAGACAACACATATAGAATGGTACCCACATAATACTACCATAGAGACTGCAGATAAAGAATCGTACCCACATAATACTGTCATAGAAAGAGATAACACATATAGAATAGTACCTACATAATACTGCCATAGAGACAGCACATATAGAATATTACCCACATAATACTGCCATAGAAACATCAGATAACAGTACAATATAGTACCTACATAACACTGCCATACAGCAGCTAAATAATGGTGCCATACAGTGTCTATGATTAGATATGTCATAGCCCGTATGCCACATAGGAGGACACAGTAACTGATGTGATAAGTAATAGGGTCTGGTATGGACTTGACCACCCACTGCCATAGGATCAACACATACTGATACAATATAGTGCCCGTCAGCATCTAAACCTGCCATTCAGCATCTAAATGATGGTCCTACAGAGTACATAAACTATTCTTTCCTGACTATATAAAGTCTCATTCAGTGAACACATAACAGTGGCATACATAGTGCCGCCATACAGTGCCTGCATATGTAGTGTCACGTACAGTAAGTGCAGTGACACTAGGTTTGATGGGGACTCTTTAATGCAGCACTTTATTACTGTAGATTCAAACTCCAACCACGTTTTATACTTGTTTTACTTTTGTATTTGTTTGTTTTCTGTGTGTGAACATAGCCTGAGGCGGTGTACACAGGGCTGGCGCTCACTGGAGCTAGGCGAGCGGTTTAGGTTATATTATGGCCTGCAGCACAGCATGGATGAGAGCTCGGGGGCCGCTCGGTCAGTGGGTGCACCAGCAGCCGACATGTCCGATACCAGTAAGTAAAAAATACGATCCAGATAACTGCTATAACACTGTCTTACTGCTGAAAGTGTTGTGCATATACGCAGGACCCCGACATACACCTCCTGCAGGGGGCAGTACAGCCGCTCAGACTCATTTACTTGCTTTAGGAGGGGGAAATTACAGCCATCATGAAGGGCAGTGACACCAGCAGGGAAGTGCCCTATCTACCCCCTAAATCCACCCAATGCTTCATGCCTATTATAAATAGTACCGCCATACAGTGAATGCCCTACCTACCCCCTAAATCCACCCAATGCTTCATGCCTATTATAAATAGTACCACCATGCAGTGAATGCCCTACCTACCCCCTAAATCCACCCAATGCTTCATGACTATTATAAATAGTACCGCCATACAGTGAATGCCCTACCTACTCCCTAAATCCACCCAATGCTTCATGACTATTATAAATAGTACCACCATGCAGTGAATGCCCTACCTACCCCCTAAATCCACCCAATGCTTCATGACTATTATAAATAGTACCACCATGCAGTGAATGCCCTACCTACTCCCTAAATCCACCCAATGCTTCATGCCTATTATAAATAGTACCGCCATACAGTGAATGCCCTACCTACTCCCTAAATCCACCCAATGCTTCATGCCTATTATAAATAGTACCACCATGCAGTGAATGCCCTACCTACTCCCTAAATCCACCCAATGCTTCATGCCTATTATAAATAGTACCGCCATACAGTGAATGCCCTACCTACCCCCTAAATCCACCCAATGCTTCATGACTATTATAAATAGTACCGCCATACAGTGAATGCTGTACCTACCACCTACATCCACCCAATGCTTCATGACTACTATAAATAGTGCTGCCATACAGTGAATTCCCTAACTACCACCTACATAGACCCTACCACTTTCATCCACCCAATGCTGTATGTCTACTATAAATAGTACCACCATACAGTGAATGTCGTACCTACTACCTACATCCACGCAGTGCTTTATGACTACTATAAGTAGTACCACCATACAGTGAATGTTGTACCTACTACCTACATCCACGCAGTGCTTTATGACTATTATAAATAGTACTGCCATACAGTACATGTCGTACCTACCACTTACATCCACACAATGCTTTATGACTACTATAAATAGTACTGTCATACAGCAAATGTCATACCTACTACTTACATCCACACAATGCTTTATGACTACTATAAATAGTACCGCCATACAGCAAATGACCTACCTACCACTTACATCCACCCAGTGCTTCATGACCACTATAAATAGTACCGCCATACAGTGAACACCTGGTTACTGGTTCCTCGGTATGAGTGTGCTGTATACACTGATCCCCACCTAGGGCTGTGTATAGCGGTGTAACCAGCTGCCATTGCGGCTGCTCTTTCCCCGGCACAGCCTGCGCTCCCGCCGCCCCCGCTTCTCTCTGAAGGGAAGAAAAATTGAAATTGATCTGCAGTCAGCAGGAGCCGAACCCTGCTGCACTGTGTGAACCACGAGGGTAACTTCACTATCCCGCCACCACCAGCCACTTCCTGCCACGGTATACCGTCATCACTAAGGATTAGATACACTGGCTCAGCAGGCAGCAGCACACAGGATGGGCTTAGATGTATAGGCCCAGCGGTATCACACATTAGATACATCAAGTGAACAAACAGTATCACACATGACAGGCTCAGATATAGCATCTCGTCATGTATCACACATGGCTTAGATACACCGTCTCACAGACATAATTACACAGGATAGGATTAGATACACTGGCTGACGAGGCAGGTTTGGATATAGTAGTTAAAAAGGACAGTATCACATGTGTTAAGCTTAGATACAACAGTTTATCAGAGAGTATCAAACACGATAGGCTTAGATATATATGATAGGATACACTGGCTCAGCAGACAGTATAACCCATCATATGCTTATGTGGTGACCCCCGGATAGTGTTGTAGCGGTGGGGCGGCCGGTCACTTGCTAGATGGAAGTGTGGTGCCACTCCTGTGGTGGATGGCTGAGATACAGCCGGACCTTAAGGGTTTTGTCATGTGACGCCAGTGCCAGGTGTGATGGCACGCCTGCTTTGAAGGGGTAGAGCCGGTTGTACCCTTCTCCCCTGTGGTCGGTGTCCTGTCGGGTTGCTGACGGGTCTTTTGGGATAGTGTAGTCAGAGGTGGTCCGAGCGGTGTAGTAAGGGCCCTATTCCACAGGACGGTTATCGTTCAGATTATCGTTAAGTCGTTCGAATCTAAACGATAATCGTTCGTTTGAATAGCAGTTAACGATTAACGACCGGACGAGAAATCGTTGATCGTTTTATAAAACCTGGACCTATTTTTATCGTTGCTCGTTCGCAAATCGTTCGCATTGAATAAGACGTCGTTCGGTCGTTCGCAGTAGTGACGAACGCAATAGCGACGACAAGACGACCGCAAGAGCGATCATAAGTAACGATAATCGTTCCATGTAAATGGGGGAACGATTTCAGGTCTTTTGGAATAACGGTCGTTTGGATCGTTTATCGTTAACGATTATGCGAACGATAATCGCCCCGTGGAATAGGGCCCTAACCCTCCCGAATAATGGTAGGACCCGCCACCCACAGAAAGGGGAGATGTCCCAAGGTTGCGGTGTATATGCTGTGCAGGTGGTAGCCAGTAATCACAGACTCAGGTGAGAACGTTGACTGGGTTTACTACTTGTAAATGTGCAGCAGGTAATACAACGAATCTCGAGATACACTTGATACAGTTGCAATAAATACACGAACATAGAACCACCAGATCTGTGTAGAAGTAGGATGTAGTGGAGTTGATAAGGTTGTACTGAGGTAGTAGAGGAGGGTGCCGTGAGAGTGTCAACCCATGTAGTAATCTGCTCTGCCGGGAGGTTGGAGTGCATAGAAGAATACTTGTAGGAGAAGAAGAAACAACAACCTGTACCTGTGTTTTTAACCTTTCTTACAGTCTTCACACAACCTTATGCCCACTAGCTTTGGTGGAACCGTACCGATGGGTGACACAGGCCCCAGACTCTAGACCCTGTTACCTGGGATGAGCGGAATGGTTAAGATTTCCTAAGAACCCGCGCTGCGAGATGGAGTTCATAGACTTTACGTAACTTTGCTCCACCCGGATCAGTTCCTTGCTCTTTGGCTGTTTTGTGGATACTGTCCTGCACTGTAGTTACTCCTAGTCCTCGGCGTGGGTTGAGGTTATATGAAGGCTTGTCCTCTCTTCAATGGCTTAACAGTGCATCACACAGCGTGTATGGTGCCTCAAGAAAAAGGTTTGTCAGAGGTACTGACTAAGACTGACTCTTGTAGAGGGGACCTGGCAGAGGGCCAGGGCCCAGGTAGAACCACGGTGGAGAGCTATCCGAGTTGCATCCTTTCTCCACCAAAGCGCAGCTAAGACTCCTCCTTCACCTAAGGGACTGACTTCCTAACCAGCGTGTAAGATGCGCTGTGGTTGGGTGGAAAGAGTGGAATAGAGAAACGGGATAGAAAAGAAAGGATAGGAGAGAAGAAAGGAGAAATCCTACTGGTTAACAGAATCTGGGACTTACACAAACAATAACCCTTTAGGATACTTCAGCTGTGCAGCTTCTAGACCTTAGTTATACGATACAGCAGCATCTAGCGGTCATCTCTGGTAACACTATAGCTGTGACAAGACCACAAACAAGTACAGACATTTACAAGAGGTGTAAAGGATAGCAACACCCGCAGTGGGACACCACACTTAGCAGACAGTATTACACATCATAGTGTGGTGTACACGCCCGGTGTGGAGGTACGGACGTTCACTTGCCATATGGTGAGGTGTGAGTTCTATGGTGGTTGGCTGAGATACAGCTGTGCCCAGTGTTGTTATGTCGTGATGCCAGTGCCGGTTGGGCACACAGGTATGATGGCACACCTGCTTTTATTTTAATGGGTTGGCTGAACCTCGTTCCCCTGTGGACAGTGACCTGACGGGCTATTGCGGAATCCCTTGGGTACTTATCACGGTGGTCTGGAGGGGAGAAGTGACCCACCCGGACTATTGGCACTGCCACCCACAGAAAGGGGAGATGACCCATCTTGTTTACTCTAAAGATACTTGGGGTAGGCAGTAGATCATACAGCTTTGCCTTGATATAATACTTTACACTTGATAAGTTACTTAACACTTTAGGATCCAGATCTGCACTGAGAGTAGAAAGAGTGGTACGGTCGTGTTGACTGGGTTGCGTGATGAGAAGTAGAAGGGAGGATCAGAGAAAAAGAGAGGAGGATGTCGAGAGAGTCCCAACCCAAGTATTACTGTGCTCTGCCAGAACTTCGGAGGTAGAAATAGAAGAATACTTGAGAGTAGAGAGAATACTTTTGCCTGTGTTTTGACTCTTTAGTTTTTGCACCACCTATTGTCCACCAGTGTCGAATGACCCGTCCTAGAGGGTGACGCAAGCACCAGACCTTATTACCTGGGATGAGCAGAATGCTGAGGTTTCCCTGCTTACACCCACGCTGCGAGATAGATTTCATAGGCTTCTAGCAACTTTGCTCTATCCGGATCAGTTCCTTACTTTTTATGGATATTGTCCTGCACTGTGTTTCTCCTTGTCCACAGCATGGGTTAGGATGATCCCTGACTTGTCCTCTCTAGTGGAAGCTTAAAACTGCATAGTTTTGAGTGGAGTTACTTGAGAAGAAACTGCGTCTAGATTCATGTGCTCTTCGTCTAGACCACAACTGAGACTGGGGACCTGGCAGGAGCTCTGTAGGGAGCAATCTGGCTTGTGTCCTTCCCCTACAGAGTACAAAGGCAAAAGACCCTACACTTCCTCTACCCATGTGACTTCCTTCCTACAGCCCACAAAAGGTGTGCTGTGAGTGGGTGAGGAGTGTATGTGTAAGAAGTAAAAATAAATAGGATAGGAGAAGAAAAGAAAGAATTCTCATTGGTGTGCAGATCCATGTGGTACAAGCTGAGTAGTCTGTATGACACTAGGTTTGGACACAGCAAGCAGTATCACATGTGATGGGCTCAGCAGACAGCATCACATCAGAGGTTTGGATACACCAGCTATCCTATCACATATGATAGGCTTGGATACAGTGGCTAGGCTGACAGTATCACACATGATAGGCTGGGATACACTGGCAGTTTAACATATAATAGGCTTGGATACACTGGCAATATAACATACGATATGCTTGGATACAGTGGCTAGGCTTTCAGTATCACATATCATAGGCTTGGATGCAGTGGCTAGGCTGGCGGTATCCCATATGATAAACTTGGATACGCTGGCTAGGCTGGCAGTATTACATATGATAGGCTTGGATACAGTGCCATGTAATCAATCACAGCTATAATTCCTGCCCCCCGACGCTTAGCGGGGGTCACCTTCAGCTCTTCTTCATACTCGGAGCTGGAAGGGGATAAAGCGGTGAGCTCTCTCAGACACCGGCAGATGCTCTCGCTCAATGCAGGTCCCGTCCAATTATTACTGACAAATTGACCAGCACCTGCAATGATGACTTATTTAGAGGGATGATAGCAAAGTGCAGAGGACCAGGATGGGGGGAGGGGAAGTGTCAAGGTGAATGGGGAGATAAGAGGAAATCTGGGGGCGGTAAGAGGCGGCTGAGGCTGGAGCATGGAGTGCAGAGATAAGGGATTTGTAGGGGGATTCACTTAGAGGATGACTCCCTGCCAACACTACTCCACCAGCCGCCTGCTAATGTATGGGAGAATAACGCTGCACTCCCCTCCCCCCTCCCCCCGCACCATTGTGCTGACCGATGCTGATATGTAGTCACCCGCTATTACATCTTATTACTTACGACTGTCCCGGGGACAAACAGCAACGCAACACACTGCAAAATAACAACATGGCATCAGCTACTGTACATAACAACCAGCTGGAAGGATCCAGTAACTGATCTCAGTGCCAGATTATATACCGCCAACCTTGTCACTTTATGGCCACCATCGATGATACTGTACATAGTGGCAGTATTATAGTAGTTATGGTTCAGGGAAGAAAAAGAGTGCTGCACCTCACACCTATGGCTGATACTAGTACCTCTCGGCTGCATAAATAACATCAGAATTCTGTATGTGAATTGATCAAGCCACACTGCCCCATGTACCGCGTGCAGGTATCTGATACACATGGGTCCCTACACTAAGTCCACACTGTGCCAGTCAGCGCCCACCACCCCCGCAGGCGTGCACAGTCAGGGAAGGGAGGCCATGGAACGGCCCTGCAACCCCCATGCCACAGGACCAGACCCAAAAATGCCACACCAAAACCCAGCCAGCACCACCGGCGGAGGAAGCTGCCCCCAAACAGCACAAGTCTGGATAAGGTATTGCACTCACCATAGCTATCAAAGATAGAATGGGACAGACAGGAGGGATTAAAACCATGTGCACTCAGGTGTCTCCTGCTAATTGCGGTCATGTGGGTCTCACCAGGAGGAGTGCAAAACACGGAGAAAAGAGAGAAACAAAATACGGTTCAGGGAAGAAAAAGAGTGCTGCACCTCACACCTATGGCTGATACTAGTACCTCTCGGCTGCATAAATAACATCAGAATTCTGTATGTGAATTGATCAAGCCACACTGCCCCATGTACCGCGTGCAGGTATCTGATACACATGGGTCCCTACACTAAGTCCACACTGTGCCAGTCAGCGCCCACCACCCCCGCAGGCGTGCACAGTCAGGAAAGGGAGGCCATGGAACAGCCCTGCAATGTTTTTTATACAGCCGAGAGGTACTAGTATCAGCCATAGGTGTGAGGTGCAGCACTCTTTTTCTTCCCTGAACCGTATTTTGTCTCTCTCTTTTCTCCGTGTTTTGCACTCCTCCTGGTGAGACCCACATGACCACAATTAGCAGGAGACACCTGAGTGCTCATGGTTTTAATCCCTCCTGTCTGTCCCATTCTATCTTTGATAGCTATGGTGAGTGCAATACCTTATCCAGACTTGTGCTGTTTGGGGGCAGCTTCCTCCGCCGGTGGTGCTGGCTGGGTTTTGGTGTGGCATTTTTGGGTCTGGTCCTGTGGCATGGGGGTTGCAGGGCCGTTTCATGGCCTCCCTTCCCTGACTGTGCACGCCTGCGGGGGTAGTGGTCGCTGACCGGCACAGTGTGGACTTGATCAATTCACATACAGAATTCTGATGTTTTGTATACAGCCGAGAGGCACTAGTATCAGCCATAGGTGTGAGGTGCAGCACTCTATTTCTTCCCTGAACCGTATTATAGTAGTTATAGTCTTGTATATCGGAGCAGTATTATAGTAGTTATATTCCTGTATATAGGAGCAGTATAATAGTATTTATATTCTTGTATATAGGAGCAGTATTATAGTAGTTATATTCCTGTATATAGGAGCAGTATTATAGTATTTATATTCTTGTATATAGGAGCAGTATTATAGTAGTTATATTCCGGTATATAGGAGCAGTATTATAGTAGTTATATTCCTGTATATAGGAGCAGTATTATAGTAGTTATATTCTTGTATATAAAGGGCAGTATTATAGTAGTTATAATAAAACGTAGAAAAAAGACTGGGGCACTCACCCAATGTTGCAAGCTAAGTAAATTTATTTCAATGCGACATCAATCCAAAGGTGAGGGAGGACAGATGGATAGCGGGCGCTCACACCCCCGGGACGACGTTTCACGCCTGGGCGGCGCTTCTTCCTGCCGGGATTTCCCGGCAGGAAGAAGCGCCGCCCAGGCGTGAAACGTCGTCCCGGGGGTGTGAGCGCCCGCTATCCATCTGTCCTCCCTCACCTTTGGATTGATGTCGCATTGAAATAAATTTACTTAGCTTGCAACATTGGGTGAGTGCCCCAGTCTTTTTTCTACGTTTTATTGCATTTGCCTTCTCTCCTACATCTGGGAGCACCCCCATGCAAGCAGTTACGGGTCTATATTCTGACAGCCAGTTCCACATAGCGTTTATCACCGGCAGTGCCGACTGCACTCTACCAGTTCATTATAGTAGTTATATTCTTGTTTATAGGAGCAGTATTATAGTAGTTATATTCTTGTATATAGGAGCAGTATTATAGTAGTTATAGTTCAGGGAAGAAACAGAGTGCTGCACCTCACACCTATGGCTGATACTAGTGCCCCTAGGCTAAATAAAAAACACATCAGAATTTTGTGTATGAATTGATCAAGCCATACTGCCCCATGTACCTCGTGCCGGTATCTGATACACATGGGTCCCTACACTAAGTCCACACTGTGCCAGTCAGTGGCCACTAACCCCGCAGGCGTGCACAGCCAGGGAACGGGGGTCATGGGACGGCCCTGCGACCCCCATGCCACAGGACCAGACCCAAGAACACCACACCAGAACCCGGCCAGCACCGCCGGCGGAGAAGGTCGCCCCCAAGCAGCACAAGTCTGGATAAGGTATTACACTCACCATAGCTGCAGCAAACAGAATGGGAAAAAACAGGAGGGATTAAAACCATGTGCACTCTGTGACTTGTGCTGTTTGGGGGCGACCTTCTCCGCCGGCGGTGCTGGCCGGGTTCTGGTGTGGTGTTTTTGGGTCTGGTCCTGTGGCATGGGGGTCGCAGGGCCGTCCCATGGCCCCCGTTCCCTGGCTGTGCGTGCCTGCGGGGTTGGTGGCCACTGACTGGCACGGTGTGGACTTAGTGTAGGGACCCATGTGTATCAGATACCGGCATGAGGTACATGGGGCAGTATTATAGTAGTTATATTCTTGTATATAGGAGCAGTATTATAGTAGTTATATTCTTGTACATAGGGAGCAGTATTATAGTAGTTATATTCTTGTTTATAGGAGCAGTATTATAGTAGTTATATTCTTGTATATAGGAGCAGTATTATAGTAGTTATATTCTTGTATATAGGATCAGTATTATAGTACTTATATTCTTGTATATAGGATCAGTATTATAGTAGTTATATTCTTGTATATAAGAGGCAGTATTATATTAGTTATATTCTTGTATATAGGGGCAGTATTATAGTAGTTATATTCTTGTATATAGGGGGCAGTATTATAGTAGTTATATTCTTGTTTATAGGAGCAGTATTATAGTAGTTATATTCTTGTATATAGGAGCAGTATATAGGAGCCTATATTGATGAGATACCAGAGAGAAGAGCTTGTGAGGAGGTACTGTCCTGTGATTGGGAAGTAAAGTAACAGTAGTCCAGGTGTGAGTCTTAAGGATAAGGAATAGCTGTGCAGTATGGAGGAGACTCTCGGGCTCAGTATTTGCAGTGAGAGCACTAACGTCACCTTGTCACCACTCTGAATGGTTAATGTAACGCTATGAGGCAGGTTCTTACATTGTTTGGAGAGTACAGGTCCGCTTTAAGTGCTAATCATCTCTACTGTAGCCCGGCTGCCATGAATTCATGTTGACATCTCCGATTCGCCTGCCATCTCCAGGGCACGTTTCTATATTTACCCGCATCTCTCCGTCTCTCCTGATTTATTCTTTTAATTATCGGCGGTATTTGTGTACATTTTGCGCTGTGGTTGCAAGCGACTGTGTCCAGCCCGGTCATAGACTCCTGAATTGTGAGCCGGTCCAGGTCTTCTGGGACATTAGGTTATGGTGGTGTAACTCTTACGGTTGCGTTAACGTCCATCAGCCTCCTGTGTATTGCGGCAATCAGAGCGTCTGGGGCGGCAGGCTCGGCTTTATACCTAATGCATTCAGGCGGTGTTATGTCCTTGCACTAGGAGCCCCGAGGGGCAGGAGAACTGTCAGGACGGACGAGAGATGTCAGCTGTTGGCTGCACAATACGTCTTCTCAAACTTCAGGAGAACTAAAGGTGATGGAGACAAAGTGAGCCTCTGGGAGAGCAGATCCGGCTAAGAGGCAACACAAAATGCTGTTTTCCTGCGCTGATGTGTCATTTGTTGTGTCTGGACTTGACAGATCTCTCATATAGTCCATAGGGTCATCATGAGAACATGACCTTCCAGCCAGACGCAATCATATGCATTGGGTTCACTCGTAAAAACGTGACTGTAAAGCGTAGATATCATGGAGCCTTCAGCAAAGCTTCAGTTTTGGTTTATCTAACCCATATAGATGGGTTAAAGGGGTTGTTCACCCAAAAATTTTTCTCAAATCAACTGGTGCCAGAAAGTGCCAGAGATTTGTTATTTACTTCTATTAAAAAATATCAAGTCTTCCAGTACTTATCAGCTTCTGTATGTCCTGCAGGAAGTGGTGTATTCTTTCCAGTCTGACACAGTGCTCTCTGCTGCCACCTCTGTCCATGTCAGGAACTGTCCAGGGCAGTAGCCACTCCTTACAGAAAACCTCTCCTGCTCTGGACAGTTCCTGACATGGACAGAAGTGGCAGCAGAGAGCACTGTGTCAGACTGGAAAGAATACACAACTTCCTCCAGGACATACAGCAGCTGATAAGTACTGGAAGACTGGAGATTTTTTAAAAGAAGTTAATTACAAATCTCTGTAATCACCTTCAATGTCGGCACTCCGCCACGTGGTGCACGCGGACAATCTATCGGTACATACACAGGAATTCCCGGCACACACAGCGGTAAACTTGCAAGGTGCGTTTATTATCAAGACGAGGTGCACACAATACAGTCGGGCAGAACGCGTTTCGGCACAATTGCCTTTATAACTGTCTAATGCGTTCTGCCCGACTGTATTGTGTGCACCTCGTCTTGATAATAAACGCACCTTGCAAGGTTACCGCTGTGTGTGCCGGGAATTCCTGTGTAATTACAAATCTCTGGCAACCAGTTTCTGGTACCAGTTTATTTGAAGAAGAAAAAAACATTTTTGGTAAACTACCCTTTTACTGGCTGAACAACTGTTGTTCATATACACATTTTAGTCCATATATAGTCCATATTCAGTCCCTCCCCCTCCCTGTGGAATGACCTCTGCAAAGGTCACAGAGTATGCTCTGTACTGTTTCACATTCATGTCAGTGGGACAGCTCCTGTCTGTTGTTGTCAATGTCTATGAGGCCCAATATCAAAGCATATAAAAAAAAGAACAACAACTGAATTTGCAATGCAATTTGTCCACACCCGCAATGATGTACAAAAAGTTACAGAGAATAGAAATAGAATGGAAAAAAAGAACAATGTTTCTGTAACATTAGGTTTTTTTTATGGGGATTTGTTATTACTTCAGACAGTTCCTGACATGGACAGAGGTGGCAGTATAGAGCACTGTGTCAATCTGAAAAGAATACACCCCTTCCTGCAGAACATACAGTAGCTAATAAGTACTGGAAAACTGGAGATTTTTTTAAAAGTAGTAAAGTACAAATCTCTGGCACTTTCTGGCACCAGTTAATTTGAATGAATTTTTTTTAGTTGTAAACAACCCCCTAAGGTGGATCTTTTTTTTTTTTTTTTCTTTAGAACCATCTAGGTATGCCACAGCTCCTACCCCTACATCATTTCTGGGATGACTGGCGCAGGATACAATCTATCCTCCGTGTGTGAATATTGTCCCGGGGAGGATCTCTCGGAGTCTGTGGCATCTGTGCCTGAGAATTGCTGTGTGCCGGAGGGGCTTCGGGCCATTTCCGCACCTCAGGGGTGGCAGCCATTGGTGGATCCGGCCTGGCTCATAGGAGTAGTTGGAGTGCAGGGCTGGATGATGACCTGATTTTCCAGTACACTACTCGCAGCACTACAGGGACTATAGCGAGAGAGGCGCGAGGGACGGGGGGCATTAATGTTCAGCAAAGAGAGCGAGGCAAGGAATTAACCTCTACCCTGCCAGACGGGTCATCTCGCCATCAGATCGATAGAACACAAGAGCTTCTGTACTGTGTGATAATCCCTCCTCAGCTCGCCGCCCCCCGCCCGTCCATGGCACCTGCTGGCAGGCCTGATACCCAGCTAGATTGTGCCCAGAGATAGCCCCTGGCATCAGCTCCGCCGGGAAAGGTACGAAGCCTCCAAGAGAAGAAAGATTCAGGTCGGAGAAGATTGGATCAATAAACATTGGAAAGAGGCGATATCCGTCCTTCGAGGGCATTAACAACATTGTTGCCGCGGAAACGTATCGATCGGACGTTTAACTTAAAGAGACGTTAAACCCGCTACTGAGCATTTATGTGTCTGTAACGTATCTCAGCGGGTGTATCACAGATGAATAATTCACACACCCCGTCCACCTTATTATCAGGGCTCACTATGTTCCATCTTGTACTGGGAGATGGGAGGCAGTAATATCCAGTTATGTCTAATGGCAGGTGTATCTAAGCCCATCCTGTGGGATACATCAGGAAACCACATAGTGCTATTTTTTCCATTGTATTACTTATTTTCTTTACATACATTCTACTGAACTCTGTATCTGATTTGCTGTACAGGGTTTCTAACCTTATTTGTGATACTGTATCTAATCTTTTCTAAGCCTTAAAGGGGTTATCCAGCGCTACAAAAACATGGCCACTTTCCCCCTACTGTTGTCTCCAGTTTGGGTGGGGTTTTGAAACTCAGTTCCATTGAAGTAAATCGAGCTTAACCCATAGCTGCACCAGGACGTTACTGAACGTCCTCGTGCCGCTATGGGAGTTCAGAGGGGGGGTCGCGCGGCGACCCCCCTCTGAACTGCCGCGATCCCGGGTGCTGCATGTAGCCCGGGATTGCGGCTATTAGCGGGCACGGTCCGATCGCCGTGCCCGCTAATTAAGTACTTAGAAGCAGCTGTCAAAGTTGACAGCTGCTTCTAAATACTTGCTCATCTCCATCCCTGGTGGTCTAGTGGGGGGATCGCCCCCCTGCGGTGCGATTGCGGGGGGGCGATCCCCGCATCCATCCCGGGCCGGGGTCTGCGCCGTAATGGCGCTGATCCCGGCTCGGCATTCTATTGCTTTTGGCTGCAGCAGCTAAAAGCATTAGAACACCGATCTCATGGATTCATGCAGTATAACTATACTGCATGGATCTCTATGAGAGATCAGAGTACATATACTAGAAGTCCCCCAGGGGGAATAACCCTAACCCCAGGGGGAATAACCCTAACCCCAGGGGGAATAACCTTAACCCCAGGGGGAAGAACCTTAACCCCAGGGGGAATAACCCTAACCCCAGGGGGAATAACCTTAACCCCAGGGGGGCTTCTAGTATATGTGTAAAGTAAAAGAAAAATGTATTTTTAATAACACAAAATCCCCTCCCCTAATAAAAGTCTGAATCACCCCCCTTTCCCCATTTTATAAATAAAAATAAATAAATAAATAAACAAACATGTTTGCTATCGCCGCGTGCGTAATCGCCCGAACTATTAATTAATCACATTCCTGATCTTACACGGTAAACGTCAGCGCAAAAAAATCCCCAAATTGCGCATTTTTGGTCGCATCAAATCCAGAATAATTGTAATAAAAAGCGATCAAAAAGTCGTATATGCGCAATCAAGGTACCGATAGAAAGATCACATCATGGCGCAAAAAATGACACCTCACACAGACCCATAGACCAAAGGATAAAAGCGCTATAAGCCTGGGAATGGAGCGATTTTAAGGAACATATATTTTCTTTAAAAGGTTTTAATTTTTTACAAGCCATCAAATCAAATAAAAGTTATACATGTTACATATCGTTGTAATTGTAACAACTTAAGGAACATATATAACAAGTCAGTTTTACCCCAGGGCGAACGGAGTAAAAACAAACCCCCTCAAATAAAAATAATTTTTTTTTTCAATTTCACCACACATATAATTTTTTTCTGGTTTCCCGGCACATTTTAGGCAAAAATTACATCTGCCATAGCAAAGTACAATTAATTGCGCAAAAAATAAGGGCTCATTTGGGTCTCTAGGTGGAAAAATGCAGGCGCTATGGCCTTATATACACGAGGAGGGAAAAACGAAAACGCAAAAATGAAAACTGGCTGTGTCCCCTAAGGGTTAATTGCAAACTGCACCTGACCTGGAGACAAGAGATGGGGAAAAGTGGCCATGTTTTTGTAGCGCTGGATAACCCCTTTAAGTCTTATATGATACTGTCTGTGCAGCAATATATCCAATCCTATCATCTATCCTATCATGATACTGTCTGCACAGGTGCTGTATCTAATCCTATCATGAGATACAGTTGGTAGAGCTGTGCATTTAAAGGGGTTGTTCACCAAAAAATAAATAAATCAACTGGTGCCAGAAAGTGCCAGGGTCTTGTAATTTACTTTTTAAAAAAAAAAAAAAAAATCTCCAGTCTTCCAGTACTTATCAGCCGCTGTATGTCCTGCAGGAGGTGGTGTATTCTGTCCAGTCTGACACAGAGCTCTCTGCTGCCACCTCTGTCCATGTCAGGAACTGTCCAGAGCAGTAGCAAATCCCCATAGAAAACCTTTCCTGCTCTGGACAGTTCCTGACATGGACAGAGGTGGCAGCAGAGAGTACTGTGTCAGACTGGAGAGAATACACCACTTCCTGCAGGACATACAGCAGCTGATAAGTACTGGAAGAATTGAGATTTATTTTTTTTATAGAAGTAAAGTACAGATCAGAAGTTTGGTGAACAACCCATTTAAACCTGTCTTATTTATTACTGTCTGCTGAGCCATGTATCCAATCTTATCATGTGTGATATTGTCTCCTGAACTGTGTATCTAATCCTGTGGTGTAATACTGTCTGTTGAGCCATGTATCCAATCCTATGGTATGTTATACCGTCTCCTGAACTGCATATCCAGTTCTATCATGTGTGATACTGTCTGCACACGTGCTGTATCTAATCCTATCATGTGATACTGCACGCTGATCTGTAACATGTGTTTGGGAAGTAAGCGGCTATATTTTCTAATCCTGGGCAACCCCTTTATGTTCTTTATGCATGATACTTTTGTATCTAATTCTATCACGTATGATATTCCCAATGCTAGTATCTAAGGGTCCATTTACACAGCAAGGTTATCTGACAGATTATCTGCCAAAGATTTGAAGCCAAAGCCAGGAATGGGCTATAAACAGAAAACAGGTCATAAAGGAAAGACTGAGATTTCTCCTCTGTTCAAATCCATTCCTGGTTTTGGCTTAAAATCTTTGGCAGATAATCTGTCAGATAATCTTTCTGTGTAAATGGACCCTTATGCTAAGTTTACACGAGGTGATTATTGGCCCGATCGTACGATTAACGATTTCGAAGTAACAATTTTTTTTTTTTTTTATAACGATCAGCGTTTAAATGGAACGATATATCGTAACGAAAATTCGTTTTGCGATCATTTTGCGATCGCTTAAGCCTATCTCACACATAGGTAAAATCAGTGAACGACTGTTTACACGGAACGATCGGCGAATTTTTTGCGAACGACGGTTTATGAACATGTTCGCCGCGTATGATTATCGTTCGAATTCAATCGTTATCGCGAAAATTCGCCCGATAATCGTTCCGTGTAAACGTAGCATTAGCCTCCCATATGGGATAATGTCTGCTCATCCAGTGTATCTAAGCCTCTAGGGACCATATAGCACTATACAGCCGGTCATATCCTCAGCAGTTGGCTGCCATGGCATCAGTGCTTTGGATATGGCTGGTTAGATTGTAAACTCTGGTTCGGTTGATGAAGTGTAAGCTCTGCTGGTTGGGGGGGATGGAGTGTAAGCTCTGCTGGTTGGGGGGGATGGAGTGTAAGCTCTGCTGGTTGGGGGGATGGAGTGTAAGCTCTGCTGGTTGGGGGGATGGAGTGTAAGCTCTGCTGGTTGGGGGGGATGGAGTTTAAGCTCTGTTGGTTCGGGAGATGGAGTGTAAGCTCTTCTGATTTGGGGGATGGATTGTAAGCTCTGCTGGTTGGGGGGATGGAGTGTAAGCTCTGCTGGTTGGGGGAGATGGAGTGTAAGCTCTTCTGGTTGGGGGGGATGGAGTTTAAGCTCTGCTGGTTGGGGGGATGGAGTGTAAGCTCTTCTGATTCGGGGGATGGATTGTAAGCTCTGCTGGTTGGGGGGGATGGAGTGTAAGCTCTGCTGGTTGGGGGGATGGAGCGTAAGCTCTGTTGGTTGGGGGGATGGAGTGTAAGCTCTGCTGGTTGGGGGGGATGGAGTGTAAGCTCTGCTGGTTGGGGGGGGGATGGAGTGTAAGCTCTTCTGGTTGGGGGGGATGGAGTGTAAGCTCTGCTGGTTGGGGGGATGGAGTTTAAGCTCTGCTGGTTCGGGAGATGGAGTGTAAGCTCTGCTGGTTGGGGGGGGGGGTGGAGTGTAAGCTCTGCTGGTTGGGGGGGATGGAGTGTAAGCTCTGCTGGTTGGGGGGGATGGAGTGTAAGCTCTGCTGGTTGGGGGGGATGGAGTGTAAGCTCTGCTGGTTGGGGGGGATGGAGTGTAAGCTCTGCTGGTTGTGGGGCATGGAGTGTAAGCTCTGCTGGTTGGGGGGATGGAGTTTAAGCTCTGCTGGTTCGGGAGATGGAGTGTAAGCTCTGCTGGTTGGGGGGGGGGTGGAGTGTAAGCTCTGCTGGTTGGGGGGGATGGAGTGTAAGCTCTGTTGGTTGGGGGGGGATGGAGTGTAAGCTCTGCTGGTTGGGGGGGATGGAGTGTAAGCTCTGCTGGTTGGGGGGGATGGAGTGTAAGCTCTGCTGGTTGTGGGGCATGGAGTGTAAGCTCTGCTGGTTGGGGGGATGGAGTTTAAGCTCTGCTGGTTCGGGAGATGGAGTGTAAGCTCTGCTGGTTGGGGGGGATGGAGTGTAAGCTCTGCTGGTTGGGGGGGGTGGAGTGTAAGCTCTGCTGGTTGGGGGGGGATGGAGTGTAAGCTCTGCTGGTTGGGGGGATGGAGTGTAAGCTCTGCTGGTTCGGGGGATGGAGTGTAAGCTCTGCTGGTTGGGGGGGATCGAGTGTAAGCTCTTCTGGTTCGGGGATGGATTGTAAGCTCTGCTGGTTCGGGGGGATGGAGTGTAAGCTCTGCTGGTTGGGGGGGATGGAGTGTAAGCTCTGCTGGTTCAGGGGATGGAGTGTAAGCTCTGCTGGTTGGGGGGGTGGAGTGTAAGCTCTGCTGGTTGGGGGGGATGGAGTGTAAGCTCTGCTGGTTGGGGGGGTGGAGTGTAAGCTCTGCTGGTTCAGGGGATGGAGTGTAAGCTCTGCTGGTGGGGGGGTGGAGTGTAAGCTCTGCTTGTTCAGGGGATGGAGTGTAAGCTCTGCTGGTTGGGGGGGTGGAGTGTAAGCTCTGCTGGTTGGGGGGGATGAAGTGTAAGCTCTTCTGGTTGGGGGGGTGGAGTGTAAGCTCTGCTGGTTCAGGGGATGGAGTGTAAGCTCTGCTGGTTGGGGGGGGGGATGGAGTGTAAGCTCTGCTGGTTGGGGGGAATGGAGTGTAAGCTCTGCTGGTTGGGGGGATGGAGTGTAAGCTCTGCTGGTTGGGGGGGATGGAGTGTAAGCTCTTCTGGTTCGGGGGATGGATTGTAAGCTCTGCTGGTTGGGGCGATGGAGTGTAAGCTCTGCTGGTTCAGGGGATGGAGTGTAAGCTCTGCTGGTTGGGGGGGTGGAGTGTAAGCTCTGCTGATTGGGGGGGATGGAGTGTAAGCTCTGCTGGTTCGGGGGATGGATTGTAAGCTCTGCTGGTTGGGGGGGTGGAGTGTAAGCTCTGCTGGTTGGGGGGGATGGAGTGTAAGCTCTGCTGGTTGGGGGGGTGGAGTGTAAGCTCTGCTGGTTCAGGGGATGGAGTGTAAGCTCTGCTGGTGGGGGGTGGAGTGTAAGCTCTGCTGGTTCAGGGGATGGAGTGTAAGCTCTGCTGGTTCAGGGGATGGAGTGTAAGCTCTGCTGGTTGGGGGGGGTGGAGTGTAAGCTCTGCTGGTTGGGGGGGGGGATGGAGTGTAAGCTCTGCTGGTTGGGGGGGATGGAGTGTAAGCTCTGCTGGTTGTGGGGGTGGAGTGTAAGCTCTGCTGGTTGGGGGGATGGAGTGTAAGCTCTGCTGGTTCGGGGGAATGGAGTGTAAGCTCTGCTGGTTGGGGGGGATGGAGTGTAAGCTCTTCTGGTTCTTGGGATGGAGTGTAAGCTCTTCTGGTTCGGGGGATGGATTGTCAGTTCTTCTGGTTCGGGGGGGATGAAGTGTAAGCTCTGCTGGTTCGGGGGATGGACTGTAAGCTCTTCTGGTTCGGGGGATGGAGTGTAAGCTCTTCTGGTTCGGGGGATGGAGTGTAAGCTCTTCTGGTTCGGGGGGTATGGAGTGTAAGCTCTTCTGGTTCGGGGTATGGAGTGTAAGCTCTTCTGATTCTGGGGGGGGTGGAGTGTAAACTCTTCTGGTTCGGGGGGGGCGGAGTGTAAGCTCTTCTGGTTCAGGGGGGGTGGAGTGTAAACTCTTCTGGTTCGGGGGGGGGCGGAGTGTAAGCTCTTCTGGTTCAGGGGGGATGGAGTGTAAGCTCTGCCGGTTCGGAGGGGGGGGTGGAGTGTAAACTCTTCTGGTTTGGGGGGGGCGGAGTGTAAGCTCTTCTGGTTCGGGGGGGATGGAGTGTAAACTCTTCTGGTTCAGGGGGGGCGGAGTGTAAGCTCTTTTGGTTCGGGGGGATGGAGTGTAAACTCTTCTTGTTCGGGGGGATGGAGTGTAAACTCTTCTGGTTCGGGGGGGATGGAGTGTAATCTCTTCTGCGTTCCTCTCTGTGATAGCCCGGTGTCCGTCACGCCTCGCTCGTGTTCGGTACACATAATCTGTCGGGCTGGGAGGCTTTGCTGGGAGAATTGGATCTCTCCGCTGTCCAACTGCTGAAACGCACCAGGGACTTCGTCTTGGCATCGGCGGCTGAATGGAAAGAGCACCAGCTGCTTTACCCATTTGCTTAACACAAGCCGAGGTTTTAGGGACACTTCTCTGGATGCGATTAAGGACAGAGCCGCCTGGCAAGTGAGGAGACCGACGCCGGAAGCCAAGACTGTCTTTAGTAAATGACTCCATGTTCTGGAAGACGGATAAGGACTTTCTTCTAGGACAGTCGTCTCCTCAGCTCACAATGTGTTAATACTGTGCTGTGGGCAGTGTGATGGGAGGGAGCCCGACATCACCCATACTGTGCCACTCACCATACTGACCCCACTGGCAATGCTGGTCTATGGCTATGGTTGTTGGGAGACGTCCGGACACCAGAACGTAGAATGGATCCTTTCCTCGGCCCAAAGACGTCATACATTTCTGTTTTCTGTGGGAAACCTGTCTAACCCCTATGGACGAGCAACTGGTGCACAACAAATGGCCGTCATGGACTGGAGGTGTAAACTATTAGACTAGAGGGCTGGAGAGACGCCATTACATATGAGAGATAGTCCGGGGCTGAAGGGCTCAGTGTACAGAGGTGCCGAGATCACTAGGACTGGACGCCGGGTAACGGGATCCCAAACTGCTGGAAACCACACAAAGCAAATGTACCAGGGCCACTAAAGTGCAAGATGCCAGGGACTGGTGACTAACCACAAGACACCAGGGACTGGTCGCTAAACACAAGACACCAGGGACTGGTCACTAACCACTAACCATGCCAGGGACTGGGTCACTAACCATAAGACACCTGGGACTGGTCACTAACAATTAACCATGCCAGGGGCTGGATCACTAACCACAAGACACCTGGGACTGGTCACTAACCATGCCAGGGACTGGTCACTAACCATAAGACACCTGGGACTGGTCGCTAAACACAAGACATCAGGGACTGGTCACTAACCACTAACCATGCCAGGGACTGGGTCCCTAACCACAAGACACCTGGGACTGGTTACTAACCACAAGACACCATGGACTGGTCACTAAACACAAGACACCTGGGACTGGTCGCTAAACAGAAGACACCAGGGACTGTGTTACTAAATCCTGAGACACCAAAGACTGGGTCACTAACCACAAGACCCGAGGGTCTGGGTCACTAAACTGAAGATGCAAGGGACTAGTCACTAACCACAAGACACCTGGAATCTACAGGCCCGTAAGTCTAACATCTATAGTAGGTAAAGTATTTGAGGGGATTGTGAGAGATGCTATACTGGTGTATCTTAATGAAAATGATCTTATGACGCAGCACCAGCATGGATTTTTGAGGGATCGATCCTGTCAGACTAATCTGATCGGCTTCTATGAAGAGGTAAGTTATAGACTGGACCTGGGGGAGGCTGTGGATGTTGTGTATCTGGACTTTTCCAAGGCATTTGATACTGTGCCGCATGAAAGGTTGGTCTACAAAATGAGGATGCTGGGACTGTGGGAAAACGTATGCAAATGGGTAAGTAACTGGTTGTGTGATAGAAAACAGAGGGTGGTCATTGATGGAACATATTCAGATTGGGTTTTAGTTACTAGCGGGGTACCACAGGGGTCAGTATTGGGTCCACTTCTTTTTAATATTTTATTAATGATCTTGTAGAGGGGCTACAGAGTAGAATCTCCATTTTTGCAGATGATACTAAACTGGGTAAAGTAATCAGTACAGAGGAGGATAATATCATATTACAGAGGGATTTGGAGAAGCTAGAGGCTTGGGCGGTGAAATGGCAAATGAAGTTTAATGTGGATAAATGTAAGGTTATGCACTTGGGCCATAGAAATAATAAGTACAGTTATGTGCTAAATAATAAAACACTGGGTAAAACTACTTCCGAAAAGGACCTGGGGGTATTGGTGGACAGTAAACTCAACTTTAGTGATCAGTGCCAGGCAGCAGCTGCCAAGGCAAATAAAATAATGGGATGCATCAAAAGAGGTATAGATGCTAAAGATGAGAACATAATTTTGCCTCTTTATAAATCACTGGTCAGACCACACATGGAATACTGTGTACAGTTTTGGGCACCGGTATATAAGAAGGACACAGCTGAACTGGAGCGGGTGCAGAGGAGGGCAACAAAGGTCATTAAGGGAATGGGTGGGTTACAGGACCAGGACAGGTTATCACGCTTGGGGTTATATACACTAGAAAAAAGACGTCTTAGGGGCGATCTGATCACAACGTACAAATATATGAATGGACAGTACAGAGGTCTTTGTAGTGGTCTTTTTACTCCTAGGTCTGTAACAATGACAAGCGGGCATCCTCTACGTCTAGAGGAAAGAAGATTTCATCATCAGCATCGACGCGGGTTCTTTACTGTACGAGCGGTAAGACTGTGGAACTCTCTGCCACATGAGGTTGTCATGGCCGATTCATTAAATAAGTTTAAGGGAGGCCTGGATGCTTTTCTTGAAAAATATAATATTACAAGTTATGGGCATTAGATTTCTGGTGATACGTTGATCCAGGGATTATTTTGGTTTCCCTAGGTTGAACCTGATGGACTCTTGTCTTCTTTCAACCTTATTTACTATGTTACTATGTTACCATGGACTGGGTGACTAACCACTAACCATGCCAGGGACTGGGTCACTATCCACACGACATGAGGGACTGGTCAATAACCACAAGACACCAGGGACTAGGTCACTAAATCTCGAGACACCAGAGACTGGTCACTAAACTAAAGATGCAAGGGACTAGTCACTAGCCACAAGACACCACTAGTAACTGGTCAGTGACACTGGGTGACTAACCTCAAGACACCATGGACTGGTATCTAACCACAAGACACCAGGGACTGGTCATTAAATCCTGAGACACTAGGGACTGGGCACTAACCAAAAGACATCAGGGATTGGTCACTAACCACACGACACCAGGGACTGGTCACTAACCACAAGACACCAGGGACTGGGTCACTAACTACAAGACACCAGGGACTGGTCACTAACCACAAGACACCAGGGACTGGTCACTAAATCCTGAGACACTAGGGACTGGGCACTAACCAAAAGACATCAGGGACTGGACACTAACCACAAGACACCAGGGATTGGGTCACTAACCACAAGACACCAGGGACTGGGTCACTAACCACAAGACACCAGGGACTGGTCACTAACCACAAGACACCAGGGACTGGTCACTAAATCCTGAGACACTAGGGACTGGGCACTAACCAAAAGACACCAGGGACTGGTCACTAACCACAAGATACCAGGGACTGGTCACTAAATCCTGAGACACCAAGGACTGGCCACTAAACTGCAAGATGCCAAAGCCTGGTCACTAAATCCTGAGACACCAGAGATAGAAGCTTTATACAGACTGGCCTGACTGTACGAAGTGCCATAGCCTGGGACATTCTGTTTTCTGAGGACAGGCAGGATAGGTATAAGATTACGCTTAGTTCTTTATTGAGTGGAGCTCGGCTTTAGTTATACTCATATGAGGCGACCTTAGCTGTGTCCCTGTTTACATCACATACGTAATTCCTGTCATTTCTCTATACACTGAGGAGCGGGAACTGACAATTCATAGAAGAGAAGACAGACCCTTCCCCTGCACACGAGTAGAAGTGTGAAGTTTTATAAATAGTCGAAGCGCTCGACAGATGTTCTAGACGGAGAATAACAAGCCGGTGTATGGCGACTAAATTACCAATAACAAACGCATTTTATAATTAGACTGTAACTCAGAGGAAGATGTAATCTGCCTGCAAACCGCGCTAACCGCCACTGGCCGCCAGCCGAAACAACACAATGTTAGATGAAGCAAGATGGCGGCGGGCTGTGTGTGTTACTGATCGAAGGCTCGCACCTTTCCAGGAGGCAGACGATTTATTTGTCGTGGAATAACATTTCATGATGGAGATTAGCTTAGATACCCAGGCTGTATCACACCTTTCCAGGAGGCAGACGATTTATTTGTCGTGGAATAACATTTCATGATGGAGATTAGCTTAGATACCCAGGCTGTATCACACCTTTCCAGGAGGCAGACGATTTATTTGTCGTGGAATAACATTTCATGATGGAGATTAGCTTAGATACCCAGGCTGTATCACACATTTCCAGGAGGCAGACGATTTATTTGTCGTGGAATAACATTTCATGATGGAGATTGTATTACACAAGATAAGCTTAGATACCCAGGCTGTATCACACATTAGGGTCTTAATAAGGACACTCATTACGTATTACAGCTAGTTAGTATTACCTTATTTACTTGTTCCTTTTTATCTGAAAATTCATTCCTTGACCTGGGTCATTTGATCTTATGATGACCCCTAAAAATGACATGTGTTTCTGTGCTCTCCATGGCATCACCATCTCAGCCAGCAGAACTTCCTATATGATAAAGATGCATGAACTGATCTATACAAACATTCCACCAGGGGGAGCCAAAACTCATATTAGAGTTACTGATGATTTTGCAGCTCCCGTCACACAGAATGGATTTGATTGTAGTTAAAGGGGTTGTCTCATCTGCGATATTTCGGATCGTCACCACTGCTCACTTCCTGGGGACTGGGGGAGGCAGCGGTGCCAAGTTGAATCCAAGCCCTAGAGATGTGTTTGACCTCACTGGCCGAGAGGGAGTAGAAGTACACTCCCCGACCACCCAACCTAGGCAGGGAGGGAAGGGGGAGGTAGTTAGAAGCACAGGCACCTCTCTCCCTCCCTGCTCGGTGCCCTCCAAATGTATTGATTGAATACATTTATGAAATACTTTGGGGAGCAAGGACGCTTGCTCCCCAAAGTATTCCATAAATGTATTCAATCAATTAAACATACTGCACATTTCATTACTTTTTACATAGACATCCATAGAATCCATAGAGTGTCCAGCAGGGGGTGCACTATATATAGAAGTCAATGATACTCATTGACTTCTATATATAGTGCGCCCCCTGCTGGACACCCCATGGGAATTACAACTGATTCGTGACGTCACAGTTTTTGAGAGAATTTAAAGACTCCTTGATCTACTAAATAGCCCTATATGTGCATTACCCATAATTAATGTACGTTAGGAATTTGTCTAACTTTTCATAAGTAATAACATATTAAAAAAAATAATTTTGTCCAAACTTCTCCTTTATTGGAATGCATTTGCCACCTATTGGTCTCCTAGCTTAGACATATACAGAGACTAAGCTTATTCACTGTCCTTCTAGCTGCCCATGTCATGCTGTGCTGATGCATCATGGGATTGATGGCAGATTTGAAAGGGAGAGGTTGAAGTTTGAAATCTGACCAAGCTACAGTAATGAAATGTATGGATACAGCAGAGCTGGCATGAAACAGATGACACTGCAGGAATAGCGATGGTAAATGTGTAAAACTCTGGCCATAAAAATATATATATATTAGTGATCATTGTGAAAACTGATCAACCACAGTAATTCTTGTCCTTATTAATTATTTTGGCCCCTGTACATATTATTAAAAAATGGTCTGAAGCCACCAGGACTATCAAATCTATATGGCGGCCTCCATATTAAGGGGGCTATGGGGGCACTTACTGTATTTGGAGGAATACACAGGGACATATAACCCTGGTATCACACATTATAAGATTAGATACATGTATACTGTAGACAGTAATATAGCTTACAAGCTTAGATACTCTAACTTAACCGCCCTGGTTTATTCCAGACTAGCCAGGTGTAAGATCTTCTATCCATGTCCTTGTGCTTTACGGCCTCGTCTGATAATAAACACAGGCTTAGTAAATTGTCCAAACACAAGACATTTTCAGTATGGGGTGTAAAGGTTTAAGATGCGGTTAATGGCTGGAGGTCATACTCATTACTGCTCCGCACTGCAGCATGGTGGCCTTGGATGAAACGCTGAATGGGACCGGTGTCTGTGGTAATTGTGCGGACACTGGGGTCAGCGGCGCCCCACAATGCTCCCTCTATAGTGATGTTACTGAGGCTGCACCAATACAGGACTGACAGCCGCAACAACCTCATTAGGAGCAGTCATTAGTGAGGTCAGAGTGGGTCAAATACGCGGGAGGGTGCAGACTCTCCCCATACACATCACTGGGGATTATTAGCTGGAGGCCCAGTTTAACCCTTCACACCTACAGTCCTAAGGCTATACCAATAATATACTTTTATTAATAATTCTATACTGGCCCTAAGAAAAAGAAAAATACACTGCAACAAATTGTAATAACAAGTTGTAATATAACTACTATAATACTGCCCCCTATATACAAGAATATAACTACTAGAGATGAGCGAACCGTTACGAACCAGATTCGTTACGAACTTTGCAAAAAGTTTGGTTTGGTACCAAACCGAACTTTCAAAAAGTTTGTTACGAAGTTCATTAAAACCGTCGCAAAACTGTATTGTTTTCACAGAATGCAAGAGGATATAAGGAATTATTACTCCTATAATCCCTTTTATCCTGTTATTATGTGAATATCAAGGTGTGTGACATCACTACAGGAACAGGAAGTGCCTGAGCGTCCATGCTCTTTCTCATTGTGTGTCTAGACTGCAGAGAAAGAGGAGCTCCGTGCTAGTTAGGGAGGCAAACAAGTAGATAGCTAGAGGGAGGTAGAGAGAGGGAGAGATAGGCAGAGATAGGAAGTAAAAAAAACTTGTGATATCCAGGCAGAGATAGGGAGATAAAAAAAAGAGAGAAAAGTGAGAAGAGTCAGAAACAGCTACCGTTCTGTGACTGAGAGGAGACGCTAGTTATTGCTGCTGTGGTGGGCGCCGTCAACCCCTGTATAGCTGCAACCAAAAAACTTCATAAAAAAAAACGCCAAAAAAGTAAAAAAAAAAAGAGAAAAAGTTTGTTTGTTTGTTTGTGATAACCTGTACATTGCTGCTTTGCTGGGTGCTGTCAACCCCGTATAGCTGGCTGCAACCACAAAAGTTATTAAAAAAGTTCATTAAAAAAAAGTTTAAAAAAAGTACAAAAAAACACAAAAAAGTAAAAATAAAAAAGAAGGTGTTTTGTGATTACCTGTACATTGCTACTTTGCTGGGTGCCGCCAACCCACAAGATTGTCACTGAAAGTTTGTGCCTTGCGGCCAGTAGCTTCTTTCATTTTCCCCCAACAAAAGAACAATGTCCAAGCGTCCTACATCCAACACTTCACAGGCAGGGACTGCAACAGGCGGTGAGGCTAGGAGAAGTGGCAGCACCAGGCCCGGTGGCAGCCGGGGAAACAGGCGTGGCAGCAGGGTGCAGCTACCCCAGACACCCAGTGGTTCTGTAAGAACCACACAGCCAGCGGTTCTAGATTGGCTTACACAATCCTCCAGTTCCACCGCCCAAAGCTCCCAAACTAGGTTGGCTGGATCATCCGACACCACCCTTACATAGGACAGTCAGCGAGAGTCCTCTGCCCCGTCCCCTGTTATTACTATGCCACCCACCTCTGGGGGCACCTTCCGCCAGGAAACTGTTGGCAAATCTTGATCTGCCTTTGCATTCTCTACCACTTTTTATTGATGAGGAGGAGGAGGAGGTAGTAGTCCCCCAAAGGCAGCAGGTGGAACGTGCAGAGGCTGCAGAGGAGGTGTTGGCTGTAAGCCAGGGAGGGGCATCCAGTGCCACACCTGAGATCCTGTCCCAGCCACTGGAGGACAGTAGCAGTGGTGGTGATGATGATGTCGCCGACCGGACGTGGCGCCCCCAAGCACCATTATCCTCAGCGTCATCAGGGGAGGAAATTGAGGTGCTACCGAAGCAGCAACATCCCACTGGTGCAAGGAAGCGAGGCACAAGAGGGAGGGGTAGAAGACAATCTACCAGGCAGAGTCCATTACCTCCAAGCCTTGGTCCTGAGAGGGGACCCCCAGGCAGTGGTGGCAGTGAACAACCAGCAAGACCCCCCGTGGCTGGCAGCAAACCACGGTCCTCTGTCGTCTGTCAGTTCTTTCGGCTGGGGATAGATAAGCACATCGCTCTGTGCCTGCTGTGCAATGAGAGGGTCAGTCGTGGCAGGGGTGATAATCTTGGGACAACATGCATGAGGAAGCACATGGAAAGGCAACACCAACAGGCCTGGAAAAAACGTGACCCCAATACCACCTCCTGTCAGGATGCACCATACACTGCAGATCCCATAATGCAGAATCCTCTCACTGGAACTCAGGGCTCGTCAGCCTCAGTTGCCAGCAGCAGCACAGTCTCCCTGCCATGTACACCCCTAATGAATCAGCAATCCCTGACTGAGTCCATGGGCAAACGTCAGGTGTACTCCAGCAGCCATCCCATGGCACAGAAACTGGCCGGACACCTGGTTAAACTGCTGGTGCTTCAGTCCCTGCCATTTAATCTTGTGGACTCCCAGCCTTTCAGGGATTTCGTGGCATGTGCGCACCCCAGATGGCGAGTCCCCAGCCGCCACTACTTCTCTGGCAAAGCTGTCCCATCACTGCACAGTTATGTGAAGAGACAGGTTGGCGACTCATTGGGACTCTCGGTGTCCAAGACAGTGCACCTGAGTGCTGATGTCTGGTCCTCTAATTATGGGCAAGGCCAGTACATGGCAGTTACTGCCCATTGGGTCAACATCCTCCCAGGAGACCATAAGGAAGTTGTCCCATTCTTGCCACTGTCACCTCCACGGTGTTTTAGGGGGCCAGCAGCGGGTAGCACAAGTTCTGCCTCCACCACCACTGCAGTCCAACCTGATCCAGTATCTTACCACCGATGTCAGGCCCGCCGCTCTCAGGCTGTCCTCCATTTGGTGAGCCTGGGTCAACGAAGCCACAGTGGGCAGGAGCTCCTCCGGACCATCAGGGAGGAGATAGCTGAATGGCTGACCCCACGTCGACTAACGGTGGTCAACGGTACAGAAATGCCCTGTGGATTTTACTCAGCAGACCCGCAGCCACATGTGAAGGTACCCATAGGGTGAGGTTTTTTGGGAGTGACAAAAGCGAGGGTGGGAGGTCACTCCCATACCCCATCAGGGGTTTTTCCCCTACCCACTTTAAAAGATAAGTCCAGGCAATTAATAACTTTCTGTACCCTTACTTGACCCAGAAACTTATAAAGTGACCGGACTTATCCTTTAAGCCAGCTGGGGACAGCACTTAAAAAACACAAAAGCATACATCCATTGGATTGGACGCTACACTCGGTTAGGACATCAAACTGGTGTTAAGAAAAAAAAATATATATATATATGTGTATCGCCAACAGCAATAGGCCCAGATTCAACAGGTTTGACACCAGAGTAGTTGCGTCAATTTGTAAAGCAAGTGCCAGTGAGGTGTCAATTTAATGAAAATTGGACACGTATTTTTGGATAATGGAACTGGGGTAAAGCCTTTAGAGGTTAGAGGTTTGTTTTTTTTTACGTTGACTGTCCTGTGCTGAACTCTACATCAACATGTTGTTATGTTTAAAGAATGATTTTTACAAACGTGCATATCCTTAGCTTCAAACTTCAGTTGTCTCTACTAGGTCCTTCTGGGTCCAAAAGAATACTACTCCTACTAATGCCCCCACCGTCAATTGTATATTTGGAAACATACTGGGTGGAATCAAGAGCTGCGGAAGCTGCCATCTCAACTTGTCTGTTTTTAACAATACTGGCCTGAGAGCCATCAACTGCTGCCTTCTTCTGCTCCTCAACTGGTCTGTTTTTAATAATACTGACATTGAATCAATCAACTGCTGCCTCCTCCTTCTCCTCAAGTAGCATCTCCTCGATAATACTGGCTTGGAATCGATCAACTGCTGTCTCCTCCCGCTCCGCAAGTAGCCTCTCCTCGATAATACTGGCCTGGAATCGATCAACTGCTGCCTCCTCCTGCTCTTCAAGTAGTCTGTTTTTAATTATACTGGCCTGGAATCGATCAACTGCTGCCTCCTCCTCAAGTAGTCTCTCCTTGATAATCAACTGCTGCCTCATCCTCCTCAAGTAGCCTCTCCTTGATAATACTGGCCTGGAATCAATCAACTGCTGCCTCATCCTCCGCAAGTAGCCTTTCCTCGATAATACTGGCCTGGAATCAATCAACTGCTGCATCCTCCTCCTCAAGTAGCCTCTCCTCGATAATACTGGCCTTGAATCGATCAACTGCTGCCTCCTCCTCAATTAGCCTCTCCTCGATAATACTGGCCTTGAATCAATCAACTGTTGCCTCATCCTCCTCAAGTAGCCTCTCCTCGATAATACTGGCCTTGAATGAATCAACTGCTGCCTCCTCCTCAAGTAGCCTCTCCTCGATAATACTGGCCTTGAATCAATCAACTGCTGCCTCATCCTCCTCAACTAGCCTCTCCTCGATAATACTGGCCTTGAATCGATCCAACTGCTGCCTCCTCCTCAAGTAGCCTCTCCTCAATAACACTGGCCTTGAATCGATCAACTGCTGCCTCCTCCTCAAGTAGCCTCTCCTCGATAATACTGGCCTGGAATCAATCAACTGCTGCCTCATCCTCCTCAATTAGCCTCTCCTCGATAATACTGGCCTTGAATCAATCAACTGCTGCCTCCTCCTTCTCCTCAAGTAGCCTCTCCTCGATAATACTGGCCTTGAATCAATCAACTGCTGCCTCCTCCTCCTCAAGTAGCCTCTCCTCGATAATACTGGCCTAGAATCAATCAACTGCTGCCTCCTCCTCCTCAAGTAGCCTCTCCTCGATAATACTGGCCTGGAATCGATCAACTGCTGCCTCCTCCTCAAGTAGCCTCTCCTCAATAATACTGGACTGGAATCAATCAACTGCTGCCTCCTCCTGCTGCTCAACTTGTCTCTTCTCAACAATACTGGCCTGAGAGGCGAGCAATCAACTGTTGCCTCCTCCTGCTGCTCAACTTGTCTCTTCTCAACAATACTGGCCTGGGTGCAATCAAGTGCTGCCGCATCCTCCTTGTAAACTTTTTTTTTTACAATATTTTTTGTCACTATTTTGGCACTTTTATTCTCTATATTTTATTAATATTATTCCTATTAGTATTATTATAAAAAAAAAATTCTCATTATTTTTGCACTTTTTTTGCCCCCACTTTTTTCATTGTAATATCAACTGCAACTAAACGAAACTATACCCTATCACACTCCCACTATTGTAGCTGCAATTATTCAGCCGTTAGAGCAAGGTTCGTTTTCGGTTCGGTTCGGACCAATCCGAACTTCACGAAAGTTCGCCGAATCGAACCGAACTTTTGAAAAGTTTGCTCATCCCTAATAACTACTATAATACTGCCCCCTATATACAAGAATATAACTACTATAATACTGCCCCCTATATACAAGAATATAACTACTATAATACTGCCCCTATATACAAGAATATAACTACTATAATACTGCTCCTATATACAAGAATATAACTACTATAATACTGCTCCTATATACAGGAATATGAGTACTATAATACTGCTCCTATATACAGGGATATAACTACTATAATACTGCTCCTATATACAAGAATATAACTACTATAATACTGCTCCTATATACAAGAATATAACTACTATAATACTGCTCCTATGTACAGGAATATAACTACTATAATACTGCTCCTATATACAAGAATATAACTACTATAATACTGCCCCCTATGTACAAGAATATAACTACTATAATACTGCCCCCTATATACAAGAATATAACTACTATAATACTGCCCCTATATACAAGAATATAACTACTATAATACTGCTCCTGTTGAGAAGAATATAACCGCTACAATATAATCAGATGAATGGTCTTGGCTGGGCGGTCCCTCCATGTGGCGGTCCATACTCTTGTACACTTAGTGGTGTTTCTATATTCACAGTCACACTTGGCTATTCTGTTCATGTCTCAGGACAGTTTAATCACAGTAATGGAGGTGATTATCCGCTGTCCCTGGAGGAGATTGCACATGTCTCTCCCCACCATGCGGGCTGATTGATAGGCCTTGTATCCTGCTAGGTAATGTGGTAATGATGTGTGTGTCATGTAGCATGCAGCCCGCCGGAGTGTGTCAAATGTGCAGCAGGACACGGCAGATGGAGAGATGGAATACATCTACATAGAGGAAGTGAGGAGTGACAGCAGCGGTGTAATTAGAGCTGGATACCGACCTCACATACTCATCCATACATGTCCTGATGCCACACCTGCTTCATAGCAGTGCCCCATTCCAGTGGCCACATAAGAGTGTCATCATATGTGATACCCGCAGTATCCCCAGGGCAGCCATACTCTCACATCTATAAAAGACAATGCCAAAGTCTCCCCTTCATAGTTCAAAAACGCCCCCCATAATAAAGCCAGTCACAATGCCCACATAATAGTGCCAGTCACAATGCCCACATAATAGTGCCAGTCACCATGCCCACATAATAGTGCCAGTCACAATGCCCACATAATAGTGAGAGCCACAGTGGCACCAGAACAGCAAGAACCACAGCCTTCCCAGCCCAGTGGTAACCACAGTGCCCCCATAGTAGTGTATGTAGTTCCCACATAGTAGTACCAGCCTGTAGTGCTCCCATTACAGTGACAACCACAGTTCACCCATTAATGTGACAGCTGTAAGGCCGGGATGACAGCACCATTTGTAGTACCCCCATATCAGTGACACCAGAATGCCCCCCGTAACTGTGACTTTACAGTGGGAAAGATGGTGTCCCCGTAAGAGTGCCAGCCCATTTTCCCAGTGCCATATAAGAGAGATGGAATTCCCCATAAAGTGCCAATCATACTATCCTAATTACATTTTTAACAATTGTGTCTCCATAAGAATGCTTCCATCATAGTACCCCATAATATCACAGAACCCCCATAACAATGCCTCCATTACAATGCCCTCATGACAATGCCTCCTTCACAGTGTCCCTATAAATATTTCTTCATCACAGTGTCCCCATAACCATGCCTCCATTACAGTGACCCTATAACAATGCCTTTATCACAGAACCCTCATAAGAATACCTCCATTACCGTGCCCTCATAACAATCTCCTCATCACAGTGGCCCTATAACAATGCCTTTATCAAAGTATCCTTGTAACAATGCCTCCATCACAGTGCCCTCATAACAATGCCTTCATTACAGTATCCCATAACAATGCCTCCATCACATTACCCCATAACAGTGCCCACATCACAGTACCCCATAACAATGCCTCCATCACAGTACCCCATAACAGTGACCACATCACAGTACCCCATAACAATGCCTCCATCACAGTACCCCATAACAGTGCCCACATCACAGTGCCCCCATAACAATGCCTCCATCACAGTGCCTTCATAACAATGCCTTTATCACAGTTCCCCTTACCACAAGGCCTCCATCACAGTGCCCCCATAACAATGCCTCCACCACAGTGGCCCAATAGCAATGCCACCATCACAGTGCCCTGTAACACAGCCTCTCATTGTGCCGCCATCAGGGCCGGGACAAGGAGTTTTGGTGCCCTAGGCGGAGAAGGCAAATGGCGCCCCCCCCCCCCCCCCCACATTAGAATTGGTTCTCCTCGCACAGTATAATGCCCTGAATGTACCCCCACACTGTATTAAGAGCCCCAATACATACAGTAGTTACCTTATAACACTATTTCCACCATACAGTGATTACGTATTACATGAAAACTGCACTGAACAGAACAGAACAGAAAGATATCCCCAATGATACCATTCCGTAATACCGCCACACCATGACCCCTATCACTACAACCCTATAACTGTGCAGTTACATCCAGTGACTCACATGGGCCGTCTTCTCCGATCTGTCACATTTTCTTTTTCCCTCCATCCAGCCTGGGCCACCTAGAAGTCGTCTTCTGGCTGTGAATCTTCTCTCCAGAATCTGTCAGAGAAACATTTTAGGCTCCAACACATACAGTAGTTAGCCCCCTCTGTACTCCTATATAGTAGTTACACTCCTCTGTGCCCCCATAGTTTTAAGGTGTCCCTGTGCCCCAGTATTGTAGTAAAGCCCCTCTGTGCAGCCCCAATATAGTATAGACTGCTGTGTGCTGCCCCCAGAAATATATAGACCCCCTGTGTGCTCCTCCAGTTATATATAGACCCCTGTGTGCTCTTCCAGTTATACATAGACCCCCTGTGTGCTGCCCCCAGTTATACATAGACCCCCTGTGTGCTCCTCCAGTTATATATAGACCCCTGTGTGCTCTTCCAGTTATATATAGACCCCTGTGTGCTCCCTAACCCTTCCCATATAACAGTAATTCTCCAAAACAGACAAAAAAAAACCCACTTATACTCACCTGGGCCATGCGTCTTCTCTTCACTGCACTCTTGTGGCAGAGTTACCTGCGGTCACAAGAGGCCGCTCTCCCCATCGCATAACAGTGCACCAACACACCCCTGACCCTGCAGAGCATCACATAACAGTCCACCCACACACCCCTGACCCTGCAGAACATCTCATATCTTTGCACCTACACACCCCTGACCTGCAGAACATCTCACATCTATGCACCCACACACCCCTGACCTGCAGAACATCTTATATCTATGCACCCACACACCCCTGACCTGCAGAACATCTCATATCTATGCACCCACACACCCCTGACCTGCAGAACATCTCATATCTATGCACCCACACACCCCTGACCTGCAGAACATCTCATATCTATGCACCCACACACCCCTGACCTGCAGAACATCTCATATCTATGCACCCACACACCCCTGACCTGCAGAACATCTCACATCTATGCACCCACACACCCCTGACCTGCAGAACATCTCATATCTATGCACCCACACACCCCTGACCTGCAGAACATCTCACATCTATGCACCCACACACCCCTGACCTGCAGAACATCTCACATCTATGCACCCACACACCCCTGACCTGCAGAACATCTCATATCTATGCACCCACACACCCCTGACCTGCAGAACATCTCACATCTATGCACCCACACACCCCTGACCTGCAGAACATCTTATATCTATGCACCCACACACCCCTGACCCTGCAGAACATCTCATATCTATGCACCCACACACCCCTACAGAACATCTCATATCTATGCACCCCCCCCTGCAGAACATCTCATATTTATGCACCCACACACCCCTGCAGAACATCTCATATCTATGCACACCCCCCCCTGCAGAACATCTAATATCTATGCACACACACACACACACACACCTGCAGAACATCTCACATCTATGCACCCACACACCCCTGACCTGCAGAACATCTCACATCTATGCACCCACACACCCCTGACCTGCAGAACATCTCATATCTCGCACCCACACACCCCTACAGAACATCTCATATTTATGCACCCACACACCCCTGCAGAACATCTCATATCTATGCACACACACACCCCTGCAGAACATCTCATATCTATGCACACACACACTCCTGCAGAACATCTCATATCTATGCACACACACACTCCTGCAGAACATCTCATATCTATGCACACACACACCCCCTCCCCCTCCCCCTCCCCCTCCCCCTGCTGACCAGTGCCCTCAGTGTGGCTTACCTCCTGCTGATCTTATACACTGCCCTCACTGCCTCATAAACAGCCCAGGAAACCAGCTGCCTCATAGAGCCTAGCAAAGGAAGATAGCTCCTCCCACACTGGTCACATGGGCATGATGTCATCAAAGGTCCTTTACACCTCCTGGACACTCTATTCCTGCTGCTGTATGTAACAGTTACAGTGCAGGGCGGGCCGGCAGACAGGCAGGGGGGCGAGCGGGGGGTAGGATGGATGGGTAAATAAATTACTTACCCATCCAGATGGCGCCCCCTGACGTTTGGCGCCCTAGGCCATCGCCTACCCCTGCCTACTCTTTGTCCCGGCCCTGGCCGCCATCACAGTGCCCCCGTAACATTGTCTCCATCACAGTGCCCCGTAACACAGCCTCTCCCAGTGCCCCCTTTATACTGATAACAACATGATTCCAGCAATATAATTCCCTTACTGCCCCCTGAAGAGTATGGCCTGGAGTTGACCTTTAAGTCCGGAGTTGTCCATAGACATTCTGTTTAAGCAAAGACCGTATCTATCGATTCATCTTTAAATTTAGCCGAGCCATGAATTCTGGGTCCTGTAGAGTGGCAGCTGCCACATATGCCCGTCTCTCCGGCTCGGGAACAGAAATGTAATTTAGCTGGAGGACGTTGCGGCTGAGTCACCCTGGTGCCGCCACACTCCAGAGTTTACAGTATCAGGTTGATTAAATGTTTTCTTTGATAAATTAATTTGCCTCAGGACAAGGAGTTCTGATCTCACTGCGAACGTCTTTCAGAACTCACATACACACATCCCACCAGCGTAGCAGAGGTTAATGCACATCTCTCCATAAATCCTTATAAATTAAAATTCTGCATTCAGGGGTGCGGCTGTATATCTGAAGTGCCGCAAGTGTCAAGGGAGGAGGGAGCACATGAAACATCAACTTCTTTGCCACCTGTATACCAACATCAGCCTGTAAAATTACTAAAGCCAGGGGTTATAATATTTGGTAGTGAACAGTGGCATGGTGTGAGGGGGGGGGGGGGTGAATATTTTTGATCCTGCATGGTTTCTGGCTGGGGGTTAAGAAATTTTACATAATAGTCTAGCTGGCCCTGGAAACAGTGGGGAAAAGAAGTATTTGATACACTAACGATTTTGCAACTTTTCCCACCAACAAAGAAGGCAGAGGTGTGTAGTATTTGTGGTAGGTTCACTTCACCTGTGGGAGATAGAATCTTAAAAAAATATTTCAGAAAATCACATTGTATAAGTAATTTATCACCGACCATCCAGCAAGGATTCTGGCTCTCACAGTCCTGTTATTTTATGAGAAGCTCCTCCTACTCTGCGCATCACATTACCTGGATTAATTGCACATGTTTGATCATGCAACCTTTAATAAAAAAAAAAAGTCCAGGGTTGGAGAATTTGCTTCTTGCTTACGGGCCCCCTGACACTGCCGTCCTCTATTAGGCTTCTGATCATACTGCTACATGCACCCTTCTGAGTATCATGTGACAGATCTGCCAAACTGTGAAGGTCCTCATCAATGGAGTCTAGTCAAATTGGGCTGTAATGCCTTTAAATCAGTTCATTCATAGTCATATATGTAGTCATATAAGTATAGTGACCAAGCTATGGATTTGCACTAAATTGTCTCAAAGCCAAAATCTTTCATTGTCAGTGACCAGATATTCCTACTCTCAAGTGAGATTAACGTTGCACATAGTGCATGACACAAATACATCATACAGTGTAATCACATACAACAACCAATGAACAGTACAAAAACCACTCAGTGGGACACTGCCCATACATCACACACAGATAAAGACATACACACGTTTTATTATGTCCAGACCACAGCCACTACTTAGATCAATGAAGATGGGAGCTAGAATTTTCAGATTTATGTTGCTTTGCTAGGCCCAGAGTTTTTTTTATTGGCTCTGGTATAGAATGAGTTGGGAAGTGGCCCCCAGTAAAGAGTATGAGCTGTTATGAGTGCGGGGGCGGCAGATCCACTACTCATTCAGTCGGGAAGATGAGTGGAGATTGTGCTTTGTTGTGTCCGGATCTTCTCATATCTGGAGCCTTTATGTAAACAGATTAGGAGAGAAGAGGAAATAACACTCTTCACAGCGCATACAAATATACCATGTGGGGAGGAGTCAGACTGGCACCAATAGGGTTATGATGGTTTAAAGGGGAGCTCCAGATCAAATATTAGGGAACATCCTTACTCAGGCAGGGAATGAAGCTAAGTTGTAATACCCCACACAACCTAAGGGCAAGTGTGGAGCCATTTTTGGAAGCAGTTTTCTTTCTTTTTTTTCCGGATGTACCATATGACCCATGTGTAGAACGGCACCAGCGCGGTTTGGTTCCCGTGTACGGTGCCATTCTATCCACAGGTACTGGGCCTGGGCTGAAGCACTGGAGGCAGGCCAGCCCGCCCCCTTTCGGAGGAACCCCTTCCCCATGACGCGGCTCCATTGATTCTAATGGAGCCATGTGATGGAGGGAGGGGATGTACCTGTGGATAGAATGGCGCCGTACACGGGATCTGGACCGCAGTTAAAAGAATGGACATGGCACCTGCGCCGTTCGCTTTAAGCCCTGTCTCAAGAATCCCCAGTGAAGTGCCCACTGGGCGGGGTTACATACACCCTGCCCCCAGAATCATGATTTATATCATAGGTCCTTGGAGAAAAGGGGTCCAGTCTTGATCTGTACCATTCCTCCTTTGAAGGTGGAGAATTGTCCCAAGTCATGTGACGGGGTGAAGGGGGGAGTAAACATCTATGTGCCCCATCTTTGTGCTCAAAGCAGTCTACATATATAGCAGTACAGAGCTAAGCTGAGGATCCTATGACCCCATACATTTTCCATAATCAAAAAGAGGGAAAAAACAAAACAAAAAACCCTTAATACCGTGTGGTTTACTTATAATGCCGTAACTGATTACTTATTATTGAGCATGGAGATCCCATTTGACCAACAATCGTCCCATTTTATTTTTTTTTCTGTATGGCGGGCTCATCCATGAAGGGGTTAATCCTCTCCCCCTCCATTCCTGTAGCTCCATGGTGACAAGCAGTGACCAGAGAATATGCCCGTTTGGTCACGGCCGCCTGAAGCCCTGGGGGAGCTGATCCTATTAGCCTGTCAGTCTCTGCCACTGAGCTGTTTTTTTTTTTCCTTGTAATGTAGGTTGCGTAAAATGAGCTGAGCTATTGCGAGTGGGTAATTAGCGTGCCCGCTGCCCAAGTTATTAGCCTTAATGTGGCGGCATTACCGCGGTCAGACCAGGGCTCGCTAGTTATTAGCCACCCGAGAGGAAGAACAGGGGCGCCCAGTTCTCCACCCTCTCCATCCATTGTACTAATGGCTGGTCACCGTCCTCCTCACCTGCCCCGCGCACAACCCTCTAATCACTCCGTGCCCGGGAATAATTACCGCCAACTCTAATTAATTAACCACAGTTTATACTAAAACATGCCCCCCCGCCTCTTCATGCACCCCCACAGGCGGATGGCATCATCTATGGCCAGAGCTTGTGACACCGGCGGACCAGCCAAACCCGATGCTCTCTGTCTGTCTCCTCTCTATGAATATTTGATGCTCTTCAAATTTAACGGCGCCCCCGGGGTCAGCCGCGTTTTTTAATTATGCATGGCGTAACGAGAAAACAAATGCGTCCAGAGATGGAAATGTATTTATTCATCTCCGCAGTTGAGTGTGTCCCATCTGTCACTCGGCAGATGAACTCGCTGGCGCTCTTAACCCGTTGCGGGCACAGAGGTCTACCAGACATCGGGTTGTCGGGAAAGGCCTATGGCCGATTCTGTAATCTTACAATGATATAGTGATGAGGGAAAAGATGGCGGATAAATGGGTCACACGTCTGTAGGATACATCCAAAAAATAAGGAAGGCGGGTTAGCCAAAGAATTGGTGATATAATGACGGTCTAGGCTGTTCCTAGGTTCAGATATGGCTGACAGGAGTTACTTTACTAACAGTTTTAGGGAATCTGCTTGATAGCATCTCTCGACGTCGGACATAAAAGAAGCCGATCCATCTGAGCGGTTTAAGAGGAAGCGGCGATGAATTAGTTATGCGGCGGGGAGCAGGGACCCCAGCGTTTGATGAAACATTAAGGGGGGGAAAAAAAAGCTGAAAGGTCCCCAAACCAGAAAGCAGCTGTCACTCAGCAGCCGAAACCAGCGGCAGATAATTCCTCCAGGAGCCGCCGAACCCAATGCTTTATTTATCACAATTGTCTCGGCATAAGTAAGAAGAAAGCGGAAGACTCCAAGTGCCACAGCCAAGACGCCACGTTCTGTCATCCAAGCTGGGGTCACCTCCCCGTGACACGACCGCAAGTAGATTATAGCAATGCGGCAGCAGGGCGGGTGTTCAGCTATTTTCTCAGTACGGATCTGCCGGAGAAGTGGGAGGTAGAAATTAGACTTTTAGAGGATAGTGATCAGTACAAGGTCACACCGAGGGGATACTCCTTCATATAGCGGCCTGTAGTGCTATGGCGGCCATGTTCTATCCTGAATCTAATCTATCTATCTATCTATCTCCTATCTATCTATCTATCTATCTATCTATCTATCTATCTATCTCCTATCTATCTATCTATCTATCTATCTATCTCCTATCTATCTATCTATCTATCTATCTATCTATCTATCTATCTATCTATCCCCTATCTATCTCCTATCTATCTATCTATCTATCTATCTATCTCCTGTCTATCTATCTATCTATCTATCTATCTATCTATCTATCTATCTATCTATCTCCTATCTATCTATCTACTATCTATCTATCTATCTCCTATCTATCTATCTCCTATCTATCTCCTATCTATCTATCTATCTATCTATCTATCTATCTATCTATCTATCTCCTATCTATCTATCTATCTATCTATCTATCTATCTATCTATCTATCTCCTATCTCCTATCTATCTATCTCCTATCTATCTATCTATCTATCTATCTATCTATCTATCTATCTATCTCCTATCTATCTCCTATCTATCTATCTCCTATCTATCTATCTATCTCCTATCTCCTATCTATCTATCTCCTATCTATCTATCTATCTATCTATCTATCTATCTATCTATCTATCTATCTATCTATCTATCTATCTTTCTATCCATCTGTCTGTGTAATGTTTTTCGGCAGGCCCCACCAGACGCCGGCATCCAGTAATGACTTCCATGCTTCTTTGTAGGTTGCCGACCTCTGGTTTCCTTCTGTCTCAGCTGGACAATAATCTCCTCCGCACACTGGAGAGCAGGGAAGATACAGCGCAGCAATGAACATCTGAAGACTGGACATAGAGGAGAAATGAAGGTCATCTGGCGGAACGCAGCATCTGGGACTGTGTGTGACACTATCTGTCCTTCACTGTAATAATGCGGCCGCTGTCCCCTCAGCACAGAGCAGACCTGCAGCTCGTATAGATTCCCAATATTCAGAATTCCAATGCTATCTCATGATACTGCTGTATCTAAGCCTATCACCACCAGTAATAATGTACGCCTGAGCTGCTGTATCTAAGCCTATCACCACCAGTAATAATGTACGCCTGAGCTGCTGTATCTAAGCCTATCACCACCAGTAATACTGTACGGCTGAGCTGTATCTAAGCCTATCACCACCAGTAATAATGTACGCCTGAGCTGCTGTATCTAAGCCTATCACCACCAGTAATCCTGTACAGCCGAGCTGTATCTAAGCCTATCACCACCAGCAATATTGTATGCCTGAGCTGTATCTAAGCTGAGCTGCTGTATCTAAGCCTGTCATGTGTGATATTATGCTAGAAGCCTAAGGAGTACAGAGTTTTCCCTTTAAATGGTTTCAGAACGCAGTGAGCAACAGTATCTTTACTTCTCCACATGAAGGCACTATTGTTACAAACACAACGAGTGACACAACAAGCTTGATGTTTGCAGAAGCCACATGAAGGTAACGCGCTCGGCTGCAGAGGCGGCGCTCGCTTCTTGTACTTCTCCATTATGGGGGCGGTTGTACTGTGTTTCCCCGGAAATAAGACAGTGTCTTATATAAATTTTTGCTCCCAAAGAGGTGTGTCTTATGCAGGGCCGGCCTTAGGGTAGATGGCGCCCTGTGCAGAATATTCTTTCGGCGCCCCCCCCCCCCCCGGCTGATTGTAGCCCATCCCAAGCCTATCTCTTGGAGACACACACTGTATATACTGCTTACACAGACAGATACAGTCACATATACACATACAGACACAAGGGGGAGGTTCATCAAACATGGTGTAAAGTGAAACTGGCCCAGTTGCCCCTAGCAACCAATCAGATTCCACCTTTCATTCCTCACAGACTCTTTGGTTGCTAGGGGCAACTGAGCCAGTTTCACTTTACACCATGTTTGATGAATCTCTCCCACAGTGTATATACTGCTTACACAGACGCACAGTATATATATCCTGCAAACACAGACACACATACAGTCACATATACAGATACACACCACACATACCCACCACTGGGAGTTGTTGTTGTCCCACCAGAGCCGCACTGGAGCATGCTGGGAGTTGTTGTCCTACCACACAGTCAAACAGGAGCATGCTGGGAGTTGTTGTCCTACCACACAGAGCCACACAGGATCATGCTGGGAGTTGTTGTCCTACCACACAGAGCCACACAGGATCATGCTGGGAGTTGTTGTCCTACCACACAGCCACACAGGAGCATGCTGGGAGTTGTTGTCCTACCACACAGAGCCACACAGGAGCATGCTGGGAGTTGTTGTCCTACCACACAGGGGCATGCTGGGAGATGTCCTAGCACACAGGAGTATGCTGGGAGTTGTTGTCCTACCACACAGAGCCACACAGGAGTATGCTGGGAGTTGTTGTCCCACCACACAGAGCCACATAGGAGTATGCTGGGAGTTGTTGTCCTACCACACAGAGCCACATAGGAGTATGCTGGGAGTTGTTGTCCTGCCACACAGGAGTATGCTGGGAGTTGTTGTCCTACCACACAGAGCCACACAGGATCATGTTGGGAGTTGTTGTCCCACCACACAGAGCCACATAGGAGTATGCTGGGAGTTGTTGTCCCACCACACAGAGCCACATAGGAGTATGCTGGGAGTTGTTGTCCCACCACACAGAGCCACATAGGAGTATGCTGGGAGTTATTGTCCTACCACACAGAGCCACATAGGAGTATACTGGGAGTTGTTGTCCTACCACACAGAGCCACATAGGAGTATGCTGGGAGTTGTTGTCCTACCACACAGAGCACTAACACACAGAGCACACACAAACTCCACTAACACACACAGACAGAGATAGATAGATATACTCACAGTCACACTGCAGTAGTAGTGGAGGATGTCTCTGCCCATGAGGAGAAGCAGGTAGAGCGGAGGATCACACTGCTGATGTCTCCGTCGGGGGAGGGGGCGGGGTTATGGGCCTCTGTGAGCTGGGAGACGCTGTGGGGGGCGGGGGATGGGGGCCAGGCTGCAGTCACATGTCCGGGGAGAAGAGCTTCCTCGGCTGCTGTGCTGAGGCAGGGACGGATATATGGCCTCAGGGGGATGCAGGTGGCGCCCCCTTCCTGCCGGGAGTGCACAGCGCCCTGTGCGGCCGCACTGCTCGCACACCCCTAAGGCCGGCCCTGGTCTTATGTCTTATTTTGAGGGGACGCCTTATTTCCCCCGGCCCGCCCCCCACATACTCACCAATGTCCTCAGTGTGTTCTTGCTGAAGCAGGAGCGATGCTGAGAAATATCATCGAGCAGCAGTGGGACAAGAAGCATTCGGCGGGATGAGCGTCAGGTGACCTCCGGTGTGCGGCAGGACATGGGGCCATAGACCAATATGCCTGCGGCAGAACTGTGTGGCATACAGTTACAGCCACACAGTCCTCTCCATCCCTTCCCTACACGTATCTATTTTATCAGAGTAATGTGTAGCATAGTTACAGCTGCACAGTCCTCTCTATCCCTTCCCTGCACTCATCTATTTGATCACAGTTCTGTGTAGCATAGTTACAGCTGCACAGTCCTCTCTATCCCTTCCCTGCACTCATCTATTTGATCACAGTTCTGTGTAGCATAGTTACAGCTGCACAGTCCTCTCTATCCCTTCCCTGCACTCATCTATTTGATCACAGTTCTGTGTAGCATAGTTACAGCTGCACAGTCCTCTCTATCCCTTCCCTGCACTCATCTATTTGATCACAGTTCTGTGTAGCATAGTTATAGCTGCACAGTCCTCTCTATCCCCTTCCTGCACTTATTTGCTTATAGAACTGTGTAGCATAGTTACAGCTGCACAGTCCTCTCTATCCCTTCCCTGCACTCATCTATTTGATCACAGTTCTGTGTAGCATACAATTACAGCTGCACAGTCCTCTCTATCCCCTCCCTGTACTTATTTGCTTATAGACATGTGTAGCAAACAGTTATAAAGCCACAGTCCTCTCTATCTCCCTTATCTGACACTGACATTAACCCCTAACTGCCCTAGACCACCAGGGATACTAACATTAACCCCTAACTGCCCTAGACAACCAGGAATACTGACATTAACCCCTAACTTCCCTAGACCACCAGGGATACTGACATTAACCCCTAACTCCCCTAGACCACAAGGGATACTGAAATTAACCTCTAACTCCCCTAGACCTTCAGGGATACTGACATTAACCCCTAACTGCTCTAGATAACGATGCGATAGTCTTTTCCCGAAACATGTTAACCTCATGCTTTGATCTTAACTATCGGAATCCTGTGATGGTCCTACAGTAGCAGCGCTGGAGTCACTGTACCTGTGTTTTTTATCACTTTCTCTGCATCATTCCTATACAGGCCCCCGGTGGGAGCATCCCGTCCGTTGGTACGTCTAGCTTAGCAGCTACCGGGATCTGGACATTTCTACACTTCTTAACCCTCTTTGGGTGATACGCATCAAGCCCAAGTGGCTCTTAGGTGAGTGCAACATCTCCCTACCCACTATCCCATTTATCCTAAGGTGTTACACGAGGCGCCGGTGCCTGTGTTTTTTTGCTCTCTTTCTTTTTGCTCTAGATAACCAGAGATACTGACATTAACCTCTAACTCCCCTAGACCATCAGGGATACTAACATTAACCCCTAACTCCCCTAGACCACCAGGGATACTAACATTAACCCCTAACTGCCCTAGACCACCAGGGATACTGACATTAAATCCTAACTGCCCTAGACCACCAGGGATACTGACATTAACCCCTAACTGCCCTAGACAACCAGGGATACTGACATTAACCCCTAACTGCCCTAGACCTTCAGGGATACTGACATTAACCCCTAACTGCCCTAGACCACCAGGGATACTGACATTAACCCCTAACTCCCCTAGACCACCAGGGATACTGACATTAACCCCTAACTGCCCTAGACCACCAGGAATGCTACTGTGGGATACTGCTTGTTTATTATTGTGTCTAAGCCAGCCACCACATAGCGCTACCTCCCCCACATGTCGGCTGTGATATACCCGGCAGGCATTTGTACCTAATAACCCGTTTATGCGGGGAGCGTCATTTGCTTCTATCAGTATTTCGGTCCATTGCCCCTATGTCGGTTCCTACTGTGTAAGGGACAGTGACGCCAATTGTTCGAGGCCATTTGCCGCGTTCCGCTGCTGCGGTGCAGAATGAGCTGAGCACACACATTGGAGGTTGTTAAGCATCTCCATAGAGAGCCATTGAGAATGTCCTGAAGGCGTGCGTCCCCCCAGCGCTCCCGCACAGGCTATTAACATGTACATTAAAGCCGCAGCCGCTGCACTCTCTGCGCCCCCTCCTGACGCCAGCACCTGAAGCCCGCCACTGACTAACCTAACAGAGACCGGAGGCAGCGACGCCAATGGCAGACGAGTGGGGTGATCGGGGGCAGAAGAAGCAGGGGTGGTGCCCTTTAAATCATATGCAGAATGTTCTTTAATTTACTAACTGGATTGGTTCATTATTTTCAAATGTACCCCAATAAATGTAACCATAGTACCCCCACCCCATATACAGGCTATGGCAGGGGTTGGATGTGCTGGTACTAATAATGGATTCATGGCTGGCACTATTATGGGGGTCCTGTGGTTATCACTATTATGGGGTCCTGTGGCTATCACTATTATGGGGGTCCTGTGGCTATCACTATTATGGGGTCCTGTGGCTATCACTATTATGGGGTCCTGTGGCTATCACTGTTATGGGGGTCCTGTGGCTATCACTGTAATGGGGCACTGTGGCTATCACTATTATGGGGGTCCTGTGGTTATCACTATTATGGGGATCCTGTGGCTATCACTGTTATGGGGGTCCTTTGGCTATCAATATTATGGGGTCCTGTGGCTATTACTATTATGGGGTCCTGTGGCTATCACTGTTATGGGGGTCCTGTGGCTATCACTATTATGGGGTCCTGTGGCTATCACTATTATGGGGGTCCTGTGGTTATCACTATTATGGGAGTCCTGTGGCTATCACTGTAATGGGGCACTGTGGCTATCACTATTATGGGGGTCCTGTGGTTATCACTATTATGGGGATCCTGTGGCTATCACTGTTATGGGGGTCCTGTGGTTATCACTGTTATGGGGGTCCTGTGGCTATCACTATTATGGGGTCCTGTGGCTATTACTATTATGGGGTCCTGTGGCTATCACTATTATGGGGGTCCTGTGGTTATCACTATTATGGGGTCCTGTGGTTATTACTATTATGGGGTCATGTGGCTATCACTGTTATGGGGGTCCTGTTGCTCATACTTTATTAGGGGCGTTGTGGCTGGCACTGTTATGGTGGCACTCTGGAATCTGCAAGACGGGCACCATAGTCTTTGCCAGCTCGGTTGCTTGGAGCGCAGTCCCATCCACTACCATAGACATATGCATCATGTCTGGGACTGCAGACGGGGCCAGGACTGACTGATGGGATGTAGGTCTTGCTGTTTGCCAGTATCAGACAGATGTAGTCGCCATCTTTCCCCTGTAGGTCCATGGCTGGGTATGACCCCAGTGTCCTGTGCCACCTGCATAGGGGAATGACTGATCACAGGATTTGCTGGCGGGGCCCCTGGCTGTGTTTTCTGCAGTGTGGCGGCAGCGGGCAGGGCCGGGCATTATCCCCCTGGCTGTGTCCTCTGCAGTGTGGCGGCAGCGGGCAGGGCCGGGCACCATCCCCCTGGCTGTGTCCTCTGCAGTGTGGCGGCAGCGGGCAGGGCCGGGCACCATCCCCCTGGCTGTGTCCTCTGCAGTGTGGCGGCAGCGGGCAGGGCCGGGCACCATCCCCCTGGCTGTGTCCTCTGCAGTGTGGCGGCAGCGGGCAGGGCCGGGCACCATCCCCCTGGCTGTGTCCTCTGCAGTGTGGCGGCAACGGGCAGGGCCGGGCACCATCCCCCTGGCTGTGTCCTCTGCAGTGTGGCGGCAGCGGGCAGGGCCGGGGCACCATCCCCCTGGCTGTGTCCTCTGCAGTGTGGCGGCAGCGGGCAGGGCCGGGCACCATCCCCCTGGCTGTGTTCTCTGCAGTGTGGCGGCAACGGGCAGGGCCGGGCACCATCCCCCTGGCTGTGTCCTCTGCAGTGTGGCGGCAGCGGGCAGGGCCGGGCACCATCCCCCTGGCTGTGTCCTCTGCAGTGTGGCGGCAGCGGGCAGGGCCGGGCACCATCCCCCTGGCTGTGTTCTCTGCAGTGTGGCGGCAGCGGGCAGGGCCAGGCACCATCCCCCCTTGGCACACTTCCTTCTCCCTCACACCTGAGTATTAATATCAGGCAATTTGAATAATTGAATAATCCCACATGTTAGCAGATGACGCTTTCCAAATGCCTTCCATCTCATAGCTTTCACCGGATGATGGAAGGTTCCCATGGCAAAATGTCAGCCGCCACCGCAGAGACGCAGCGCTAGGTGAGCCCAGATCTGGGATCCATCACTTTTATTTATGGTGTTTATCAAGGCGGCTGCATATATTACAGCAAAGAGCAGCTTCAATGCAGCAGAAAGCCACAAACATCAGAGGAGAAGGGGACAGGACACAGCCCTGAGAATAAAGGGGAACACCGCTAATAACACATAGCACATAGCATTAGCGTCCAACACCTGCTCCACATAATCTGTCAGGACCATCACACTGATGCGTCATCGGACATACCAAATTATTGGATGTTTAGATAGATAGATAGATAGATAGATAGATAGATAGATAGATAGATGATAGATAGATAGATAGGAGATAGATAGATAGATAGATAGATAGATAGATAGATAGATAGATAGATAGATAGATAGATAGATAGATGATAGATAGGAGATATAGATAGATAGATAGATAGATAGATAGGAGATAGATAGATAGATAATAGATAGATAGATAGATAGAAGATAGATAGGAGATATAGATAGATAGATAGATAGATAGATAGATAGATAGATAGATAGATAGATAGGAGATAGATAGATAGATAGATAGATAGATAGATAGATAGATAGGAGATAGATAGATAGGAGATAGATAGGAGATAGATAGATAGATAGGAGATAGATAGATAGATAGATAGATAGATAGATAGATAGATAGATAGATAGGAGATAGATAGATAGATAGATAGATAGATAGATAGATAGATATAGACAGACAGTTCCCAACATGGACAGAGGTGGCAGCAGAGAGCGCTGTGTCTGACTGTAAAGAATACACCACTTACAGCAGTTGAAAAGTACTGGAAGACTGGAGATTTTTAAATAGAAGTAAATTACAAATCTATAGAACTTTCTGACACCAGTTGACTTGTTACTGGGTTAGGGAGGTTGCTCTTTATCATGTACCATGTTCCTAAATGCAATGTAGTAATATAAGGGTATTTACATCCCTTTAGACATCCTGATATGGTGGCGTCTATGGAAGCAAAGGAGCGCCGATCAATGAACAGAGCAAAATCTTCCATAAATGAGTCTCTCGCAGTTCCTTTATCTAACCAATAAGTAATGGAGCAGGGATAACCCACAAAGATGAGGGGTACTAGGGTGCTCGAAGCGGGCAGTTTTTGCTCTGGCCTGTGTACCTTATGCTATTGGCCGCTATCCAGCATTATATTATACAGTTTTCCTTGTAATTTTTCATGTTATTATTCACATTCCCCCGGTTAGGGACGACGTTCCGGATTATCAGATGATGAGACGCTGCAGTCATTCGCCTCCTCATATCTCATGCTTCATCCAGACTGTAATCCCCACATCCCGGGGAGCGGGCAGATTACAGGCCGGGCGCAGGTGCGGTCACAGCTCGCTGCCTGAGCACAGATATGTCCTTCGTAAAAAATCTCCTGCTCAGGATCCAGCAGAGCTGTTGATGTGCAGCCTAAAAAATGACTGATCCAACAGAGATAAAGCACCGGGGAACGAGCGACGCTTAATATAGAAAACGCCACATAGAAGCCGGGCTAAAGGTGAACCTTGTATCCTATGATATGATGCCGCGGCCTCACTGATGGACCTATGGGAGGGGGGCAGCTCAAAAAACACCAGTATAGTTTTGATGCAGTTTCTTGAGTCAAAAGCTAAAGTGCATTTAAAGGGGAACTATGGCAAATGTAACCTGCAGATATGTCCTTATTGCGCACAGGGAGCAGAGGAAGAAGAGCGAGGAGATACGTCTACCCTGCTGATGGATTCCTAAAAAGAATTTACAATACCTTGCCATGATGGCCCCTTTCATGGTGCACGGCGGTTCGTACCTCTTCTGCGACCAGACCTTGGCTGTTTGTCAGCAGTACACACAAAGGTTCTTCTTTTCCCTGACTTGTCTGGCTAGTCACAGCACACACTTATATCCCCTATGCCACGACATAGTGCAAGTCAAAGTGCACTAGACGGAACAGATTGGAACTTTTCTGAAGGATAATTTACAAAGTACACTGCTCTAGATAGCAAGTGGGGGAGGAAGGGGTTACTTATACACCGCCTTTGCAAGGTGATATGTGGATAGAAACAGCAGCAGCACAGAAAGGAAGGGGTTACAATAAGCAATGAACTGCTGTTGCTACTCTACAGCTAAAGAGAGGCGCAGATTACGCTGCAGTACTGTGCCCATACATCAGCAGGTACACTGGCATTTACAGAAGGGACAGCTGCTCTGAGCTTTATGGATGTGAGAGAGGAGTGGGAAGTCTTGACTTACCTTTTAGGAACAGTGTGTAATATGTTCACCTGACAAACACGATCAGCTTGCAGGTACACAGCCCAAGCTCTTTCTCCTCTCTTTTGCACATAGCACATCCTAAGCCCAACCCCTACTTCCTGTGTTCTGTCCTGATCTAACTGTTACTAGAGACAGAATCCCCCAAGCAACAGGCAGTGGTCAACATATTGCAGAGAAGGCACCTAGTGGCCAAGAGCTTTATTTTTTTATAATTAGTATCATTTTTTTTAGGATAAGGAGCCATTTTTGGTAAATAAAGAGATTTAAAGTCAAAGTTCACATAGGCTATTGCATTGAGGGACATTGTGTGAACAACAGTGACAAGTTCTGTGTGTATAACTTGATTTGATGATTTACTGTGTGATGAGCCCCCTCCCCATCCTGTGTTTTAGGGTGCAGGCTGCACTCAGTGCCACCTAGTAGCAGACGTGACTCTGCATCCTTTGTGCTTGTCTCTGCTGGCAGGATGGTGACACGTTTTAGCACAGAATCCCTGGAGAAGATCCACATGATTAAAATGCAAATCAGCTTAAAAATTAAACGGTATCTCCTGCCAAAAAGTACTGGAGAAGGAGCAGGTGTAATGGGGAGTGACCTCACGTCTGCCATGGGACACAGGGATCAACACACTGCCCTATGAAATACATGTAATATGCCCAAGCCAAAAAGACATAAATGGCTGCACATCGCATCCATGGTTGACACGAAAGCTTGTTCAGCTACATTAAAAACCAACATCAGAAGTTAGTATATAATTTGATCAAACCATATTGCCTCATGTACCACGTGCAGGTCTCTGATACACATGAGTCCCTAACCAAACAACACTATGCCAGTCAAGGGACGCAAACCCCGCAAAGCAAGTGCAAGCAGAAAAGGGGGGCCACGGAATGGTCTGCAACCCCAATGCCACAGGACCAAACCCTGCAGGCACCGCCGGCGGAGAAAGCTACCAAGTGTGAACAAGCTGTTACCTCTCACCATTGCTCCTGCAGGTAAAATGGGAGGAGAAGGTACTTACCATATGTACACAGGTGCTTCCTGCTAATTTGGATCACATGGGTCTTACAAAGGAGGAGTGCTAGCCACAATAAAAAAAGGGACCGAATACATAAAATATGCACAAGTCTAAAAGGAGAGAAATAGCTGCACATCGCACCCATGGTTGACACGAAAGATTGTTCAGCTACATTAAAAACCAGCATCAGAAGTTAGTATATAATTTGATCAAACCATATTGCCTCATGTACCACGTGCAGGTCTCTGATACACATGAGTCCCTAACCAAACAACACTGTGCCGCTCAGTGGACGCAAACCCTGCAAAGCGTGCGCTCGCTTTGCCGGGTTAGCGGTCGCTGACTGACACGGTGTGGAGTTAGTGTAGGGACTCATGTGAACCAGGGGACCTGCACGTGGTACATGAGGCAATATGGTTTGATCAAATTATATACCAATATCCCGGCGTTAGTTTTTAAATGTAGCCGAGAGGCATTAGTGTCAGCCATAGGTGTGATGTGCAGCAGCTCCTTTCTCTCTATGTCCGCATTATATTATGAAATACATGTGGTGCTCTGGGGACTCTGCTATATCTACTATGTTTCAGAATATAATGGCCTGGGGTCTGATGAATTTAGGGGTCTAGTGTTTAATAAATATGAGGGTCTGGGGGTCTGATGTATTTAGGGGTCTGGTATCTGATGAATATGATGGTCTGGGGTCTAATGAATTTAGATGTCTGGTCAGAAGTTTGATAACCTTGTATGTCTGGTCTATGGTGTAATGAACATAATAGATGTTACAAGCAGGAGCTAGGATTGTGTTACCGCTGCTGCACTTATCATGGGACTTAACTGAACAGTCTCTCAAAGGTACAGTACAATCCAATTCAATGACATTGTTCACAAGGTGAGCTTTAGATTGATAACAGATTTGTCAGTTTTCTCCTATTGGGGTATTTGTAATCACTGTGATAGCAGGCAGGGCCGGCGTCAGCACATGGCTTACCTGGGCAAGTGCCAGGGCCCACAGCCCCTCTAAGGGCCCAGAGAGGGAGAGGGGCCTGGCGTTCTCATGTTCAGCCTAATCACTGTAGTGCCAGGTGAGCGGCCTGAACATCAGAAGACACAGGAGACGGAGCAGGACTTGCACAGAGAGAGAAAAGGGTGAAGGACCTGATCACATGACCCAAAGGTCTTCAACCTCACAATGTGGAGAGCAGCTGGACAGAGAGGAAGAGGGAGAAGACTGAGCTGTAAGTGCTGTATGTTAGTGTCTGAGTGTGTGTGTCAGTCAGTGTCTGTGTCAGTCAGTCAGTGTCAGTCAATCAATCAGTGTCAGTCAGAGCCTGTGTTTGTCAGACAGTCTCTAAATGTGTCATAGTGTGTGGATGATGGGCACATAGAGGATGGATGAGGGGCCCGCTGAGGCTTTGTCGCCCAAGGGCCCACAAAAACCTGGAGCCAGCCCTGATAGCAGGTGTACTGAGATTTGCGAATACTCTGTGTTGAGAAGTCTCTTTAGAGGGAGGGCGACTTTAGTAGGCTTTATTAATAGTGGCCAAGTGGACATAGAGGGGACCTGTGCAATTAGCATGGCAGTCTGATGCAGGAACTTTGGAATCAGTTGTGTATACTTATAACCTGAATAACCCCTATTCATGGTATCTACAAATCCGTAAATGCTGAGCGAGTACACAAATTGTCATTTTCAGTAGCATGAGCTCCAGGAGGAGCACTAAGAAAGCCATTCGTGGCTGTAATCCTTAGGTTCCAGCAAGTTTGCAGGGGGCACATCGGCAAGAAGCTCTTCTCAGACCCCTGTCTAATGACTAAAGCTCACTACATATTGCAGGGCTCAAAAAACTTGGATAACACCTTCAGCGTGGACAAGCATTGGTCCCTCATCAGAGGCGGTTGCACCCAGTGTTTTAGCCAGCCATAGCTGGGCAGAAAGAAATACAGGAATAGGGGATCAGCATCCACTTCACTAAACTCTCCACACTAAACTCTGGACTAGTCTAAACACATGGCCCTCTTCACCCTTACTTATAGACTTTGGGACTGTTTCCTATTGCTGGAGAGGTCCCTGAGGTAGCTTGACACAAAACTGGACAGTATAGATGGGGAGACTTTCAAGAGGGCCGTGATAGGCTCAGAGGCCGGGAGATGGCTGACAAATCATTGCTCCAGCAGGTGGCAGAAGAGAGCATGTGCGGTTTGTCACATACACAATTAACTCTCACAACACTTTCAGTATGTGCTTGCTATTAAAGAAGAAGAACATATAGTGACATCTACTGATCAAATGCAGTATTACATTCTTCATCCCCAGATTAAACCCTGTAATTCAGATAATAGTAGTGCCACCCTACATACATATACACAGCAGCAGGGGACACAAGGGTTCTGGGAAATATTCAGGGGCCTGGTCTAGGGTCTAATGAATTTAGGGATCTGGTCTAGTGTCTGATGTATTTCGGGGGTCCTGACTGATTAAAACTTTGGACTCTCTGAGGCCCCGTTCACACTACGGCATCGTTGCTGAGATTCCAGGGGGAACTCCTCCTGCCTACTATCAGTTATAATGAGAGAGCATGTGTGCCTCCGCTCTCTGCACCTCTCTGCTCAAAGAATTGACATGTCAATTCTTTGAGCGGAGAGCTGTGGCAGGCGCACTCTCCCATTGTAACTGATAGAAGGCAGGAGTCAGCGCAGAGTCCACACAGAGGAGTTCCTCCCGGAATCTCTGCGGCGATTCTGTAGTGTGAACAGAGCCTGACAAGTCAAATGTTTATATTTGTGACAGTGCCTCTTTAACTTTACAAATATTGGGAGAAGAGGAGGGAAAACCCTACTCTATGGTGAACCATGCCCAACAGTCTCCACCCCCATGACACCCTGCAAAGGGTCCCTAAAATTTGATGCTTTAATCTATGAAGTAACCACTTATACCTAGGCAGATCTGCCATCTGGGATCCTGGGTAAGATGTGAGATATCCTCCATTAGGGCCGTAATAGCAGCCATATTGATAAACTACAGTACCTTCCCTAATATGCCCCCTTTTAATGGAGCTCATGTATGAAACTGTCCGCGGCAGAAAAATCTGGCGAACGTGATTATAAAATACGCCATTTACAATGTGCAGCCAATATGTTCTAACTGCAAGCACAGTCGAAATTGTACAGAAAGTGGAGAATAGCTGACAAATTGGCCATTTTTCCAGGGTAATCACCCATAGCATCCATTATCATGCACATCACGTCGACTTAATGCAAAGCATATATAAAATCCGCCTCTCATAGACAACGCAGCGACATCTGTAATCCCCCTGACGGTTCATGGCACAAAGGGCAAACACATGGAAATCAATCCTATCAACCCGCGCTCTTCCCATAAGCATATATTAATGGGACCAGTAAATACAGCAAATTAATTACACAGGCAACAAAAACACACAACAAGCAGAATTAAAGGGCACTTCCACCCGTATCCTGTAGATACATGAAAGCAGTCAGGGCCCCTATATAAGCCGTCGGGCAGGAGGATTTTTCTAAATTTCACTCTAAACACCTTTTACATGGTGATGAAATCTGGGACCATGATGCTTTGCTGGAAAATTTTGCTTTCAGTCTTCTCCCATAGTGGGCGTGGCTTCCTCATGCCAGGACTGGAACTTGGGAGTTGTATCACATCACTACTTGCTTTTCAGGACAACCCATGTGGAGGCCGATATGGCAGCCATATTGATTGGCACCCAGCTTTCTTAGAAACAGAAAACGGGGGAGACGCTAGCATAGTGTGTGCTGAGGATTTATAGGGCGAGGGCTCTTTAATTTGGCTGTATTTCCTCTCCTGTGACTGTGAGTGGATGATGTCCACCACCTCCTGTTCTGCTGTACACTAGACAAATACTGCCCTCATATGGACGTTCCCAGGCATCTCCTTTCCCTTACCCTCTCTAAGATTATCACACAGGTCATTACTTAACCCCTTAAGGACCGGGCTAATTTTCGTTTTTGCGTTTTCGTTTTTTCCTCCTTGTGTATATAAGGCCATAGCACTTGCATTTTTACACCTACGGACCCAAATGAGCCCTTATTTTTTGCGTTACTAATTGTACTTTGCAATGACAGGCTGAATTTTTGCATAAAATATGCTGCGAAACCAGAAAGAAATTGTGCGGTGAAATTGAAAAAAAAAATCTTTTTCTTTGGGGGGGGGGGGGGGGGGGGGGGGGGGGCTTCATTTTTACGCTGTGTGTCCTATGGAAAAACTGACAGTTATATATGTTCTTCATGTCGATACGATTAAAACGATATGTAGCATGTATAACTTTTATATTAATTGATGGCTCGTAAAAAAACCTTTTACAGAAAATATACGTTCCTTGAAATCGCTCTATTCCCATGCTTATAGCGCTTTTATCCTATGGGGCTGTGTGAGGTGTCATTGTTTGCGCCATGATGTTTACTTTCTATCGGTACCTTGATTGCGCATATGCGACTTTTTGATTGCTTTTTATTACAATTTTTCTGGATTTGATGCGACCAAAAATGCGCAATTTTGCACTTTGGAATTTTTTACGCGAGATCAGGAATGAAATAAATTAATATTTCGGGCAATTACGCACGCGGCGATAGCAAACATGTTTGTTTATTTATTTATTTTTATTTAGAAAATGGGAAAAGGGGGGTGATTTGGACTTTTATTAGGGGAGGGGGCTTTTTACTAATAAAAACACTTTATTCTTTTTTCACATACAGTAATTAGAAGCCCCCCTGGGGGACGTCTATATACACAGCAGTGATCTCCCTGGGGGACTCCTATATACACAGCACTGATCCCCTGGGGGACTTCTATATACACAGCTCTGATCCCCCTGGGGGACTCCTATATACACAGCACTGATCCCCCTGGGGGACTCCTATATACACAGCAGTGATCTCCCTGGGGGACTCCTATATACACAGCTCTGATCCCCCTGGGGGACTTCTATATACACAGCTCTGATCCCCCTGGGGGACTCCTATATACACAGCACTGATCCCCCTGGGGGACTTCTATATACACAGCACTGATCTCCCTGGGGGACTACTATATACACAGCAGTGATCCCCCTGGGGGACTCCTATATACACAGCACTGATCTCCCTGGGGGACTTCTATATACACAGCAGTGATCTCCTTGGGGGACTTCTATATACACAGCACTGATCCCCCTGGGGGACTTCTATATACACAGTACTGATCTCCCATTGAGATCAATGCTGTGTATATAATAGAGCAATGATCCATCAGATCGGTGCTCTATTATAATGGTCTGCTGCAGACCACATACATTGATTGCCGTGGGAAGCTGCTTATAGATAGGTGCACAGGTTAAGCTCCACCCCTTTGCCAACTGAACTGGGGTAAGAAGATGAAAATAGGACAACATGGAGACTTGAATTTTTTTTACTCTTTAGATTGAGATAGTGTGATATGCATCAGACCAAGCATGAAGAGGAGATGTCACTTTAAGAAGCTGTACCTTCACTGACCCTTTAATATTTCTTAAAGTGCTCTTTTAAGAAGTAAAATGCCCTTAGTTTGCTATCCCTTAAAAAAAAAGTATGCCCTATAATGGACTTCCACTTTAAGAAGTAATAAATTCTTTGCTATAGTTTCCCTTTAAGAGGTAAGCTGCCACTTAGTTTGCTGTCTCTTTAAAAATTAAAATGTGCCATAATATATTGATTGTTTAAGATTCTACTTAGTCTACCGTCTCCTTTAAATGACTTCCCGTAATGAGTTTACAGTAAAATGTCCCTTAGTTTATTGCCCCTTTAAGAATGAAGATCTTAAAGATATTACATTATATAGTCTCTGTTTAAATAGGGTTATCCAGGAATAATGAAAGCACACCTACTTTCTTGCAAAAACAGCACCACCCCTGTCCTCTGGTTGTGCGTGGTATTGGAATTTAGCATAATTTTTCATCAACGGAACTGAGCTGCAATACCACACCCAACCTGCGGACAAGAGTAGTGCTGTTACTGGAAGAATGCTGTTTTTCTGAATTTGTATAACCCCTTTAAGAAGCAAGAGGCTCCTTATTTTTCTTTTCTCTTTAGCTTACCTTTCCTTAGTATTCTGTCTCTTTAAAAAAGATATCCCTTAGTTTATTGTCTCTTTAATAGGTAAGATGTCACTTGGTTTTCAGCCCCTTTAAGAAGTCACCTGTCAATGAAGTGAGTGCAGAGACCCTTGAAGTTCTTCATACAGAGACAAGTCGTGTTCCTCAAGGCCTGGTCGCTGTTTGATGGCGGCTGTTACCTCACAGGTCGATGGCCATCTACGCATTTTAATATGCCCCCAGGAGATGACAGGAGCTTTCATCAGATGCGGCCCCCCACCTAGGCCGACCATCCTGTGCCACCCACAGTCCTTCAGTCTATGATGTCGAATCTGAAATTCTGATGAGATCCGTCTATAAGAAAGGAAGACGACAGCTGACACTTCAAGGTATCTAAGGCCGCGAGGAGATTAATAATCAGACTGTGCAAAGCTAGAAACACATACTAATACTACGGCATAGATTTTCCATTCAGGGCTGTGGGAGAGCTGGGTAACAACCAAAATGGCCACCATTATGGATGCCACTCAGTTTGCCCAAACTCCTTTTTTTTTTCTAAGAAGATACATCATTATGACCACCCAGCTTTCCTGGATTCCTGAACAAGAAAATCCACCCAGCTCTGTATGTATGAACCAGTCTCAAGGTGCTACAAAAAAAAATGTGAATCAGAGTCTAAGATGGACGAGTGTCATCCAATATGGCTGCCATTAAAGCAACTGTGGTACTCGACCGGTGACGTGCTATGGTGTTACTAGTGACGCCACTTCTGTGGTGGTTGGTCGGTTGTGTTGTGCAGCTCAGCGAAGGATATGAGTGTCGTGATGCCAGTGCTTGTCCAGCACACAGGTATGGTGGTGGTACCTGCTTTTGGCTGGCTGTACTCCCCAAAAGGGTCGGTGACCTGCCGGGCTGTGATGGGTCCCTTTGGCTCTTGTCACGGTAGTCCTGAGTGGCAATCGACCCACCAGGACTGTCAGTACCGCCACCCACAGAAAGGGAAATATAACCCAAAGTATATAACTGGTCTGTATAGGTGCTGAGGAAAAGATGACCGAGTCCCAGTGGTATTAAAAATAGAACAGCTTTACTGTAGAGTCTCTTAAAAGAGAAGTCCGGCAACATTTTTTATTAAAGTATTGTATTGCCCCCAAAAGCTATACAAATCCCCAATATACACTCATTACGGGAAATGATTATAAAGTGCTTTTTTCCCTGCACTTACTACTGCATCAAGGCTTCACTTCCTGGATAACATGGTGATGTCACTTCCTGGATAACATGGTGATGTCACTTTCTGGATAACATGGTGATGTCACTTCCTGGATAACATGGTGATATCAGTTCCTGGATAACATGGTAATGTCATTTCCTGGATAACATGGTGATGTCACGACCCGACTCCTAGAGCTGTGCGGGCTGTGGCTGCTGGAGAGGATGATTGCAGAGTGATGCTCAGTGTCCCACCAGTGTCCTGTGTCCCTCTGCCATCACCCTATCCAGCAGCCAGAACCCCCACAGCTTTGGGAATTGGGTCGTGACATCACCATGTTATCCAGGAAGTGACATCACCATGTTATCCAGGAAGTGACATCACCATGTTATCCAGGAAGTGACATCACCATGTTATCCAGGAAGTGACATCACCATGTTATCCAGGAAGTGACAGCACCATGTTATCCAGGAAGTGAAGCCTTGATGCAGTAGTAAGTGCTTATAAGAATTTCCGGTAATAAGTGTGTATTGGGGATCTGTATAACTTTTTTTTTTTTTTTTTTTTTGGGGGGGGGGGGGGGGCAATAGAATACTATAATAAAGATTTTCGAAAGACTTCTCCTTTAAGGATACAAAACAATTTTGCAGGAATAGATACATCTTTGTCCGGACTTAAGTGCTTAACTTGGTTTATGCTGAGGAGATGCTTGGAGCAGTAGAGTAGAACAGAGGTAGTTGCAGCTTTGCTTGAAAGGTTTAGAGTAGTGTAGAGCAGCGTAGTGGAGAGGAGTTTGTCAAGGGAGTCCTAACCCAATGTAGTACCGTGCTCTGCCGGAACTTGAGAGAATACTTGAGAATCAGAAATACTTGTGAGTGAGAAGTTTACTTGTACCCGTGTTTAGACTACGGTTTGACCACCTTCTGCCCTACAGTGTTGTGGTACTTGTACTAATAGGGTGATACAAGCCCCAAGTGTCCAAGGTTTCCCGGTTTCAACTGCACTGCGAGAGTACGTAGACCTTCTGGTAGCTTTGCTCTATCCATCTAATTCCTTTTACAGCTTAGGATACTGACCTGCACTCTGTTAAGTGGTTCTCAACGTGGGCTAGGATGATCCCTGACTTTTCTCCCTTTGTAGTGTCTAGCACTGCATAGTAGATATAGTGGATAGACTGGAAAAACTGAGTGTCTCTGGTTGCTTTTGCATACACGTGCCTTTACACTCAACTGGACTAGACTTGTCCCGGACAAGGGTCCTGGCAGAGCCGGGCTCTGGCTTAGCTACAGCAAGGACGTCTACTCTGTGTGTCCTCTCTGTGAGAATCTGAAGCTTCACTTCCTCCCACTACTTCCTACAGGGATGTGTAAGAGAACCTGTGAGTGGTGGAAAGGAATGTGTGCAAACAAAGAAAAGAAGTGATAGGCTAGAAAGAAAGAGCATCTCCTATAGGTCAGAAAAAAACAGACATAAAACAATAACCCTTTGGTAGCTTCAGCTGTGCAGTACATAAAAACATATATAAAACACTTACACCTTGTGGTAAAACTAGAGAATACCTTCATCACCACCTAACTTTTGCGACAGGTGTGGAAACACGAAACACCAGTGGTGGGACACCACACAACCACACAGCTTTCCCAGACACCTGAACTGTGAATCTAGTCCAAAGTGCAGCTTCACTAGTCAGATGGGACTCTGTGAAAGCTGGATGAGGTACAATAATAGACATAGTTGTTGTCACCCATAAAACTGCCTTTTTTAAAAAGAAGGTTAGGATCCCTTTAAGAATTTTATTATATACATATAAATGATCATGTTCCCCGGTTATAATTATCCGCGGTCTCACTTATAACTGTAGTGATAATCGCCTGCCTCTGGGTCGGAGCTGACATTGCCGCTGACCGCAGCGATAAGATAATAAGGCGCGGTATTCCCCAGGGACGGCTCATTAGGGTGTACAGGGAAGGTGACAATTTATTTCTTAAAGGGATTGTCCAGACTTAGAAGCACATGGGCGCTTTCTTCAAGAAACAGCACTGCTCCTTTACTCAGTTTGGATGTGGGTTTGAAGCTCAGTTCTATTGAAGTGAATGGAGTTGAATTATAATACCACATACAGCCTGAGGACAGGGGTGGCGCTGTTTTTGCAAGAAAGTAGCTGTATTTTTTCTAACCCCTTTAATCAGTACATCCCTATTAGTAATTCTGTTCAGCTGGGTGACAACCAATATGGCTGCAGTTATAGCCTCTAAGTCAGGGATAGGGAACCTTTGGCCCTCCAGCTGTGCATGATGGGAATTGTAGTTTTGCAACAGCTGGAGGGCCAAAGGTTCCCCATCCCTGCTCTAAGTGGTTGACACTCACTTTTCTCTTAAAGGGATACTCCACAGGAATAAAAAGCCAGCCGTCTTACATGGCCACACACTTTTGACAGCTGTTGGCAGCTCACGTGATTACCCAATAAACATGCACGGTCAGTTGGTCATGTATTTTCAATGGTAAGAGTGCCCCCCCGCACTGTGTGTATTTGAGCTTCCATGATAAATAGTGCCGCCATTGTTGGGGTTAGTGCTCGCCGTGTACACACACCACTCTCCAGCGTCCTGACAGATCAAGACGGATTGAGCTGTTATTGCAGCGACTGATGTAAGGATTAATAATTTATGGCCATCCTGTGTATGAATGATGGCTTATTACACAATGTTTCGGAATAAATATTTTAATGGTTTTGTGGATTAAACCTCGGGTGCTGGCTGCATAAATAAGAGTTTCCACCAAGACTGCTGACAAATCGAAATGTGAGAGCTTGAACTATTTACCTACAGGTAGAGAGCTGAGGTAATGCAGCGGCAAAAAGGACGACTCCCATCATCCCATGTCCGCTAAGCTTGGTCCGGGATATACTGTGGACACCAATCCAGTGCCTGCTGTAAGGAGACTTACACACAGTGTAGCAGTGTTATTATGGGTACTGTGTGCTGCTGTTTTCTGGTGACATTAGGCATTCTTTGTGTGGAACTACTACATAGGTGCTGTATAATAATAGTGATATTTGGCAGTGTATGGCGGCATTATTTGGGGACTATATAGCTCTGTTATTTAGGTACTATACAAGTGCTCCATGTATAGTAGCATTACATAAGTACTATTGTGGTGTCCCACCACGGGTGTTTCTAGTGTATACACCCTTCGCAAAAGCCTGTACAATAAGTAAAAGTGGTGATGTAGTCGTATTTAAGTTTTGCCACTAGATGTCGCTAGTATAGATACTGTATACTTAAGTAATGCATAGCAGTAGTACTCAAAGGGTTACTGTTGTATGTGGTTTGTACACCAATGAGAGCTCTTTCCTCTTTTCTACCTATCCCTTTTCTCCTTCTTTCTCTGCACTCTCTTCTCACCCACTCGCAGCAGGTATTACATACCCTGAATAAGTAGTCACATGGGGAGAGGGAGTGTAGTTACACTTGGTCTTAGTCTGGTTCCTGTACAAGGAGGACGCAAGACAGAATGGTCCACACCACAGCCACATTGGGCCATGACTTGTGCCAGGTCCCCTGCTAGAGCCAAACTCCAGTGTAGTCTAAGGTGTGGCAGTGAACAGACGCACATGGGAAGTACGGACACTCTCTTCTTGAAAGCAGCACTTCTTCACACTATGCAGTGTTAGACACTCTCGGAGAGGACAAGTGAGGGATCATCCCAGCCCACGCCGTGAACGAGTCTAAAAGTGCAGAACGGTATCCTGAAGAAAGAGGCACTGATCCGGATAGAGAAAAGTTGCTAGAAGCCTACGTACTCTATCTCGCAGCGTGCGTGTAACCAGAAAATTTTGACCACTCTGCTCAACCAAGGTAACAAGGTCTAGGGCTTGTGTCACCCTCTAGGACGGGTCACCCGACACTGGTGGGCAATAGGTGGTGTAAAGACAAGGAAGTCAAGACAGGGGTACAAGTATCCTCTCTACTCTTAGGCCCCGTGCACACAGAGCAAAAGCGACGGAATTCCGCGGTGGAACATGTTCATTCTTCGGCACAGAGAGAGGAGCCGCGCGAGCCTCCCATAGTGAATCCTTATGTCTCGGAGGCTGGCGGCATTCTGCCGCTTTTGCTCTGTGTGCATGGAGCCTTAAGTCTACTTCCAGCAGAGCACAGTACTACATTGGGTTGGGACTCTCTCAACATCCTCCTCTACTTCTCTGAACTAACTCTACTTCTCCACGCAACCAAGCCAGCATGGCTATACTACTTCTTAAGCTCTCAGTACAAGTCTTGTCAGTCAAGTCTAAAGTATATTGTCAAGTCAGAAGTTCATTGTATATCTCTGTATCAAACATCTCTACAGTAACAGAGAGTTTATTTATAGTAACTGGACTCAATGATTATTGGCTAAGCACCTACACAGTAATTGTATCTTCTTTGGGTCATCTCCCCTTTCTGTGTGTGGCGGTAACAATAGTCCGGTTGGGCCACAACTGTGTGACCACCGTGATAAGTGTCCAAGGGACCCCCTTACAGCCCGGCAGGTCACCGACCACATAGTATATAGCCAGCCTTCCTAATATAAAAGCAGGTGTGCCTCTGTGTGCCCAATCGGCACTGGCATCGCGACAACATAACACCTGGCTGAGCTATTCCCTGACCAACCACTACTGTAGTGAAGTCACACCTCACCATCTAGCAAGTGACCGATCGAGCCTCACAGGAGTGCACCACACTATATTACACTGTTATTTGACACTGTATGGCCGGGTTCACACACAGTATGACACCGGCCGTTCTGTGACTCTGTTCCATGTCACAGAACGGCGGGTGTAAGTGCAGTACCAGCTGGATAAACTTCTTTTCTGGTGAATTGGGATTCAGGCACACACGGATCCCAATTCACCATAGCACACAATGAAGCGTGCAGCTGAAGCATTGTGTGAACTGACAGTTCTGTGCGGCTGCTATTCAGTGAATAGTGGCCACACAAAACTGACGAGTCAGTTTTTCTTACGGGAGCTTGGGATCCCAGCCGGAGTGTATACTATGTGTATACACTCCGGCCGGGATCCCATTGATTTCAACGCAATGCATATTTTGAGTTAATCAAATCGCAAATCTCCACAACAGCCATGATTAATTCAAAATATGCATTGTGTGAACGTGGCCTATGGTGGTATCATATGGGGACTATATAGCTCTGTTATTAAAGTACTATATAAGTGCTGCCTGTATGGTAGTATTACATAGGTGCTATACTGCTATTTGACATAGTATGGTGGTATGATTTGGATATTATATAGTTCTGTTATTTGCAGGATGTTTATTCATTGTGCTGCAACTATAGGCTGATCAAAAAAAACACACAATGCTGGACATATGTAATAAATCAATTATAAAAAAAAATGAAAAACTTTTTTTTTAAACATACTCAAATGACAAAATAATTAGAGCACAAAATATATAAATCTATATTAATGACACACTATATCAAATCAATGAAAATGTGTGTGTTGGGGGGGGGGGGGGGAATACAACAGTAACCCCTTGGAGGTGGGGGAGGGTACTGCAAATATTAAATTACATAAATAATCAAATGAATATACAATTACAATAATAAATCAGGCACTGGGTAACAAATAAACAGTTCAAAATGCTCACAGGGGAGTATGTGGTGTTCCACTGCTAGTGTTTTCTCCTGTGCACCTGTCGTAAAGCTTTTCTCTCAGGTTAAGTGGTGGATGAGGTATTGAGTTTCCCCACTAGGTGCCAGTGTTTTGTATCTTCATATGTATTTCTATGCACAGCTGCAGAAGGTAATGCGTTAATGTTTATGTGTACCATGTGTTATGTGCTGACCACTAGGAGGTGCTCTTTCTGTTTGTCCTATCCTTTGTCCTTTCTCCCGCACACACTCAGCCCCACCACTCACAGGCAGGCACACACACAGAAGGTGTTACTGGTGGAGGAAGTGCAGTTTATTTCTATCTAGATTCTCAGTCAGAGAGGACACAAAGTGAACCGTTCCTGCAGAAGCTAAGCTAGGGCCTGGCTTATGCCAGGACCATTGTCAGGGACAACAGTTAGTTGAGTCTAACCACCAAAGTGAGCAGATGCAGATTGAGACCAATGCTTCTTCTAACACTTTCACTATGCAACGCTTCTTCTAACACTTTCACTATACAGTGCTAAGCACCAACAAGGGAGAGTAGTCACCAAGGAACACCCTGACCCACGCCAGGAACATTTCTAGAAAGTGCAGGGCAGTATCCTAAAGGAATAGGAACTGACCTCCGTAGGACAAGGCAACCAGTATACAAAGGTCTACGTAACCTACTTCGCAGTGCAGGTAACTGGGAAGACTCAGACACCTAGCTACACCCAGATAACCATGGCTGGGGCTCGTACTACCCTACTAGGACGGATTATACGCTACCAGAGGGCAGAAGGCGGTAAGACATGTCTAAACATGAGTACGACTCAAACAACAAGAAAAAGTGCGGTACTATATTAATGGGTGCACCCCACAAAACACAATAACAGGAATATACAGAAAGTATCAATCAATTTTATTAGATCACATATATCATAACAGCACAAAAGAATTTAAAACCCCCATATAGAGGATACAATTCCATGGGTGGGTCTGAATGTAATCAAAGCATTACCCAACAGGGCACTATGTCAGTAAGTTAATAGCTTCCCCTATATCTACATGGTCCCGTATACAATAATTTTAACAAAACGAACAAATAAGGATGATAAATAGGAAAACACCAATCAACACTACTGTGCAATATCACAAATTCAAATAATGAAAAAAAAAGCTCAAATAAAATAATCCCAAAGTATCAAAAATAATACCTAATGCAAAAATATAAACTAAACAGTCTATTAAGGTGAGCAGGTAATAATAGAAAGCCCAAGTGAGCAAACACTTTAGTATATAATCATGACCATGCAACAGTTAGCCCTGGGAAAGACTCCACGCGTATCGTCACCCTCCGGTAACTTCGTCAGGAGTGGGGCTGTTGTATAAAGTGTCAGTTTAAATAGTAATTCTTATAAAAGCATATACAAGACAGGTGTGTTAAGAACATATACAATTATATCATCAGTACCTGGCAGAGCCTAGATCGTGACTATTGGTAGTAAGATGGTGGAAGCCAGCGTCCCCAAGCATCAAGTGTGCATGTCACTATGAAGTGACGTCAGCAGTATATTATGCGCAATTTCCTTAGGTATGCCCTTAATAAGAATGTCGGCGCACATGTAAAGCAATATGTCTTTGCAAGTCATCCACACAGATTGGACAGTGCAAGTCTGTAAAATCACATACAGAATGATGGCATGGAGCGGCGTTCCCAAGAGCCAAATGCGCATATCCCTACGTAATTATGTCAAACGTCAACCACATACAAATCCCTTCAACGTGCCATTATTAAACATGGCGACCTCAGTTGTAAGACGTGAGTATGAGTAGTACCTCACTACTGAAGATATTTACCAAAGGTTCCGGCAGAGTACAAGGCTACATAGGGTTAGGACTCCTCTGGCAAACTCCTCTCCTCTACTCTCTACTCTACCAGCACTACTACAACTTCTTATTCTACTCTCCTCAAGCACCTCCCTCAAGCACTAAGCTCAGCACTAAAGTCTGTGTGAAGATTATTACCTGTGAAATGTGTACTGTGAAACTACCAAGCCTTACAGTAAAGTTGTTATATTTTTATACTAATCCACGGAACTCTGCTCATGGGACTCTGCTATAAACACACCACCGGACACCTTGGGTTATTTTTCCCTCTTCTGTGGGTGGCGGTACCGACAATCCGGGTGGGTCAGTTACCACTACCGTGACAAGAACCCAAAGGACCCACAACAACCCGTCAGGTTACCAACCATTCGGGGAATACAGCCAGCCATACAAACAAGCAGGTATCAACATCACACCTGTGTGCTGGACTAGCACTGGCCTCATGACAACTAACATCACTGGCTGAGCTCACAACCAGGCTAACCACCATCATCAACCTGGTAGCACACAACAGATATACAGCTATAAAGTGCATTCAAGTATGATTTCTCAAAGCTGCGGGCAACAAATCCCAGCAGTCCCTGGTATATGTTGTTCCAGTGCTGATCGCTCCCATTACCAACCACCTCTCCTACCCTATGTACGCTTAGCGTACCTCACTTTCTCAAGGGCCTGATAAATGAGGCGCAGGAGGAGGCCACGTCTCCTCCCCACCTTGACATACACCTCAGACGGGACTCAGTTTACTTCAGAAGACGTCACTCCCTCATGCTAGCGGTAGTAATTTGCGTAAGGAGAATAAGTCTCTAGGTCCCTGACAAGGGTTGTAGCCTAAGCCAGGCCCTGGCTTCACTGCAGCAGGAACCGTGCTCTCTGTGTTTGTCTCTTTCCACTGACTCGACTAGAAGACTAAGGAAGAACCTCCCACCAGGAACTAACACCTTTTTATAGGGTTAACTTAGCTACTCTGTGATTGGTGGCTGTATGTAGAGATGAAAGAAGAAACAGGATAGGATGAAAAGTGAGGGAAACGAGCCTGCACCTGTGATAGGTTAAAACATAGCAGGTGACACAAAACAGTTAATATATGAGACCTTTAGCTGGGCATAGTGCAGTACATACAATAAATACAAATACACCCAGTGGGGGAAAATACCCAATACAATCTCCTTCATTCCCTTTTGTGTGAACCTGAGAGAGTTACTTTACTCAGGTGCATAGAGCTTAGTGGCACACCTGTGCTGGGACACTAAAGGTTGTGCCTGTTTTTTGCTTCAAATTCAATAATGTGGCACATAACCTTAGTAAATCTGGAAGGTTTTTCACAGGAAACAAAAGCCGTCCATCCCGCCACACTAGAAGTGGCTAATTTTTACAATATAAAACCTGTTAAAAAAATGGCTTTTTGCTATTCAATCTGTCGGTTGTGGTGGGTTTTGAAGGACACACACGACGCCCACAACGCGCCCACTTAGCGGGTTTTTGGACAAAAATGACAGGTTTGTTAGGTTTTTGGAAAAATTGTTGCACACCTTTAGTAAATATGTGAGAACACCAAACGGACAAGAAAATTGGACAAAAAAATTCAATTTTCTGACGGGAACACGTCAGTTAATCAGTTCCATTGACTTTGAAACCCATTTTCTCACTTATCCATCTATAGGAAGTTGAGTTCAGAGTCCTGGAGTTCAGAGAAAGATGGAGTGACATACAATATTGCCATATGCCGGGGAGCTTGTGCGGTGTTGTGGCAGCTCTGTGGGTGTAGGGTCACTTGGGCACTTGTCATGGTGGCAAGGAGTGGAGTTGGAACCCACCCCCGGACAAAAGGGCACTGCGCCCGAGGTTTGGTTAGCCCAAGTGTGAACTGGTGTGTAGGTGCAATAAGGAATAGACCAGAGTCCAATGACTTAACAAGGAGAAATTCTGCTTACTCAAAATATTCAGTGCAATACAAGAAAATAGGAAGACTTTGGCATGCAGGTGCAGACAGGAGGTAGTTATAGTAGACTTTGTGAAGTGAGAGTAGAATAGAGTAGAGGAGTGTCTTGAGGGCCCTGTCCAATGTAGTAGTGTACTGTGCCGCGATGGCAAAGTTTAGAATATAAGAAGATACTTGTACTCACATATAGATACTTTTGATCTGACCGCCTTTTGCCCAACAGTGTCGGGTTACCCGTCCTGCTAGGGTAGTACGAGGTCCCAGGTCCCTGTGCTGAGTTGAGCAGACTTTCCAAGACTTCCCAAAATAGTCATGCATTACAGTAGAATACGTAGGCTTGCATGCTGCTTTGTCCTACTGGGGCCATTAGTCAACAGGGAACAAATAGCTTGCTTGAGTGTCTCAGTCTCTCCTCACCTCTACTGACAAAAGACCCTCCCACCAGGAACTAGCCCCTTCATATAGGGGTACCTTAGCTAGTGTATGATTGGTGGTGGTGGTGGTGGGGGGGGGGGGGCGGAAGAGAGAAGAAAGGTAATAGGGTGAAAGAAGGGGGGGGGGAGGCCTGCACCTGTAATAGGTTGAAAGCACAACATGTGACAAAGATGGTTAACCCATGAGACCTTTAGCTGTGTATAGTTCAGTATACATAAGAATTACAGCAGCGGCAACTAGTGGGAAAAACACAGAATAAACTCTCCTTCACCCCCTTTCTGATGAGTTACTTTGCCCAGGTGCATAAGACTTAGTGCCACACCTGTGCTTGGACACTACAAAATGATCACAAGCACGGCACCACATCCAGAGGAACACAATTTGACTTCAACACAATGAGGTCTTTAGTCCCGCATGGGAGATATGCCCCGCCATTGTTAATACCTTGTAAAATGTTTAGTGCTCTGCATTACTATGGAAGCTTCTGAGCTGCTGATCTTGGGGGTTGGAGCATGTGTGGCTTCAGCAACTGGCAGAAAAGAGGTGGTGCTAGAGCTCCTGATAGACATATTCCATTGGGGGGCGCTCACGAGGGAGGTTCTCCACTGTTATCACCCCTACACCACACTCCACACTATTCCTTTGTACAGCTGACACTGCTCATGTAGAAATCCTTTTATTCTAAGCACAGAGGACATACTTAATTACACGACTACAAGAATCTTCTTTATTGCCGTCATACGAAACAACAGAAAAAAACAAAGCTACTGAGGAAAAAAAAAAAGACCTTAACACAGATCAATAAGGATTCCTGGCGCTCGGCACCATGTATAATCACCGCTTACCCGTAATGAGAAGAAAATGCTAATCAAAAAGGAAAACAAATTCTGGCTGAGAGCCCCACCGGAGCATCCAAGGACAAAGCACTATGGGTAGCAAGGGCCACAGAAGGGTTAATCCTCCACTAGACTCTGATAAAGCATTGAGGTTGTCCCGTAATGGATCTTGTATCTGTTTCATGTATCACCGGTTCCTTCTCTGTTCCGCTCCTTGTTCCCACTTCAAAGACTGGCTGGGTACATACGACTCCACCCAGTCCAAGGCTTTAGGTGAGAGCGAGAGTAGAGAAATCATTTTAATTAGAGGCTGAAATGACAAAGGAGCTCTGTCTGGGAAGGCGCCATCTGCCTGGTAACAGCTGATAATTAATTTTATTTGATATAAAAAAAAATGCAGCAAATGGGGATTTCGTGCCCATAACAGTAAACAACTTATTTGCAGAATTAGTTAGTAACTGTACATGGTGATTTAAGGCCGAAGCCGCCGCACTTAGCTCCAGTGCTCATTTATCTCCTGGCAAAGTTGTGCCATAACTTTTCCAAAAACATCATCCTTGTAATGCAGTTCTGCAGAAATTAGGCTCCGCAACGAGAGAGTATGTTAATTTAGAGAATGAGCGGCCATCTGTAGAAGAAAACCATCTTCTTACGTGCCAAAATTCAGAGGCGTGACAAACAGACCTGGATCTAAATGTTAACCACCAGTTCTGAGACGCAAGAAAAAGCTCTAGTTTTCAACCTTAACAAAAAAAAGCTCCAGTCCACAATACTAAGCTTCGGCCCTTAACCACGAGCTACAGCCCTCAACAAAGTTCTAGTCCCTAACTACTAGTTTGAGTACTCAGCAAAAAGCTCCAATCGTCAACTACCAGCTACTACTAGGTATAGTTCTCCATTAAAATAGGTTCTCAATTAAATTCTCCATTTCTTGATCAACATCTCTGTTCCTCAACACCAGCTCTGGTTCTCAACAAAAACACTTTAGTCCTCAACAATAGTCTTCAACCACTAGCTCTAGTCCCTCAGCTAAAACCCCTGGTCCTGATGTACTCTTTATGTTTTAATTAACAACTCTGTTCCTTAAAGGAGAAGTCTGGCGATTTCTAAAAGCAGTCAACCTGCAGGAAGTGGAGGGAAATTGATTACAAGAAACGACTTACCACTACCCGTGCCCGTGGGAGCCCCGCCAGGCTTCGGGATCTCTGCTGAAAAACCTGGCTAATGAATTAACCGCTTAGCCAGTCAGTCACTGGGGTGGGACGCGGCTCCAGTCACTGATTGGCTAAGCGGCCAGTCCATGAGCTGGGACAGGCATTTTTTTTTTTTTTTATAATTGTAATTTTTATTATTTTCCAAAGAAGAAAAAAAAACATAAAATTGTATGAACTGGGTGATGCATACGTAAAGGCAGCAGAACATTGTTATAATGCGTAACATAAAATAGATTTCAAGAAAATAGCTTAACCCCTCATCAGGAGCAGGCAGGAAATTCAGAATGATATACCGTAACAGAACAGCAACTACCAGGTCTGGGACAGGCATTTTACCCCGAGTCATGGCTTGATCATAACGGGAAAATGACTTCCGGCGGGGGTCCTGCAGCCGTTCCAGTTGCTCACCACGGGCACAGGGAGAGGTAAGTTCCTACTTGTAATGAATTTCCTGCCTCCTCCTTCAGGCAGCCGGCTTTTAGTAACCACCAGACTTCTCCTTTAACGAAAAGCTGCCTGTGACCCAAATGATCGAGCTCTGAAGTTCAATGAACACCTCTGGTTCTGAACCACATCTTTCACCCACCAGCTCAGATATGTAACAGGAGTTTGTAGACTTGTACTCAAAAAAGATCTAGTGCTCAACCGCAAACTCCAGTCCTCCTTTAGTCCAACAAAAATCTTTACATCTCAACAAAAAGCTCCATTCCTCAACTGAAGGCTCCAATACTCAATCACCAGCTCTGATTTATAACCAAAACATCTGACCAAAGGATTGAATGCAACTAGATTAAACTGGAAGATACAACAGAAACCACAAGATACAAACCAAGGACTACATAAGAATGAACCGAGAACCAACTGGATTGACTAGACACAAAGATGGACTAGAACAAATAGTAAAATAAAATAAATACAGAGTTTAAGTACAGAGTATATGTTATAATCCGCACCACCCTGTATTAGAGAAATCAGAGGCCAATCAGAAACTACTATTCAAAATCTTTCAAAGGTTTAAGGGAACAACTGAGCCAGTGCTATATATCAGATATGTTATAAATCACATACAATGCTAACACGGTTCCTGCCAAGTGTTGTATACAAATAATAGTGTAAAAATGTCATGCACAGTGAACAAAAAGCTGTCTGACCTAAAGCACCCAGTCAGGCAGCAATAAAGGGGGCAGCAGGTTCTAGCTTGCCATTCTAGTAGAGCCAATACACTTTATGGGCACCAATGACTCTACTGAAAGTCCTCACTCCTGTGCTTAACCACTGTGCCTGTCCCTGGATGATGTTACCATTATGACAACCTTAAGGCTGGCCACTTCTAAGGCTCAACATGTTAAACCTTACTATGAGGTTTAACATCCTCTATAAGTCCACCATAACTTGCCTGCAACTTCTACCTGACCCCTAAACTATTTACTGTGCTAAACAAAGCTAATATTTGACTTACAAAGAGTCATTCTCCAGAACTCAGGGGAGGAAAAACCTTTGTGGAGGAAACCTCTGGGGGAACCATGGCTAAAGGATTGCCTTTCCCTTGGGCTTAGTGGGTTGATGTCCAACTGCAACTAATGGACTTGAAATAAAAATGATATTGTTATCGCATAACTGGTGTCTGGTATAAGTCATGTCCCCCTTTTTTAGGACTCCAGGAGAGTCTTTTGTGGAACTTCTTTCATTTGTTATAGTTTTAAACTAGATTTTAGAAATTAGGGGATCTTTTTGTTGACTTGCCACCCTCCAGGAAAATTCTAATTTCTATATTGTGCTTTAAATGTGGAAACTGGCGGGTTTTAAGCAATATTCTTGTTCCGGAAAAAAATATATTCAGCTCCTGTAGAAATCAGCAAGAGAGTGACAAGCACACATATGCTGCCTACTATTTATACTAGAGTATTCCTACATCCCTGATGATCGCAGCAAATGCCACCAGATTATACAAGCAACTGTGATTGTGTGCACAAATTTTATCAAGAAATGTGTCCAAGAACTGAGATTTTTTTTTTGCGGAAGGAATAAAAAATAAATTATTTGCAATACTTTATGTATCTGTTAAATTAGAATCAGTACAGGAAAAGTAATGTATGTATTTACACAGTGACCCCACCAGCAGAATAGTGAGTGCAGCTCTGGAGCATAATACAGGATGTAACTCAGGATCAGTACAGGATCAGTAATGTAATGTATGTACACAGTGACCCTACCAGCAGAATAGTGAGTGCAGCTCTGGAGCATAATACAGGATGTAACTCAGGATCAGTACAGGATCAGTAATGTAATGTATGTACACAGTGACCCCACCAGCAGAATAGTGAGTGCAGCTCTGGAGCATAATACAGGATGTAACTCAGGATCAGTACAGGATCAGTAATCTAATGTATGTACACAGTGACCCCACCAGCAGAATAGTGAGTGCAGCTCTGGATGTTGTTCAGCTTCTTACGCACATGATTTCTTTATGTAAAATAGAGCTTAAAGATGGATACGTTCTTCTACGCAACTTCTATTATCCATTAGGACAAATTTAATGTTTAAGACTCCCCTCCACAACTATTATAACACAGCGACCCAAGGAAAGAATAAGACGTGAGCCCCAAGGGATGTGCGACATCAATATACCAACTCACAGCATCTTCCATGTGGCATCTTTAATTAATAGCGTTCTGTGATCCCGAGCAGCGGTGTCACACTTCTACATGGAACCATTGCCGGTCAAGTATAAAGCCAGCACTAAAATAGAAATGATGACGAAAGCGATAGATGAGCCTTAAAGGGGAACACACACTGCTGATCTCTGGAGAATTCCTGCCGAGAAGGAGAATTACTCGTATCATGACTTTTCTTATAATTTTCTATCATTTCCTTTCCATGCCAGAGGAAACAACGCAAAACTCTACAACCGCATCCGTGTTATATACGGGGCAAAGTGTAAAGGAGCACACAACATAGCCGCAGACTCGCTTTCACAAATCAGTGTACATAAGAAGTAGATGTTGCAGTCATTGGAGTAAATGGGAAACATATGAACACGTACATGCGTATGAATTTATTATTTTAAATATGAATTTATTATTCATATTGACAAATTGTGGTGTGAATGCACCCATACAGGCCAATGACAAACTGATACTTGGGGTACAGGATAATGACACTTGGAGTACAGGATAATGACACTTGGGGTACAGGATAATGACACTTGGGGTACAGGATAATGACACTTGGGGTACAGGATAATGACACTTGGGATACAGAATAATGACACTTGGAGTACAGGATAATGACACTTGGGGTACAGGATAATGACACTTGGGGTACAGGATAATGACACTTGGGGTACAGGATAATGACACTTGGGGTACAGGATAATGATACTTGGGATACAGGATAATGACACTTGGGGTACAGGATAATCACACTTGGGGTACAGGATAATCACACTTGGGGTACAGGATAATGACACTTGGGGTACAGGATAATGACACTGACACTTGGGGTACAGGATAGTAACACTTGGGGTACAGGATAATGACACTTGGGGTATAGGATAATGACACTTGGGGTACAGGATAATGACACTTGGGGTACAGGATAATGACACCTGGGGTATAGGATAATGACACTGACACTTGGGGTACAGGATAATGACACTTGGGGTACAGAATAATGACACCTGGGCAGGGGCAGCAATTTTCTTGCAAATCATGGCAGAACTGTAGCCTGGAGATAATACACCACTGAAAGTATAAGTCTGTTTGGAGGACCATGGGCCCTCCAGGAGCTCAGGGCCCCGGAATACTGCCCGAAACGGACCTATTATAATCCGCTACTGCACCTGGGTGATCAATCCAGGAAGGAGTTAACCACTGCTGCCAACTTTTGCACCTTCCATCCAGGAAGGAGTTAACCACTGCTGCCAGGATTTGCACATGGTGCCCCACTGCGCTTCCTCTCTCAGCAACAGATGTTCCTGGAGTCTCATCTAATACCTGTTTAGCTGGTAATGAGTGTGGGAGGGGGGCGCTCTGTCACCATTACACATGCAGATAATTTTACCTCTCGGATAACAAGTATTGGTTCTGGCTCCGGATATAAATACACATCTCAGATGGGAGACACGAGCGGCGTCTCGGAGCAGAATGTCTCTTAAACATTGAGATTTATCCACCAAGATAAATGACTAGGAGGATTCTAGTTGTCACTACATGGGGAAAAAGAATTTTAACAAGATTGGGACAAGATGCGCCATCACTTACTGATCACCTACCTTGCGTATAGGCGGGGAGATCCTTGGTCATTCATAGAGAAGACCTCATACCCAATATTATGTTAGGTTGCGTTATGCTAAAACATGACTTCCAGTTCAGGTCATGAGGACTCAGCATGGCTTTCCCTGTTTTCATATGGTTATAAAAATCAAGTAGCATACACCCTCTAAAATACTCACTATACCTAGCAGATACAGTGGACTACTAAGGAGCGGGGGATATTCTACAAGACCCCTTGAGTCTGCTTGGCCACACCCAAGGCCCAGTCAACCTGCAAGTTATGTTCCATCTGAGCTGTGGACTGCAAATACAATAAAAATCCCATAAAGTGCCCTTGAAAGGCTGAAAATACCCCACCACACATGCCCCTACTCTCTATGGGCCCCATGAACCATTCAGCAGACCCGAGAGGCCTCACATGACACAGTTGTCCCAATTGTTTAGGCTATGCGCTAAAGCTACCAGACAGCTCCTCTTTTTTCCAGAAGAAGGGGAACCCCCAAAGAGGACCCCACCACCAATAAAGAAAGGTGGGAACAATCAGCACCTGGACCCTCATCCCCACCAGCCCCATAACCATCACAAGTTTCCTCTATTATATATACAGCCTATTTGTTCCATGTCACACGTGGCGGAGTTGTCATCTGCCGCTGATCCTCATCGTATTTGCATTCAGATCCAGTAAGATGTGAGAAAGTACAAAACATCAGCGGCTCCAGAGAAGACAGTGCAGTGACAGTAATGTGGAGTGCCGGCATTAATGAGATTCCACCCTATTCTTCCTTTCTCGCTGTCACATTTGTTTTTTTTCCCCTTTTTTTTTTCTTTTTTTTCACCACGTAACTTTTCTATTTTAAATGGTGCTGATTCCAGACAGTCTCGGACTGGCACACCATAGAATCGGAGGTTCTTTCGGTGGGTCCAGTCACCAACCGGTCAGTGGGACACCTCGGAGCACAGAGCACTGTCACTTCCATTCTCTAGGACATGATGACACATTACATGATGACACAGGGACAGATTACTAGCCCAGTGTTTTCTAACGTGGGATTTTCCAGTTGCTGCAAAACTACAACTCCCATCATGAACTGCTGGCAGGGGGTCTAGCAGATGGGATCCTAACTACAGATTAAGGCATAAAGAAGGGACATAAATATAGATAGGGACACAAAGAGGGTCCTGTTACTATTTAGGGGTACTGTGATGGAAGTTTGTATAGAGGTGTGGAAGGTCCTGAAAAAGTAACGGGGATAAGATATTTATCTGGCAGATCCTGTGAAGCTGAATTGGAGGTGACTGGAAGAAGTTTTTGTGATGGAGTCACAAGGAATCAGCTCTGATCAGAGAAAACGTCATCTGTGAGTCACTGGGTGTGTCTGCACTGTAGTTACTTAGATGATATACAGAGCTTGTGTACAGCTGGTATCTACCACTATGTGGTCACTGTAAGGTTAAGCCGACACACCATCTCTTTTTGGCGGTTTGACTGACCAAATAACGTCCATTTTTTTTAAATGATGTCTGTGATTTCTAAATAATGGACGTTATTTGGCCTTAAAATGTGGGACGTCCAAAAGGACATCCATCAGATGGCCATTTTTTTTTTTCAGTGTGTGGAAGGGTGCAAAAAATGTGTGTGTGTGTATATATATATATATATATATATATATATATATATATACATATGTATATATGTTTTCACTGAAAATAAAGCACCCTGAAAATAAGGCACCCTCTACTCTAAATTAGGGCACCCCCTGAAAGTAAGGCGCCCCCCAAAAGTAAGAACGACTGTTGCAGGACTCACCTAATCCCCTCGGGACCTCCAAAGCCCAGTGCTGTATGTAGCTTCGTCCATGGCCTCGCCCTCCGCACATCCCAATGCACGCCCTTCCAGAGTCACGCCACCACACACTTGACACACATTGCGAGAAATAGGACATCCCCCGAAAATAAGACATAGGGGGAGATTTATCAAAGTGGTGTAAAGTAGATGTGTCTTAGTTGCCGCTAGCAACCAATCAGATTCCACCTTTCATTTTTCAAAGAGACTGTGAGGAATGAAAGGTAGAATCTGATTGGTTGCTAGGGGCAACTAAGAAAATTCTACTCTACACGACTTTGATAAATCTCCCCCATAGTGCCTGTTTTTGAGGGAAAAAAGAAACATAAGGCACTGTCTTGTCTTGTTTTGGGGGAAACAAAGTAGTAGCAATGCTATTGCAGAGGCCTCAGCTTCTCCAGTCCAACACTGGTTCCAGACCCCAATACAGCGATGTACTTTTAGGGTATAGAGACATAGTAAAAACACCTGGGCCCACAGGCCTCAACATCATAAGCTTATAAGATAGGCCTCTGCCATAATATCTATCTGGAGCTCTGGCAATTCCGAGGATATATGAAATCGATGTTATAACCGTTTAATTTCCAGAAATCCCATTTCTATGATGTGCAAGAATGGGTTATGAGGGATGATATAAAGTGAGCAGTTTATGGGATGTGCAGCTGAAATACATAACACACATCTCTCGGCGGCCATTTCCTTCTATTCTGTCCACTTCTAAGCAGCATTTTATATGAGATATCTATCATTTACACAAGCAGTTCATTCCCTGTATACATACATTACTTATGCTGTACTGAGTCTTACTGTTATACACTGAATGATATTATAATACATCGTATATAACATTAATGCTGTTATACTCCTGGGTTATACTGCAGAGCTGCACTCACTATTCTGCTGGTGGGGTCACTGTGTACATACATTACATTACTGATCCTGTACTGATCCTGAGTTACATCCTTTATTATACTCCAGAGCTGCACTCACTATTCTGCTGGTGGGGTCACTGTGTTCATACATTACATGACTTATCCTGTACTGATTCTGAGTTACATCCTGTATTATACGCCAGAGCTGCACCCACTATTCTGCTGGGGGGAAAACATAAATACAGCCATACGCCTTACACTGTATCCATGTTTTCTTGCCAGCCCTAGGGCTGCATCCAACTTCGAACGTGGGGAAACAAATGCCAAGTGTTCAGGTTCGGAGAACAATGTCTAACCCAAACAGTTCGACAAGTCTGCTTAACACTACCTCCTGCTCCATCTAAAGTCGGCCCTATTAGTATTTCTCCTCTTATTATCTTAGGATATATATAGGTTTATCCCAGGCAGGTTTACATTCAGTTATTGTAGATTTTCCTACCTCATCTGCTGGAAGGTTGTTCCAAGTATCTACTACTCTTTCAGTACAGTAATATTTTCTCATGTTGCTTCTGATCTTTCCCCCAGTAATCTCTCACTGTGTCCTCTTGTTCTTGAGTTCAGCTTTTCATTAAAAACATTTCCCTCCTGAACCTTATTTGGTTCTTTAACATATTTAAAGGTTTCGATCATGCCCCCCCCCTTACACAGGATACCAATATATATACTGCCCAGCATACCATTATATATATATACAGGCCAGCATACCATTATATATACAGCCCAGGATACATATATACACAGCCCAGGATACCATTATATATATACAGCCCAGCATACCATTATATATATATATATATATATATATATATATATATATATATATATATATATATACAGGCCAGCATACCATTATATATACACAGCCCAGCATACCATTATATATATACAGCCCAGGATACCAATATATATATATATATACAGCCCAGCAAAACCATTATATATACAGCCGGGGATACCATTATATATATACAGCCCAGCATGTCATTATATATACAGCCCAGGATACCATTATATACATACAGCCCAGCATACCATTTTTATATATATATATATATATATATATATATATATATATATATATATATATATATATATATATAGCCTAGCATACCATTATATATATATACAGCCCAGGATACCAATATATATACTGCCCAGCATACCATTATAGATACAGCCCAGCATACCATTATATATAAACAGCCCAGCATACCATTATATATACAGCCCAGGATACCAATATATATACAGCCCAGGATACCATTATATATATACAGCCCAGCATACCACTATATATATATATATATATACACATATACAGCCCAGTATACCATTATTTATATATTTATATATATATATACAGCCTAGCATACCACTATATATACACAGCCCAGCATAGCACTATATATATATATATATATATATATATATATATATATATATATACAGACCAGCATACCATTATATGTATATACAGCCCAGCATACAATTTGCTTTCCCTACAGCCTGGCTGCACTGGTGATTAATTTTAAGGCTGTCAGAAATTACTATCCCTAAATCCTTCTCTTCTGAAGTCTTTACCAACACAGAACTGCCGACATGATACTCAGATAGAGGATTCCTCATTTCCGTAATCCCAAATCATCCAATCCTGGCTGCCCACTCCGACCACTTAGAAGAGCTACTTCACGTTACATTGTATAAATCTGTATGGGGGGAGCTGTCCGTGGTGGTGGTCGTGGTTTCCGGGAGCAGTGCAAAATCGCTGTTCCCTACTGGTCTAAAGAGGTATTGAGGCAGCTGTGCAATCTTTTCTTAGGGTGCGTTCACACCTACAGGATCTGCAGCTGATTTTCTGCAGCAGATTTCAGTTAAATAACTGAACACAGCATCAAATCTGATGCTGTGTTCAGTTATTTAACTGAAATCTGCTGCAGAAAATCAGCTGCAGATCCTGTAGGTGTGAACGCACCATTAATGGTATATTCTCCTACTGCACGACTGGACACTGACTGTATAAATCTATCCACCGCCTTGGCACGGGACCTGTTTCTCTCCAGCACAATATGTTTTATTACGACTAGCCTCATAAGCGCCGATTGGGGCAGCCGAGTGTCTCTCCTGGGAAAAGCAATTTTTCCCTCACACTTACAATAAAGTGCTTTTAATGAGCCTTTAATTAACTTTTAACAATGTGTCTGTGGCAAGGTGATTTCAGTCTGAAATATTCTTTCTTTCCCGTTCGACACCGCTATTGATATTCCGCTAACCTGCAGCTGATGCATTCACATTGAATGAACCTTGGGCCTTCAGTGATGGCGAGGGACAATGAGCCAATGAATTGGGAACATTCATCTGTTACGGTTTAACAGGGTAGTGCGTTTATAGAATTCGCTGCAAGAAATAGCTGCTTATATCTCTGGAAATCTAGAAAAATTATTTCTACCCGGAGTATTACAGCTCGGAAAAACCTCAGCTGTGTGATACAACACCTATAGTCTACGTATGGAGAGACCATAAGGTGCTACGTAGGGACTTATTTTTATGTATCTTATCACCTAAGTGTCGGAACTCAATCCGCCTCAGGCTCCCGGCAGCGGCTATTCATCAACGGAAGAGGTGCGAGGGCAAATTGGTCTTTCCTGACAACTGCGGATTATGGATGGGACAGGAGGCAACAAGGTTCTGTCAGACGTAACCTCTGTGTCCACAGTAAAAGAAACAAATCTTCATGGGCGACTACAAGAGCGGCTCATCCATAGGAGGAGGGTGACAAGGAAACGGCGCGCTCTTCATCACAAATGGGACGCGGTGCCTCCATATTCTGTACATGACCTCACAGCGTGATAAGTGCTCGCTACGGAAAGACACAGAGATAACACATTTGTTTTCTGCCGGCCGGCCGGAAGATTTATGTGATGGCAGCGGCCATCGTGGGAACGGATAAGGAGAACATTTTGGAAATAGATGTTATATTAAAAAAAAGCTAAGTAGCAAGACTTCATGGGGCTCGCCGAAGAATTTAGGACCTTGATCTTCAAGTTTGGGCCGTAAAGTCAATAAAAGTGATGGAAGTCCTCAACGTCAATAGCTTTATGTCATCATGGTCATCACCAGTTCTCCACGATGTCCATACCAATAAGCTACTGGTGTTGGGTGACAAAATCAACCATGGACACTTCAGGCTTAAAGTCTTCTCCTTTGAGGGCTTCAGAAAGATGTCAACATTTTGCCACTGTCTCCTGCATGGGCTGGAAAGGGCAATTGTCTCCATTGCCTTGTTATTACCCCTCCAAGAGGTCGAGAACCTCGAAGGGTACAGAATTTCATGTTAAAGGGGTACTCCAGCGTGGGGGCTATTTTTAGATGAGGCCGGGGAGGAGGTGGCTGAAAAAAAAAGACGCCCACTCACCTCCCCGATTCCAGCGGCGGGTCCCGCCTCCTTCACTGAGTGGCTGAGCGGACCTGAGACGTCACGTCTCGGGCCCACGTCAGAGACCAGGAAGCGGCCGAGAACCGGGCACCGGAGCGCCGTGATGCGGGACCCGCCGTTGGAACCGGGGAGGTGAGTGGACGTCTTTTTTTTTTTAGCCACCTCCTCCCCGGCTACATCTAAAAATAGCCCCCACGCTGGAGTACCCCTTTAATTAATTGGACATATTCGAGACTCTACGAGTGCCATCCCCAGGATTACCACTCACAAGACTCACAGAAACAAAGACCAGAGTCTGTTAATGTATTCAAATGGGAGATTGGGTGGACAGAAGACTCACCTGTCAATAACCTTGAGGCTATGTGTATATGCTTTGCCCATCTTTTATGGCTCTATTCACACATTGGAAGAAGTTAATGTAAAAACAGCTGATAATTCCCATTCAGTAAAATTAAAGGGAATGTGTCACCAAAAAAATCACCTACTGCCCAAAGGAGTTATCGAAGCTTAAAAAAACAAGGCCACTTCTTCCCTAGACAGCAACGTCCCTGGCCTCAGCTTGGGTGTGGGTTTTGCAGCTCAGTTTCATTGATGTAAAGCTTAATTGTAATACCACATACAACCTTAGGACAAGGGTGGTGCTGTTTTTCAAGAAAGTAGAAGGATTTTTTTTTCCAATCCTGGATAACCGCTTTAAATAAAGTTACACATATCTTTTAAGATTTTTTTTTTTTTCATTTACTATCTATATTATAAAATAAAACTTAAAAAACTGTTTTCATTCCAGGCTTAAAACTAAGTTTACCCTTCCTGTTCTGTACAGATCATTTCCCACCTGTGCCCTCTTTATCATCACAGGCAGGAGTACACTGACAGGTGACACCAGTATATAGATAACATACATACAAAGAAGTCTTTATTATTTGTCTGAATGGGACAGGTCCTGTTTATCGTGCCTATGTTCCATGGGGCTTGCTGTAAAGCATATCACTAAATGTTGTTAAATAAAACAGCACAGGCAAGATGGCAGTCTGCATAATAATCTACAAAAAATATATATATGTAAAAAAAATCTGACAAATTAGGAAAAAATAATATGTTTCTAGATCTTACGCTGATCAATAAAAAAATAGGTCATACAATCTTTTTTATGTGTAAAAATGTATTTTTTGGCCAGTTTTTATCCCAAAAGGCATATGGTTTGCCAACTGCACAATGGCATTTCCTGTAGCAAAAAAAAGGTCTAAAAAAAAAATGGACTAGATGAAATTTTTAGCTCATTAATTCATGAAAAGTTTTTTTTTTCTTTAAGGGTAAAAACCAAGTATGCACATAACAATAAAAGAAATCAGACATTTTCAAAAACTTTTTTGTAAACGCATTTGTAAACAAAATAAAAATATAAATTTTTAAACTTTATTTTAGGCTATAATTTTAGTATATATGTGCTCAAACTGACATTTTGCCATTGAGTTCAATAGAGTTTAACTGTAAAAATAAACGGCTTTTTTTGGGTCATAGATTAAACCTCCTGACAACAGGTCTAATATGAAGAACATGGTTCCTGTGCGGAAACACTCATGTACCTGTTATTATAGGGAGGGCGCTTTCACAGAAAACATACCATCCATATATATCTTCATTCAGCGTTAATACCAGACTCCATGCTGTTCCTATAGTAATGACGGACATTTGTCTAAAGAGAAAATTCTTCTGGTTGATCATAGAGACGCGCGTCACTCTGACGTCTTCCCGGCTTAATCTTTAGACTTTCATCCGCACAGTGATCTTTTCCCTTTTCGTTCAAGGACTGTTTCCCCTCTTGTTTAACAGAATTATGCTCTACGGGAGCCCGGCAAATCACCACTAATTTTATTTAACAGCACTTACACCAACACAGCGGCAGGAAAGTTAGGAGTGGACTTAATTAAAACCTAATGTAGACAGGACATCCTCACCTTGCCAGCAGGGGCTGAGCGAAATCAGAAAGCAGAAAGGACGGAGAACAATACCTGAAAAGAGGCTGTAAATGGGCGAGAAGCAATTAATCGGGTTACTCTGGTTCCATCAAAGACCCCCAAGTCAGTGGCATTGTCAGGAAGAGCGTCGAGCCCAGATTCTCCGGGAGCTTTACTTCAATGCAAGAAATACTGCATGAGATAGTGTTCCGAATAAAGAGAAGAAAGAACCATTGATCAGAGACATCCCATGGCCCCCAGACAACTGAGTACACATGCCAGACACCAACACCTTTCAAAGACAAAATAATGAGGGAGCCGCATCTGGTAAATTCAGAATTTGTAAATGAAAATGTTTGAATTTGATAAAATGATGGGAAGATTTACTGTGTGGCCACCAGTCTAGTATATCCCACCATATTCGCAAAGAACTGGTTTCAGAAATTGTTTTCGAATGTCCAACACATTGTTGTTTTGGACAAACCATCACTCTAACCAATCAGCTTGATTGGGGGCTGCTCTTCATTCTAAAAATCTATGTATGTACAGACTGTAGTCCCCTCTCATGTGCCTATAGGATAACCCATTGGTTCTTGAATGCACATGGTGGTCATGTCCATTCTCTGTCTGACCTTCTGTTTTGCATTGACACAAGGAACATGAAAATCTCTCTCTACCTCTATGAGACGATACCGGTTTGCCCAGATGATATTACGTAAATGATTTTCACTTGCAACCAGATGTAACGCTAAGCTCTGTGTTGAGGAGTAGTCCAGCTGATCGGGGGGGGGTTAAAATGTATACCCATGTTGGTGCAGATGTCCATCTGAAAGAAGATGGGGTGTGATAGGGTTTAATACCATGGACCTAGGAGAAACCCTTCTCTGTTTCTTTAACGTAACAGTAGAACGTCAACTTTCCTCATTTTTTATAATGTTAAAAGCAATTTTGGTGATAATCTTAGTAAGGTTTCTCCAGAAATGGTCTTCCTCCCAAACGATATGAGCCATGAAGTGTTCACTGATGCACCTCCACTCACTTCATCTCTCCCCACACCCTGCACATGCCGCTCCATCCATCAATATTTTATTTTTGTAGAGTGGGGCCCCCGCATCTCCAGCTTTCATTAGATTGATATATGAGAAATGGGAGCGCAGCTCGGAGGGGATTTATTAACTTGAGGAGATATATTGAGGTAGAGATTGAAGCCAGTTTCTTCCATGCATGGAGACGGAAGCAGAGGATGAGTAATGAACGGATGCCTCATGCCTCTTCTCTGTCATTAGGGTGTTTACAGTGTTACATTCACCTCCAATGTTGAGCAATAAGCTCCCAGTGTTATCAAAGACTCCTTTTAGAAATTACCAATGTATATGTGATATTCTGATATAAAGTGAGACCCCTTTGAGATGACAACCCAATATTTTGGTAAAAATTGGTGAAAAAGTTATGGGGACTCAAAAATCTTGTCTTCCTAAAGAAGTTGCCTTTTGGAAATGTTTAGTTAAAGACAATTTAACACGGTAACTATTTTCTGTCCTGAAATAAGGCTACAAAGCTACCTTACATGCTAAGGATGCCCACGTATTCATTTCAGGCTCAGGTGCCATCTTAATTTTTCGTTTGTTCTGTTTTCTTCTCTGTTCCAAGAGAAGTTCCCCTTCAAAAAAAACCTGGTGGATCTTGACATGGACGAAGCAGAATTACAATTCTTACCGGAGAAGTGAACTCTTAAACTACAATCTGTTTAGGGCTAAATGGAGTCTACAGGACGTCCCCATTCTTCAGGGTTAAAAGGGTTTTTTGGAAAACCAAAGCTGATGTTCCATCCTTAGGATAGGAAATTACTATGAGATTTATGGGGGTTAGACTATCTTTCTATTGATTAAAGGGGGCCCTGGCACAGTTCCAAATATTAAGTAGTGTCTGTGCCTGATATTACGACTCACTACAGCTTAATCCCATTCAAGTGAAAGGTACTGAGCTGTAATACCAGAAACAGCTAATATAAAAAATATGAAAAGGGGGGAGGGGGGGCTGTGAATGCCACTGCCCCTTCAATTAATTGATCATTGATGGTGACAATAATCGGACCCCACAGATCTGATACTGATGGTCCATCCTAAGAAGAGGAATGTAAGTTGTTCTCAGGGAGATCACCCAAAACACTGCATAGACACCAGCACATGTTCTTCAACATCAATGAACCTAGAAACATTGCCCCCTGGGAAGACAAATATGCAAAATACTGCATATTTAAAGGAATGACAGTTGACCTCAGGGAGATTAACCAAAACACTCATATTTGTCTTCTCAATGTTCCTAGATTCACTGACGTTGAGAAACAAATGATGGTGTCTCCGTGGTGTTTTGGTTGATCTCCCTGAGGTCACCCATCATTCCTTTGAATGCACTAGGCTTTGCTCCTATTAGCCAGAATCCAGCTCCACGCTGATGGGGGGCGAATACCCCGAAACAGCAGTCTGTGGATGGATACCTTACTTGGGTTTCCTTGACCAGAGACCCTCCTTGGCTTGGTTGTTCCTACTTGGAAGAAGGTCTTGATGGTGTCTCCTCAGTATTTTTACATATCCTAAGAAGAGGACATTATGAATATTATTTATTTTTAGAGCACCTTTGGCTCCAGGTTAAAGTACTGATCATAACAAAAACACGTACTGATGAAAAGGGAAAGAGGTAATCTCATTCGCTTAGTATCTCCAGAACCTCTTTGAAAAGATATGAGCTTTGCCATTTACAGTCCTGCGAGTATTCACCAATAGCGAGGTGCACCAACAAAGGCAGAGGTCATGAACACAAGGTCAGACTACAAGTACCAGGCTAAGAATCTTATGTAGTGAGACAAAGGCAAAATCTAGAAACAAGGTTAAGGTAGAGAGCTGGCAGCACATGCTGGAACAGGGCGATATGAGTAGCAAGCATTGTTCGAATAGACAATACTAGAACTCAATCTTATCCATGTTTACCATATTAGAGTTTTGAAGGTTACGCTTTAACATGAAGCCTTCCAAACCTACATTTTTAACCTAAACCAGGTTAATGTAATGGTTGGGGTCATGTGCCTATTTTCTGCCCAAGACTCCTTGCTGGTTTCACGTCGAGCTGAAGACCCAAGTAATCCGATCCAGTCTAGTTGACAACTACCTATGGTAATTCCATCCTCCACCTTGGCTTGCACTATCCATCAGATTTTTGTTGTGCTGTAGGTGGAGCACCACTTTAGCAAGTAACGTGTTTGCGGAAGATAATTGTAGGGACGAAACAGTTAAAGAGACGGCACAACTTAGCTCCCGTCATGCTAAAGCAGGCACTAGACGCACCAGTTATATCAATTAGTTCCTTGCAAGTCAATATTTTACAATTAACAAGATGCAATGATTGATGTCTCCATCCGCAGAAAATGGCTACTAGACATAGGCTTTACCTCGGTGATTTTCTTAATAAATATCGGAAGATTGAGAGTCCATGAATAAAATCCAATGGGAAGAGGTTGTAAATCTTTTTGAAAGGGAATTAGCTCTCTTTTAAGCGATCATGGCTTGTCGATGCTTTGCACTATTATCATGTGTAGTGCTCCATCTGCAGAACATACCATCCCATTCAACATCAATAGCGTAATCTATTGGTGGCGGTACAATAGTCAATGGCCATGAAATGCCAAACAGGATCCGAACAGGGAACTCAATGCAAGTAGAATGTAGCCTGACAGAAACACGACGCTGTGGTTCTATGAGATTCTCTATTGGCATTGTGAAGACATTCGATAACTATAAACTGCTGAACCCGAACGTGAACAGGACAGACAATGACCGAATGTCCTGAAAGACGACTTCAATGAAGACGGAATGCTGTAGCGATAGGATGGGAAAAAAGAAGTCAACGGGATATTCGATGACTATAGAAGTTTAACTAGAACTCAGTGGGTCATTCAATGGTCGTCTAACACTAAAATGATACAAGGGAAGCTGTAACAATATGATGTGTAGCTGAGACGTGACACAACGTCGAACGACAATTGAATGGGGAACTGTGCCTCAACAGGACACTCATTAGAGTGAAGGTAGGCTGCCAGAGGAACAGAGGGATGTACGGGGCTATGGGACTGCGCTTTATGCCCAATGGTGTGTACACTAGAATAGAACTGGACTAGTCACTGTAGAATGAGTACTAGAGTGGAAGTAGAATACACACTGTAGACTGTACACTACTGTAACAGCAGATCGCTAGACTACAATATGAGACTTCACTTTTAGAGGTTGCCTTTCTTGGGTCCTAACAATGGCTTCCTGTACTTAGGACTAATAGTAGGGAGGAATAAGGTGACCAGTCAGCAGTCAAGGAAGGAAGTCAGAGAAGCAACTATCAATGTCACAAGCACAAATACAATTTGTCATTAGATGAAAGGAACCAATGGTTATGGATTGCAGGGTGACTCACATGGAGTACAAACAGGTAGAGGACAAATAGAGAGACGGGACAACACTATGTGCAGGGCCGTATTACCAGCTGCTGCTGCCCCCGGCACTGCACCCGGAGACGCCCCATTTTCACTCACCAATTAGCATCAGGATTTTCTAGTTTTTGAACATCATATTGATAGCTGATCAGTCTTGGGCCATGTTCCCACGTTTACTGTACGTCACCAAATGCAGCTGAAACCAGACCCTCATGCGGTAAGCAATAGGCGTATGGCCAATAATTCTAGTAACAGCACATGACTACTGAGGAAAAAATGGGAGTGTGGATTTTGCCACATACATTTCTCTACATGTAGGAACACTGTCTGAATCAAGCTTTTCATGGTTAGTAGATTGGTAGGTAACAGCTCCAGGCGTCACATTTAACACCACTACCCCAGACCTGAACAATGCCTCCATGCTGTGACTGGATAACGCCACCAACCAGACCTGAACAATACCGCCATACTGTGACTGGATAACGCCACAAACCAGACCTGAACAATACCTCCATGCTGTGACTGGATAACGCCACAAACCAGACCTGAACAATACCGCCATAATGTGACTGCATAACGTCGCCATACGAGACCTGAACAATACCACCATAACCCCCCCTTGAAAAGACACCAGAGTTACTGGCAAGTCTGAACAGGAGGTGGGAGACTAAAAAAAAAAAAAAGTTGTTTCCTTCCCCCTGCTCCCTGGTGCTGCCCCCCTGCAAGGTGCTGCCCCAGGCAAGGGAACAGGGGTGCCTAGTGGTAAATACGGACCTGACTATGTGATGGCAAACAAGCTGGGAACATCAGGATCAGAAAACTCTCAAACTTTCCAAGTGAAGGTAAATCACTTCGCAATACTTAATACTGGATTATATGAAAATGACCAGACTAACAAACGTCCCCTTTAATAAGGCATGGAACCATCACTCCTGCAAAGTGACTATCCTCCACATTAAATGCTGGGAGAAGATGATACGGTAGGAGAATTGCTGCTATGTCCATAACAACTATTGTGATACTGGGCATTGGGAATGGTAGAAAGTGCCCTACAGTGGTAATAGGCATTAGTGATATACTGGAACTGGATTCTAGTGATCATACCATGTACAATAGGGTGGAACTGGGTGTGTTAGTGATGGTATAAAGTAAAGTACACAGGAAGAGGGCAACAATAATAGAGGGCACACTGCAGTGATACTGTACATAAGTGATAGCAGAATGTACACTAGAGAGGATAACAGAGTGTACACTGCAATGATACTGGACATTGGGGATAGTAAAAGTACACTAGAGATGATAATAGAGTGTGCACTGCGGTGATAGTGGACATAAGTGATATTAGAATGTACACTAGAGAGGATAATAGAGTGTACACTGCAATGAAACTGTACATAAGTGATAGCAGAATGTACACTAGAGTGGATAAAAGAGTGTACACTGCAGTGATACTGTACAATAGTGATAGCAGAATGTACACTAGAGTGGATAACAGAGTGTACACTGCAATGATACTGGACAATAGTGATAGTAAAAGTACACTAGAGATGATAATAGAGTGTGCACTGCAATGATACTGGACAATAGTGATAGTAAAAGTACACTAGAGATGATAATAGAGTGTGCACTGCAATGATACTGGACAATAGTGATAGTAAAAGTACACTAGAGTGGATAATAGAGTGTACACTGTGTCCAGTGGCATCGGTGATAGTATAATGTACACCAGAGTGATACTGGGCATCGGTGATAGTATAATGTACACCAGAGTGATACTGGGCATCGGTGACAGGTATAGTATAATGTGCACCAGAGTGATACTGGGCATCAGTGATAGTATAATGTGCACCAGAGTGATACCGGGCATCGGTGATAGTATAATGTGCACCAGAGTGATACTGGGCATCGGTGATAGTATAATGTACACCAGAGTGATACTGGGCATCAGTGATAGTATAATGTACACCAGAGTGATACTGGGCATCAGTGATAGTATAATGTACACCAGAGTGATACTGGGCATCAGTGATAGTATAATGTGCACCAGAGTGATACTGGGCATCAGTGATAGTATAATGTGCACCAGAGTGATACTGGGCATCAGTGATAGTATAATGTGCACCAGAGTGATACTGGGCATCAGTGATAGTATAATGTACACCAGAGTGATACTGGGCATCAGTGATAGTATAATGTACACCAGAGTGATACTGGGCATCGGTGATAGTATAATGTGCACCAGAGTGATACTGGGCATCGGTGACAGGTATAGTATAATGGGCACCAGAGTGATACTGGGCATCGGTGATAGTATAATGTACACCAGAGTGATACTGGGCATCGGTGACAGGTATAGTATAATGGGCACCAGAGTGATACTGGGCATCGGTGACCGGTATAGTATAATGTGCACCAGAGTGATACTGGGCATCAGTGATAGTATAATGTGCACCGGAGTGTTACTGGGCATCGGTGACAGGTATAGTATAATGTACACCAGAGTGATACTGGGCATCAGTGATAGTATAATGTGCACCAGAGTGATACTGGGCATCGGTGATAGTATAATGTGCACCAGAGTGATACTGGGCATCAGTGATAGTATAATGTGCACCGGAGTGTTACTGGGCATCGGTGACAGGTATAGTATAATGTACACCAGAGTGATACTGGGCATCGGTGATAGTATAATGTACACCAGAGTGATACTGGGCATCGGTGATAGTATAATGTACACCAGAGTGATACTGGGCATCGGTGACAGGTATAGTATAATGTGCACCAGAGTGATACTGGGCATCAGTGATAGTATAATGTGCACCAGAGTGATACTGGGCATCAGTGATAGTATAATGTGCACCAGAGTGATACTGGGCATCAGTGATAGTATAATGTGCACCAGAGTGATACTGGGCATCGGTGACAGGTATAGTATAATGGGCACCAGAGTGATACTGGGCATCAGTGATAGTATAATGTGCACCGGAGTGTTACTGGGCATCGGTGACAGGTATAGTATAATGTACACCAGAGTGATACTGGGCATTGGTATAGTACAGTATAATGCATTCTATGATGGATCTCGGCTTCGGTACAATGTGATGTTAGTGGAATCTCGGAGCAGTGTCACGAGGTTCAGACTCTCTACAGAGCACTATATCCCCTTTCATGTGGATTACAGTGAGGTAGTGACCTCTCAGGCCCCACTCTGTAACTTTCTGAGGTTCAGCTGTGGATCCTATGTATTATTAATGACATTATATCGCAGCTAGCCCTTTAGGTCCGGGTGTGAGGCTATGTTCCAGTATAAAGAATAATCTCCCATCTTCTAATAGGCGGCGTCACCTCTCGCAACAGCCGGAGGAGAATCAATACCTGCATCAGAAGACGCATTATCTGCAATTAGCTATAGTTCAGGTGAGTACATGGCCCCTCCTGCCCGCAGATCCTGGCAGCTGCCCGACACTAAAACTTATCAGAGCCGTCACTCCTGCTCCGTCCGTCCTCCTCAGCTCATTTTCTGCTGCCACAATGTACAGACTTCTAAGACGGCTGTGGAACACAGTTGCTGAGTTGGATGCAGAGTGTCAAACCCAGTGAATGTAGTAAGTGTGAGCAGTGATGCATACATTGTTGCTCACCTCCCGCTGCTCACTCTACAGGGGCAGGGACTCCAGTCAATGGCAGGCGTTCCTGTTCCTGTACAGTACATTGGGCAGTGATAAACATTTTCCCATCTGGATGCAGAATGCAGTGAATGTAGTAAGTGTGAGCAGTGATGCAAACATTGTTGCTTACCTCCCACTGCTCACTGTACAGGGACAGGAACTTGAGTCAAAGACAGGCGTCCCTGCTCCTGTACAGTACATTGGACGATGATACACATTTGAATGTACTGGGTGTGAGCAGTGATGCATACATTGTTGCTTACCTCCCAGCTGCTGACTGTAGAGGAGCAGGGACCCCAGCCATTAACGGTAGTCTTCCTCCTGTATCCAAAAACGTATTATTAATTTTTTTTATTTTTTTTTCATTCAAACTGAATCTGATTTATATTAAATCAATTTGCTCATCTCTACTAGCCACATCTATGATGTCTGGTTATCTACTAGTCATATGTGCAATGTTTGTCTCCTAGTCATATGTATAATGTTTGGGTGTCTAATAATCCTGTATTTTTGTACTAGCCATACTGTCTACTAGTCACAACAGGTTTCGTTGGCCTCTCTACTAGTCACACTTGCAGTTTCCTTGGCTTTTCTACCATCCACATGGCCCTAATTACTACGCCACCTTCACCCACTGCCCTATGATTGTATCTAATAGCACTGGCTAGCATAGGGTGGGGTATTGGCTCCCACCCTGGTGTACAGAACCCGCGGCACATGCCCCACCAGCCCAAGATACATTCCAATACATGTTCAGTAAATCACATTAAATGGCTGTTCGGTCCACATCAGCCTCAGATCTTTATCCTATTTCCACTATAACCGGTGCACATCCTTCCGCCCCTGAGATGCCGGGATGAATAAATCTCCTTGGTATTTGGGCACAGTCCAGCTCACATAATCAACGTACTAAGTCAGGGTATTGTGAGTGCTATTGTTACTGGCATATTGATTGTCCTCATCCAGCCAGACTCCCTGAACGTCCCCACGGTTTACTGCTCATCCTGAAGAAGAGCAGCGCCCTCTGACTGCCGTAAACGCCCACTACATCCCCCGAAAGCCCGGAAATATAACTTTTATTATTTTATGAATAATACACAAGTGTGACCCGGGCCTGTGGAACAGCAGAGCTGAGATTTCCCCTGAGATTTAATGGAAATACTGACATATTACAAAGCAAGAGTCTCCACCGCCCCAGGGAGCTGCACTTCAAGTCCGAGTGCCGAGGACATAAAAAAAAAGAGCAAGAAATTTGTATCTGTCTTCTCTGCAATAAGACTGAGCGGAAGTGATTATATTATCTGTAGCGACGTCAATCATAGTATCCTGCTTATTGGGAGGTTTCTGTATTATACTGTGTAGTAGTTGTATTCATGTACATGGGGGGCAGTATTATAGTAGATATATTCTTGTATATAGGGGCAGTATTATAGTAGTTATATTATTGTATATAGGGGGCAGTATTATAGTAGTTATATTCCTGTATATAGGAGCAGTATTATAGTAGTTATATTCTTGTATATAGGAGCACTATTATAGTAGTTATATTCCTGTATATAGGAGCAGTATTATAGTAGTTATATTCTTGTATATAGGAGCAGTATTATAGTAGTTATATTCTTGTATATAGGAGCATTGGACTTAGTGTAGGGACCCATGTGTATCAGATACCGGCACGAGGTACATGGGGCAGTATGGCTTGATCAATTCATACACAAAATTCTGATGTGTTTTTTATTTAGCCTAGCGGCACTAGTATCAGCCATAGGTGTGAGGTGCAGCACTCTGTTTCTTCCCTGAACCGCATTTTGTTTCTCTCTTTTCTCCGTGTTTTGCACTCCTCCTGGTGAGACCCACATGACCGCAATTAGCAGGAGACACCTGAGTGCACATGGTTTTAATCCCTCCTGTTTTTTCCCATTCTGTCTGCTGCAGCTATGGTGAGCGCAATACCTCATCCAGACTTGTGCTGTTTGGGGGCGACCTTCTCCGCCAGCGGTGCTGGCCGGGTTCTGGTGTGGTGTTTGTGGGTCTGGTCCTGTGGCATGGGGGTCGCAGGGCCGTCCCATGGCCCCCGTTCCCTGACTGTGCACGCCTGCGGGGTTGGTGGCCACTGACTGGCACGGTGTGGACTTAGTGTAGGGACCCATGTGTATCAGATACCGGCACGAGGTACATGGGGCAGTATGGCTTGATCAATTCATACACAAAATTCTGATGTGTTTTTTATTTAGCCTAGCGGCACTAGTATCAGCCATAGGTGTGAGGTGCAGCACTCTGTTTCTTCCCTGAACCGCATTATAGTATTTATATTCCTGTATATAGGGAACAGTATTATAGTAGTTATATTCTTGTATATAGGGGCAGTACTATAGTAGTTATATTCCTGTATATAGGAGCAGTATTATAGTAGTTATATTCTTGTATATAGGAGCAGTATTATAGTAGTTATATTCCTGTATATAGGGAACAGTATTATAGTAGTTATACACGAACTGGAGAGAATGGAACAGCTGCACATCCCATCTATGGCTGATACTAATGCCGCTAGGCCTATATTAAAAATCAACACCAGAGTGTCTGTATATGAATTGATCAAGCCATATTGCCCCGTGTACCACCGCGCAGGTCCTCTGGTCCACACGGGTCCCTACGCTAACTCCACACCGTGTCGGTCAGCGACCGCCAACCCCGCAAAGCGTGCACATGCAGGGAAGGGAGGCCATGGAACGGCCCTGCAACCCCAATGTCACAGGACCAGACCCAAAAAGCCCCACCAAAACCCAGCTAGCACCACCGGCGGGGAAGGCTGCCCCCAAACGACACCAGTATGTATATGGTATTACACTTACCATTGCTGCTCTCACAGAATGGGAAAGACATAAGGTCCAGACATGTGAGCACAGGCATATTGGTACACGGGGCAATATGGCTTGATCAATTCATATACAGACACTCTGGTGTTGATTTTTAATATAGGCCTAGCGGCATTAGTATCAGCCATAGATGGGATGTGCAGCCGTTCCATTCTCTCCAGTTTGTGTATTATAGTAGTTATATTCTTGTATATAGGAGCAGTTTTAGTAGACGTATTTTTGTACATAAGGGAAAGCATTATAATGGTTTCATGTCAGTGGAAGGACATAGCTGTCAAATTTCCACCAACCTAAATGGCTGATAACAGTCTGGCTGAGCAGTCTGGCTGCAGGTTGCAGGTTTATGGTCCCAGCTTTAGTCTGTTATTTTACATTCCATAGAGAAAGGAACATTTGCGATTCCCTTTGTTCCTGGGTAATGTCTATGTCAGTGTTTCCAGGTAGAAGTGCCTCCTCTTGTTCCCTTTCATGTGTTGTATTTTGAAGATCAGACATTCGGCCATGGCGCCCACGGCCGACTCATCTTTTATTTGATTTCGAATCCATCTCCAACTAAACAAGTAATTAGAAAAAAAACTAATGAATTCGGCAAAAAATAAACGTATTGTGCGGAAAAATAACTTTATCTCTGATATTTACTGAGTAGGGCTGTGAGAGGAAGAGCAGCGGTAGTGGAGGAGGTCACATGATTATGAGATCAGTCTGTATCTCTATGGTAAAATTTCCTGAGAGACAAAATAGATAACTGCAGCTGTCTGTCACATGTTTACAGGGAATAAATGACAGATTGCCCGCCCTGATGTTGTGTTTGGGTCTGGCATGATGTGCCTATTTAGACAACATAGTATTAACAGCGATGAATAATAAAATTCTACCTAACCCTAACCCTGCAACCACCACCAGATGGCACTTAAGAGCTTATGGCATACAGATTTATAATTGAGTGCAATATATAAATAGTATGCAGTTACCGTAGTTGTTATGCGCCATCTATTGGTGGATACAGAGAGACAGTATTTTATCCGGTAAATGTTTATTCAAAGGGTTTGAAATGTGGAAGCCCATTCCTCAAAGTAAATGTATATATGTGGGGGAAACCGCTCATACATAGTCAATAGCTAACTATTTTTGTTTCCAGTAAAGTGAAATGTGTCACTGCTGGTCCACGCAGTTATGCATCACCATGCCTTATGATAGGTCATCCCTTATGTTGTATATCACATATGGTGAATACATGTTGCTGAATCCTTCCTTTTTCCTCCCTCCCTTCTTTTTTTTTTCCTGTCTCTTGCTCTTTTTTTCTACAGCTTTCTCTTATTGTTGTTTTCTTTCTGTGTACATATATCTATATATCGCTTATTATTTCTCCCTCTCTCTCCCTTTGACCTTCGTTATCTCTTTCTCTTCTTCCTCCTCATTTTTACTCTTTCGTTCTTTCTCTATTTCTTTGTTCACCTTTTTATTGCGCTCTCTTTCTTTATCTCTAAATATCTTTCTCCTCCGCTTTTCATTACTTTATCTCTCATTACTTCTACTTTTCCCTGTCATTCTCTTCTTCAGTATCTCTTACTCATTCTTTGTTTTAACTTTCCTTTAACCTCTCCCTCTATTTTCTTCCTCCCTCCCTTCCTTTCATTCTCCCTCCCTTCTATCATTGATTCCTTCCTCCCCTTTTTTCACTCTCCATTCCTTCTTTCCATTCTCCCTCCCTCCCTTCCTTTGTTCATTCCTTCTTCCCTTGCTTTTATTCTCCCTTGCTTCCTTCTTCCCATTTTCCTTCCCTCAATTCCTCCCTTCCTTCCTTCCCTCCTTCATTCCTTCCTCTCTTCCTTCCTTCCTCCTTTCCTCCTTCCTTCCTCTATTCCTGCCTTCATTCCTCCCTCCCTCCTTCCCTCCCTCCTCCTCCTTACTTCCTCCCTTACTTCATTCCTTCCTCTCTTCCCCCTCTCTTACCTTCTTCCTCTCTTCCCCCCTTCCTTCCTCCCTTCTTCCCTCCCTCTCATCCCTTCTTTGTTCCTCCCTCCCCTCTCGCTTCCTTCCTCCCTCCCATCATTCCTCTCCCCTTGCTTTATTCCTCCCACCCTCTCTTCCCTCCTTCATTCCTGCCTTCCTTCCCTTCTTCATTCCTCCCTCCCCCCTTGCTTCCTCCCTTCATTCCTCCCTCCCTTCCCTCCTTAGTTCCTCCCTACCTCTCCTCCTTCCCTCTCTTTCCCTCCTTCCTCCCCCTCCTTCCTTCCCTCTTTCCATCCTTCCTTCCTTCCCTCTTTCCATCCTTCCTTCTTTCCCTCTTTCCATCCTTCCTTCCTTCTTTCCATCCTTCCTTCCCTCTTTCCCTCCTTCCTTCCCTCTATTCCTCCTTCCTTCCCTCTTTCCCTCCTTCCTTCACTCTTTCCCTCCTTTCTTCCCTCTTTCCCTCCTTCCTTCCCTCTTTCCATCCTTCCTTCCGTCCCTCTTTCCCTCCTTCCTTCCCTCTTTCCCTCCTTCCTTTACTGTTTCCCTCCTTTCTTTTCCCCTTCCTACTTCCCTCTTTCCCTCCTTCCTTCCCTCTTTCCCTCCTTCCTTCCCTCTTTCCTTCCCCCCTCCTTCCTTCCCCCTCATTCCTTCCCTCTTTCCCTCCTTCCTTCCCTCTTTCCCTCCTTCCTTCCCTCCTTCCTTCCTTCTTTCCCTCCTTCCTTCACTCTTTCCCTCCTTTCTTTCCCCCTTCTTCCTTCCCTCTTTCCCTCCTTCCCTCCCTCTTTCCCTCCTTCCTTCCTTCCCCCCTCTTTCCTTCCCTCTTTCCCTCCCCCCTCCTTCCTTCCCTCTTTCCCCCCTTCCTTCCTTCTATTCCTCCTTCCCTCCCCCTCCTTCCTTCCCTCTTTCCCTCCTTCCTTCCCCCCTCCTTCCTTCCCTCTTTCCATCCCCCCTCTTTCCTTCCCTCTTTCCATCCTTCCTTCCCCCTCCTTCCTTTCCTCTTTCCCTCCCCCTCCTTCCTTCCCTCCCCCCTCCTTCCTTCCCTCTTTCCCCCCTGTCTTCCCCCCTCCTTCCTTCCCTCTATTCCTCCTTCCCTCCCCCTTCCTTCCTTCCCTTTTTCCCTCCTTCCTTCCCCCCTCCTTTCTTCCCTCATTGCTTCCCTCTTCCCCTCCTTCCTTCCCTCTTTCCATCCTTCTTTCCCTCTTTCACCCCTTCCTTCCCCCCTCCTTCCTTCCTTCCTTCCTTCCCTCCCCCCTCCTTCCTTCACCCTCCTTCCTTTACGCCTTCCTTCCCTCTTACCCTCCTTCCTTCCCTCTTTCCATCCTTCCATCCCCCTCCTTCCTTCCCTCTATCCCTCCTTCCTTCCCTCTATCCCTCCTTCCTTCCCTCTTTCCCTCCTTCCTTCCCTCTTCCCCTCCTTCCTTCCCTCTTTCCATCCTTCCATTCCCCTCCTTCCTTCCCTCTATCCCTCCTTCCTTCCCTCTTTCCCTCCTTCCTTCCTTCCTCCCCTCCTTCTTTCCTTCCCCCCTCCTTCCTTCCCTCTTTCCTTCCCCCCCTTCCCTCCCCATCCTTCCTTCCCTCTATCCCTCTTTCCTTCCCTCTATCCCTCCTTCCTTTCCTCTTTCCCTCCTTACTTCCCCCCTCCTTCCTTCCTTCCCCCCCTCCTTCCTTCCTTCCCCCCCCCCTCCTTCCTTCCTTCCCTCCCCCCCCCCTCCTTCCTTCCCTCCCCCTCCTTCCTTCCCTCCCCCTCCTTCCTTCCTTCCTTCCCTCTTTCACCCCTTCCCTCCCCCCTCCTTCCTTCCTTCCCCCCCCCTCCTTCCTTCCTTCCCCCCTTCTTCCCCCCCCCCCTCCTTCCTTCCTTCCCTCTTTCACCCCTTCCCTCCCCCCTCCTTCCTTCATTCTTTCTCTCCTTTTTTCCTTATCCTCCCATATTGTCTCTCTCTCTCCTTCTCTCTCTCCTTTCTCTCCTCTCATTCCCTCAGTCTTCCTCTGCCCCCTCTCATAAGAGGTGAGACCATCTGCTGAGGAGGACCTGACAGACTGCAGGAGACAGATGGATTCTCAATGTTGAACCTTTCTTTCTTCCTCCCAATTTCATATTTCAAGATAAAACTAATCACATAAATCTGATGATCTGGGGGAGATTTACGCACCTTTCCTTCTCTAACCTCTAAGTGACGCTACTCATGTTACCAGGACAGATGTCTACACGGTAGATGTGCCACCTCCTTTCCCCCTCTCCATCACCCAGAGATAAAGTAGTATAAGACAGAACTGAGGAAAATATGCTCAATATCTGCACAAAAAAATATATATATACATATATTGTTGTCGCAGCCCCTTTGACCTCCACTCATTGACCTTTGAAGTCCTAAGCTATTACAGCTTGTGTATGGTATATAATAGAACGACTCCACCCATTTGCGACAAAATAAAGGATTTTTCATCCTCCACACTTTAATATCCCGCAATAAAATTTGATGGGTTTTCTTTTTTTATGTTGTTTTTTTCCCTCCACTTTCTCTTTGATCTTCCCCTTGGTGAGAGTTTTAACAAGTGAACTGAAACACTGCTGCCATTTTTAAGAAGGCCTCTAGAGGGCACTCTAAAAAAAGTAGTGAAGAAATTGCGCTCTTGGTGATGCAAAACTATAAGTCACAGCATGCCCTAATAACGTCAGGTTGGGAGTTGTCGTTTTACACTAAGTGGACAGCCTCAGATTGTGGGACCCTCTTCTATGCATCTAATAAGTACATACTATAGGCTCTTATTATCTATGGACTATGGTTTCTTCTTCTTCATATACAGTACATAAGGGGCTGCAGCTATAATAGGTGAAGAATTAGAAGTTGCCCTTGGGTCCTGATGCCTGACACCAGTATTGTAGATGGCACATGGTAGCTGGGGGCACTCTTAATAGATTTTGCATAGAGACCCCTATTGATATAACATAACATATAACATAATTTTCAGCCCGTAATATCCTATAAGCTTGTGAATCGCAAAGGAGAAATTCTGTTTTATACTGCCATCTGCTGGTTAGTTTAAGAACTTCTACCTGCAATGCCAAGATAAGCATAGCCATCAAACCATAACCCCACTCAGTGATATACAAAACATTAGCAAAGGTGAAGGGGTACTCCAGAGGAGTTTTTAAATCAGCTGGTGCCAACAAGTTGTACAACTTTATATATCAGCTGCTGTATGTCCTGCAGTAAGTGATATATTCTTTCCAGTCTGACACAGTGCTCTCTGCTGCCACCTCTGTCCATGTCAGGAACTGTCCAGAGCAATAGCAAATCCCTATAGAAAACCTCTCCTGCTCTGGACAGTTCCTGACATGGACAGAGGTGGCAGCAGAGAGCACTGTGTCAGACTGGGAAAAAATACACCACTTCCTGTAGGACATACAGCAGCTGATAAGTACTGGAAGACTTGAGATTTTTAAATAGAAGAAATTTACAAATCTGTATAACTTTCTGACACCAGTTGATTTAAAATCTATTATTTTCTCAGGAATTACCCTTTAAACTCCCTCAACTCTGAGAGCTCTGGAAGCCAGATAAGTGGGCCTGAGGCAGCAATGGTATTTTATTAGCATAAACTGCGGATGCACAAGGATCCAGCCCTTATTTCCTAGCAGTGTGGCCTCCTTGCTCACTTGATCTCACCCCGTGTGAATTCTGGTTATGGGGTTTCTTGGAGGACCAGGTATACCGCCACAAACTGACATCAGTGTCAGATCTGAATGACAGCATTCATCTCCATGTTTTAGCGACTAAGCTGATTCATTGATGAAGAATATTGTTTTGTGAATGGAGAGAATTGGGGAAAGCCAAGGAGGATTTTTTGAACATTTTAGCATGATTTACATAGCTACAGCGCCACCTATTGATGACTTTTTATACTAAATTTAATAAATGGTGAGCACTGTTGTCTGCACTGTCTGTTGTCTGACTGTCATCTCATTTGGAGCAGCAGTGTCCCCCAGGGTTGGGGAAATTTAATTTCACTTACCCTGTATGTACAAGAACAAAAAGCACTGAATGTACAGCAGCCAATAAACCATAACCCCCATTATCTAAACCAGGGCCTTCTAAACTTTTTGTTATCAGGCCTCACCAAGCGATCCATGTTGATGCTGGGGCCACACCAACAAACACATACTACTACACAGCGCCAGATACTGCCACGTAGTGCACATAATATACCAGCAATCAATACATCTCAACTAGTGACAAACCAACCAAAGCCGCAGTGCAGAAAAAAAAAAAAAACAATGACCCCACATGACACGGCACCATTATTTTTTTTCTTTGGAGTAGACCCTTTAAACTCCCACAACTTAGATGACTCTGAAGATTGTTCTGCTGCTCCAAATTAAACAAAAAACAGACCATGGGCACTGTAGATCAGTGCTTCTCAATTCCAGTCCTCAGGCCTCACCAACAGGTCATGTTTTCAGGATATCCCATACAAAGAACACCTGTGATAATACCTGATGCACCGAGTATAATTATATCACCTGTGAAATACTAAGGAAATCCTCAAAACATGGCCTGTTGGTGAGGCCTGAGGACTGGAATTGAGAAGCACTGGTGTGGATGATGCTCTCTGCATTTATTAAATAAAAAAAGTTAGGAAAAAAAGTTACTAAAAACAGTATCACACTGCTCCATCTGTATAACCCAACATTCCATTGCATATATACACACTACTCCACCTGTATAATTCACACCACTGTACACCAATACACACTGCTCCATCTGTATAACCCAACATCCCATTGCACATATACACACTACTCCACCTGTATAATTCAAACCACAGTACACCAATACACACTGCTCCATCTGTATAACCCAACATCCCATTTCACATATACACACTACTCCTCCTGTATAATTCACACCACTGTACACCAATACACACTGCTCCATCTGTATAACCCAACATCCCATTGCACATATACACACTACTCCACCTGTATAATTCAAACCACAGTACACCAATACACACTGCTCCATCTGTATAACCCAACATCCCACTGCACAATACACACTACTCCACCTGTATAATTCACACCACAGTACACCAATACACACTGCTCCATCTGTATAACCCAACATCCCATTGCATATATACACACTACTCCACCTGTATAATTCACACCACTGTACACCAATACACACTGCTCGATCTGTATAACCCAACATTCCATTGCATATATACACACTACTCCACCTGTATAATTCAAACCACTGCACACCAATACACACTGCTCCATCTGTATAACCCAACATCCCATTGCACATATACACACTACTCCACCTGTATAATTCACACCACTGTACACCAATACACACTGCTCCATCTGTATAACCCAACATCCCATTGCACAATACACACTATTCCACCTGTATAAGTAAAACCACAGTACACCAATACACACTGTTCCAGCTGTATAACGCAACATCCCACTGCACAAATAAATAAAATACAGACACACAAACACAGAGGCGGACACACACACAAAAACAAAAGTTTAGGTGATGGGAATACTATTTTAAGGGCTGTATTACACGGGACGATTATTGTTTGAAAAATCGTTAGATCGTTCAGATTTAAACGATAATCGTTTCATGTAATAGCAGGAAAAAATTAAACAACCAACGAGAAATCGTTGATCGTTTGATAGAATCTGGATTTATTTTCACCATTGATCGTTCATATATTGTTTGAACATCGTTCAGGGTAATAACAAGTCGTTTGGTCGTTCTCTGGTCTATCAGCCAGGAAAGGCTGAAAAATCGTCCAGTGTAATACCACCCTAAAGGATTTTTGTACATGCAAATGGGGCCACGTCTTTCATGTTAAGGATAAAATGTCACAGAAAGTGTGAAAACCCTCCTCATCAGTCGCAGTGCACGGCCAGGAAAACGTTAGGGAGGGGACACTTAATCTTCATAAACCACATATATCTGCTGAGTTTCAGATTCACTAACATCTTCATACCTAATATACACACAGTATGGTGAATGTAATGAACGATAAGTGATATTACATCATCAGAGCGGTATATGGTCCTACTGATCTTTATTTCCACCCTGTCCTTGACTTACTAGCATAGAGCATGTTTATCATAGATCACAATGGATACCCGAAGCCAACATATGCCCCAGCTTGCCAGGTTCTCTTCAAATCAGCATTTATTAATCTCCTGAAAAAAAGGTAAGTTCAAGAATGCTAGATATCACAATAAATATATACAAGAATATAACTACTATAACACTGCTCCTATATACAAGAATATAACTACTATAATACTGCTCCTATATACAGGAATATAACTACTATAATACTGCTCCCTATATACAAGAATATAACTACTATAATACTGCTCCTATATACAGGAATATAACTACTATAATACTGCTCCTATATACAAGAATATAACTGCTATAATACTGCTCCTATATACAAGAATATAACTACTATAATACTGCTCCTATATATAAGAATATAACTACTATAATACTGCCTCCTATATACAAGAATATAACTACTATAATATTGCCCCTATATACAAGAATATAACTACTATAATACTGCTCCTATATACAGGAATATAACTACTATAATACTGCTCCTATATACAGGAATATAACTACTATAATACTGCTCCTATTTACAAGAATATACCTACTATAATACTGCTCCTATATATAAGAATATAACTACTATAATACTGCCCCCTATATACAAGAATATAATTACTATAATACTGCCCCTATATACAAGAATATAACTACTATAATACTGCTCCTATATACAGGAATATAACTACTATAATACTGCTCCTATATACAAGAATATAACTACTATAATACTGCCCCCTATATACAAGAATATAACTACTATAATACTGCTCCTATATACAAGAATATAACTACTATAATACTGCCCCCTATATACAAGAATATAACTACTATAATACTGCTTCTATGTACAAGAATATAACTACTATAATACTGCTCCTATATACAGGAATATAACTACTATATTACTGCCTCCTATATACAAGAATATACTACTATAATACTGCTCCTATATTCAGGGATATAACTACTATAATACTGCCTCCTATATACAAGAATATAACTATTGTAATACTGCTCCCTATATACAAGAATATAACTACTATAATACTGCTCCCTATATACAAGAATATAACTATTGTAATACTGCTCCTATATACAAGAATATAACTACTATAATACTGCTCCTATATACAGGTATATAACTACTATAATACTGCCCCTATATACAAGAATATAACTACTATAATACTGCCCCCTATATACAAGAATATAACTACTATAATACTACTCCTATGTACAAGAATATAACTACTATAATACTGCTCCTATATACTAGAATATAACTACTATAATACTGCTCCTATATACAGGTATATAACTACTATAATACTGCGTCCTATATACAAGAACATGCAAATACAGTGTTCGGTCCACAGATCTCTCAGAGGACCAGAAGAGCCAGGAAAAAAGGCGCACACCGGCTTCAGAGAGACAACATGTCTCTCCTGCTTGATAAAGGGGTACATGGTACCTCGAAACGCGTTGCCTCTATGAGACTATTAAAATCCATCTTTTGAAACCACGTATTCTGAAGCCGGTGTGCGCCTTTTTTCCTGGCTCTTCTGGTCCTCTGAGAGATCTGTGGACCGAACACTGTATTTGCCCTTCTCCTTTCCCGGATCCTTGGCTTGGATCGCGGTATCGACAATCGGAGCCTGGCTGCCACGGCCATCATCTTTTCTACACTGACAGCGCTCAGAGGTGTTGTGGTCTTAGCACAACACCACCAGGTGAGCAGTTTTATTTAAAACTGTTTTTATCTGCTTTTTCATTTACTATATTACCCTATGGCGCCTCGTTTCTTATCTTCTTTATAGCCTTTTTTTCCATATACAAGAATATAACTACTATAATACTGCTCCTATACTGTATATAAGAATATAATTACTATAATACTGCTCCTATATACAAGAATATAACTACTATAATACTGCTCCTATATACAGGAATATAACTACTATAATTCAGGAAAAAAGACACGTAATAGCACTCACCCGTACTTCAGCTTAGCAGCTTTATTGCATCCACAGGTAGGGGGGAGGGGGAAGGTTCAGGTGTGTTCGCGTCCAGGTGGACTGTAATCATGGCACTGTGACTATTGTAGAGACACTGTGATTGTCACTGTTATGGGGATCCTCTGTCTGTTAATATTATGAAGACTCTGACTACTACTACTGTTATGGGAGTACATTGGTACTATACTATTGCCCCGTGTACAAGAATATGACTACTATAATAGTGTTCCTACGTACAATAATATAACTACTATAATACTTCCCCTATGTACGAGAATATAACTACTATAATACTGCCCCCTATATACAAGAATATAACTACTATAATACTGCTCCTATATACAGGGATATAACTACTATAATACTGCTCCTATATACAGGAATATAACTACTATAATACTAATCCTATATACAAGAATATAACTACTATAATACTGCCCCCTATATACAAGAATACAACTACTATAATACTGCCCCTATATACAAGAATATAACTACTATAATACTGCTCCCTATATACAAGAATATAACTACTATAATACTGCTCCTATATATAAGAATATAACTACTATAATACAGCTCCTATATACAAGAATATAACTACTGTAATAGTAACTGTACTGTTATTGTTAGGACTGGTCGCTCAGACTGACAAGATGGCGGACACAGACAGTAGACCCTAAGCTGAACCCCGCCCACGGTCCCTGCCTACTTGCCTCAATCTGCCCTAGGTGACAGCGAGCTACCTGGTGGCAACCCCTGCGCTGACTAGGTGGAACACGAAACAATACAAGACAAACAAACACAATAAAGAAGAGTCGACAGTCTGGGTCACAACAATCGGCAGGGCAGTACAAATCACAATCCAAAAGCAAAGTCAATAAACTTGCAATATGGTCAGGGGCAGGCAGCTAGCAGGGATGGTCAGAACACAAGGCAGAAGGGTCAGAGTAAACACAGTAGATAGCAGAAACACAAGTAGGCAGAGACAAGCTCAATATCCGGCAGTAAGAGGCAGCACAGGCACGTTCATGACAGTAATACTGTATCTAGATGTATACATGGACATGTAGAATAGTGGACATTTGCTGAAGGATGTCAGGAAGAAAAGATATGCAAAATAGCTCTCACACCACTTGGTGTCCCTCACAAAGTGGTGTCCCTTTAAGTCAGTGTTTCATTTATTTAGGAGTCTTAGATCATTGACTGGGGATGTATTCCAAGCCAATAATGGAAAGACAGCCCATGTGCAGACAGCTGTTTTGGGGTTATTGCCCTTCATCAGTACAGAGCAGGGTGTGGGTTGTATAGTTCTCCTTGAGAGGAGAGTCCATCATGAAGATGTGTGGAGACTGAATGGATGGAGTCACTTTGGGGGGGGGGGGGGGGGGGGTGACCTCTAGGAGCTGGAGCTCTGCAGTAAGTGATTGCAGGATGAGATGTTTATCTTGGCGGAGTCCTTACTGCAAAAAGGTTTATATGAAGGATTATGCTATTTATAGACTCATTTCAGACCATTTACGTCCAGTGCCAAAGTTTTGTCTTGCAGTAACTGTGAAATTCTTCTTCGACTTTACATTCCAGGCTCTGATCTCAAAATCCGGATTCTTTAACTCCATCCTCCCATCTGGGGCAGTCAAAACGTATTGCATAACGTAGACAATCCACCTTATTGGGCATCACCGGCATCTCACACTAAACATCAGAGAATGGACACCTTACACGGAGATGAAGGAACAAACACTATACCAATGGTATCATTAGAGTGCAAAACCACTGGACACCAGGGACCATTATACAAAATCACTTGACACCAGGGACCATTATACTATACAAAATCACTGGACACAGGGACCGTGCTTCAAAACCACTGGACACCAGGAACCATTATACAAAATCACTGGACACTAGGGATCATGCTGCAAAGCCACTGGACACCAGGAACCATTATATACAATTACTGGACACCAGAGACCATGCCGCACTAAGTACACCAGAGACTGGGATACAAAGCACTATAGTGAGGATCTCTAATGTGTCAATCCCAAGCCAGAGATCCTGTGTGGCTTGCTGCCTTTTGGTATACTAGAGAAGCGGACTAGTAGATAGCCACAAGCCTATTAGCTGGGGAGTGTTAGGAGAAGGCAACATGGCAGGTAACATGGTTACTGCCTCCTCCTCCTCCTGCATGTGATGTAGCACCCGCCTTGGAGGTTGCAGCCGGCTCCCAGGCTTTATGCATCCCTATGATTCCCAGGGCTGGGCACCCTGGGCCTGACCCTGGGAATGGACTCTCCATTTGAACGCTGCTGCATACAGTGTTGGCTTGCTGTTAACTGCTTATTTCTATGGAAAAGCCTGTGGCAATAAGCGCAAATAAGCTGGAGATGTAAGCATAGTTCTTTTATTTTCTCTTTCTTTATTTAGATTTTTTTCCTTCTTTTTACAGAGAGAAGATCTGGACTACTTCAGGAAGAAGACAACAAAAGTCTTTAAAATAATAATAATAATAATAATAATAAAAGGGTTAACAATAAAGGGTTTTCAATAAAAAGTAAAAAAATAAATTGTATGTTTTTTTCCCCATACTTATAAGTGCCCTAGTTGTGGGAACCATCTGGTAGATCACATCTATTACTACACCAGGGCTTAGTGTAAGCTTATAAAATGGCTAACACTAACCCCACCCACCCCATTACCCCAGTCTGTATCTGAGGTGGTAACAGGCTGGCATTATTAGGCTGGGGAGAGCCAATATAAAAGGTTCTTTCCAACTTAATATGGCCATGTTGTTACTACTTAGTTTGTATCTGGCTGATTATGGAAATTCGTGAAGGGAGCTCAAGATTTTATAAATTTATGGAAAAAAACATAAGGTTCCCTTCTAATTTCCATAACCAACCAGATAGAAGTTGGGAAGCACCATTTATATTGGCTCTTCCTAACCTAATAATACCAGGCTGTTACCACCCCAGACACAGACTGCTCTTCCTGGGTGGTGGGTACTGGGGTAAAAAGGGGGATTTATTAGCATTAGCCATTTCACAGGCTAATGGTAAGCCCCCGCTTATTAACGGACTGCCTTCTGGTAGTCCACTACTCAGTCACAGTAAGTAAAAACCACACACACAAAAGTAATCCAGGTATTCTTCCTGAAAAAAAGAAAGGAAAAAAGTTTGATTAAAGAGAAATAAATTAAATAAAAAAACGCACTTACCTCTCCAGCGTTGTCATTGCTTACTGCCACAGCATTTCCTGGGAAGTAGTAGAAAGTTTGGGAAACCCCATGGCAGTAAGCAGTTGACAGCAAGCCAAAAGTGTAAACAGCAGCATTGGCTTGGTGTAGCTCAGATGGGGTGTTGCGCCTGTCATTGAGAGTTTATTCTGCAATAAAAATATTGGAAGCTAAATCCAGAATCCGTTTGAGAGATGAACAGCTGGTTGACTGCATGCATATGGGCATCACTAAGTACTGTACAACCCAGATTGTGAAAGACTGGTAGAAAACATGCCGTGCCAAGTTTCACATTAAGTTAAAGTTCAATACCTTCACCGCATTGGCGTTGTTATTTTGATTTGCTTCCAGTAGTTTCCTGTTCTACATGAGTTATATGACTTCTATATTTACATGTTCAGTGTGGATTGCAACCATCCCACAGTGCTGAATGTAGCTCTCAAGGTAAGAAAGATTGGGGACCACTGCACTAGAGGCAAGGGACTGGGATACTATAATAAAAGGGATTGGATAATAGGACACTGGGTGACAAGGACTGGACATAATAACAATTAGACGCAGGGGAGAGGAATATTTAGCCATTTGGCATAAAAAATTACGTAAAAGCTACTGAGCCGAACTCGGTGGTACCTGGGATTTGTGTGTACTTACACTTTGTTGTAGTTGGGAATCTTTCAAGTAAATGTCCATCTATTTTACCTAATCAACCATAACCGCAGTTCTGGGTACCATCTGGTATTAAGAATAACAGGGAATCACGTGTCATTAAAAAGGTCGGACATGTATACTCTTTTTTTATATACAAGACGCAAAAAGAAAAACATGGAAAATCCTGAAAAATTAGCCTCTCAATAAACAAATATGAGCTGTAAGGTCCTGTGTGATACAGTCCATAAAGCAGTACATGTGAGGACTACACCACAGAGCAAATTCAGACACAACTTACAGTAGATACAGTCTATATATATATGCTATAATACTTCTCATATGTACAAGTATTTACTATAATAAATACTGAGAAATACAGAAGTGGCACTCACCGCTCGGGGTCAAAAATCATCTTTATTGGAAACGTGGAACACTCAGCATGGAAGGGGGAGGATGGAAAGAGTCGGTAGCGTCACTGAACAAAAAACGTTTTCACGTTCAGCTGTGCTTCGTCAGGTTGTGGACCAATATTTGCCCGCCTGGGATACTCGTAGTGCCGGCTACCCCTTGCCTCACTCTTTGTTATAATAACTACTATAATACTGCTCCCTATATACAAGAATATAACTACTATAATATTGCTCCTATATACAGGAATATAACTACTATAATACTGCTCCCTATATACAAGAATATAACTACTAATATAACTTTCTGAGTGCTTGCACTCCTTCTTTGTTAGACCCATGTGACCCCAATTAGCAGGAAGCACCTGTGCACACATGACTAGTACCTCCTAGTTTTCCCATTCTACCTGCAGGAGCAATGGTGAGTAGTAAGACCATGTGGTGGCCACTTTCTCCGCCGGCGGCACCTGCTGGGTTTGGGGGGGGGGGGGCCTTGGGGTGTGGTCCTGTGACATTGGGGTTGCAGGGCCATTCTATGGCCTCCCTTCCCTGCATGTGCTCACTTTGCGGGGTTGGCGGTCGCTGACCTACACAGTGTTGAATTAGTGTTGGGACTCATGTGAACCAGGGGACCTGCACGTGGTACATGACGCAATATGGTTTGATCAAATTATATACCAACATCCTGGCGTTGGTTTTTAAATGTAGACGAATGGCATTAGTGTCAGCCATAGGTGTGAGGTGCATCCGCTCCTTTCTCTCCAGGTCCGTATAGCTACTATAATACTGCTGCTATGTACAATATCCACACTTTTGTCTACGTGCATTAATTGTTATGAATTATCCCTTTGTAAATGTCTATCTAACTTCCGTGCATGCAGTTGTAGCGCTACTACAGCTATACAAACAATTGGCCAAAAAGAAAATAGCTGAAATTGTGTAGCTAAAAAAATATTATTCTTTATTATATACACATATTTAAAAACAATACATTAAAAAAAGAGAGAAAAAGACCCCTGGGGAGGTGGCGTCCTGGAGGATATATACTGGAAGAAAACTTGAAGGTATACAATTTGTTGTTTCCCTAAGACTAGTGAGGTTGAGAGCACTAGAAGGCAGCTTGGTATCAGGATAGATGTCAGATGGAATAATACTGTTTACCTGTATGCACTAGCACTTTATATGATCTGCCTATGTAATAATGCATTGAGTTGGTCAGGGACTCAGCATGTGTAACAATATATAACAATATAGTATAATCAATACCTCCTCCAGGACTGCCATTGTTCTTTAATGTTTGGTCTTTTTCTCTCTTTTTTTAATGTATTGTTATTAAATATTTGTATTTAATAAAGATTTATATTTTCTGCTACGCAATTTCAGCTATTTTCTTTTTGGGCAATTGCTGCTATGTACAAGTACACACACACACATATATATTTATATAAATATATAGTTAGTGATGTCCGTGCAGCCCTTGCTTTAGGTATAAAATAATAAAGTGTATAGATACCTGTCCAGACTCCCCTGTGTTCTCCTTGCTTCAACCCCCTCCCTGCAGCCACCACTGGAACTTCTGAGCTGGTCTCTGAAGTGACAGACCACTCAGCTAATCACTGGCCACAGCAGTCCTATCTCGGCCAGTGATTGTGTGGTGTCCCACCACGGGTGTTATTAGTATTTTACACCCCTTGCAAAAGTCTGTACTTCAAGTAAAAGTGGTAATGAAGTAGTACCTAAGTTTTGACTAGATGTCATTACTGTATGTAACTGTACTTGTGTATTGCACAGCTGTAGTAATTAAGGGGTTATTGTTTGTTATAATCTGTGCATCAATGAGAGCCCTCTTTTCTCTTCACCTATCTCTGTGTTCCTTTTTCTTCGCACTTTCTTCTCCACCACTCACAGGGGACATTCCACCTCCTGTAGGAAGTTGTCACATGGGGAGAGGAAGTACACACCCACACTTAGTGAGTCTTACCTATGTCTTGGTGGAGAGAGGATGCAAGATAGGACGGTCTCTGCTGTGGTCCAGCGGGGCCCTGGCTTTGCCAGGTCCCAACTCCAGTCTGTGTCCAGTCTAGTCTAGTCGGTGGTAGTGGATAGACACACATGGGAGACAGACATGGGAGACACCAGTTTCTTGAAAGCAGCACTTCTACTCACAATGTAGTGTTAAGTCACTCCGGAGAGGACAAATCAAAGATCACCCAAACCCATGCCGTGAACATCTCTATCAGTGCAGGACAGTATCCTGATAACAAGAGGAATAGAGCAAAGTTGCTAGAAGGCTACGTACTGTATCTCTCAGCGCGAGTGTAACCTAGCAAACTTGGTCACTCTGCTCAATTCAGGTAACAAGGTCTGGGGTTTGTGTCACCCTAATAGGACGGGTTACCCGACACTGTTGGGCAACAGGTGGTTTAACGACAGCTAAGGTAGTAACACGGGCGCAAGTATGCTTCTACTTTCACATCTTCAGTGTTCTACTTTTCCTTCTTCTTCTAAAGTTCTGGCAGAGCACACTTCTACCCTGGGTTGGGACTCTCACTGTTCTGGACTCTCAGGAAAACTCCTCTCTACAACTCTCAGCTCTTCTACCCTAGAGGGTCTCAGCGCAGATTCTGTTCTGTCACATCTACATTCTGCTATCAGCTATTGTACAAAGTATTTTCTCAGTAAAGAAGATTTATTTATGGTAACAGGACTCAGTGATTGTTGTTTCGGCACCTACACAGTAGATACCACATATCTGGGTCCGGGTGGGTCACAACTCCACTCCGGGCTGCCCCGATAAGCGGAGCAATGATCTGCGGAATCGGCCTGGTGTGGCAGATTATCCCTCTGTGTACTCGGGCCCTTACCCCTCCATCTGCTGATCAGACACTGTATATAACCACATTCCTATATACTGCCTCTTGTATATCGGCCTCTTCCTGTTAGCACAAACTGCAACCGAAATCAATTATTTAGTGTGTGCCTGAGGATAAGAGGGTCTTTGACCTGCGGAGCCTCGCTCATTGGATTGTTTTATTTTAGCTGTCAGCTGGATGAAGATGAATATCCGCAGTGGATTATGGGATATTTATTACTTACTATGACAGGAGAGGATCTGCTGTAACTCGAGGCGGTAAGTGCCAGAGGCAGATCACATTATCTCCGGGTGAGGAGTACAGAAACAACCAGAAATACTCTTATTGTGCTTAAAATGTTGTCACATGCAATAAGACAATAATAATGGGGGCGGGGCTGTGACAACCCTCTATTCGATCTCATGAATACCATGTAAAACCACTGTATAATGAACACTAAACACTGACCATATAGCCTTGTCAAATAGTCCTTAAAGGGGTTACCCAGCAAGACAAAAACATGGCCACCTTCTTCTAGAAACAGCCCCACTCTTGTCTCCAGTTTGGATGGGTTTCGGTAACTCAGTTCCATTAAAGTAAATGGAGGTTATCCAATGAAAATCTTTTTCTTTCAAATCAACTGGTTTCAGAAAGTTATGTACATATGTAAATTACTTTTATATTAAAAAAAAATCCAGTCTTCCAGGACTTATCAGCTGCTGTATGCACTACAGGAAGTGGTGTATTCTCTCCAGTCTGACACAGTGCTTGATGCTGCCACCTCTGTCCATGCCAGGAACTGTCCAGAGCAGTAGCAAATCCCCATAGAAAATCTCCCCTGCTCTGGACAGTTCCTGACATGGACAGAGGTGGCAGCATAGAGCACTGTGTCAGACTGGAAAGAATACACCACTTCCTGCAGGACATACAGCAGCTGATAAGTACTGGAAGACTGGAGATTTTTAAATAGAAGTAAATTACAAATCTATATAACTTTCTGAAACCAGATGATTTTGAATAAAAAGATTTTCACCAAAGCACCCCTTTAATTGCAAACCACACCTGAACTGGAAACAAGAGTGGTGCTGTCTCTGGAAGAAAGTGGCCATGTTTTTGTAGCGCTGGATAACCCCTTTAAATAGTACTACCAAACAGTACATATACTGCCATAGCTGCAGTTTTTAACAACAAACCAGGGAAAGATGGGAATAGGTAATGGAGACCCACAAATGGAGAAGGTTACAGGTCGATTGCCCCCTTTGAGTCGTACACTTTTCTGGTGATTTTTGATTGTCTACCGGACCTAAAAAGCAAAGTACTGGAAAAACTAGAGCTGCCGTGAGTGGCCGAGGGTTGGGAAATATTTGTTCAGAGGAATCTGCTGATAGACTGAATGTTTGTTATGCTGCAGATTAGAGAGTCAGCCGGAGCTGTGATGAAGGCCCGAGACCCCTGGGTCATCGCCAAAGCTTCCTGTAAACTGGGTGGGATGTTCCAACCCTCCTCTTGGCTGACCGACCCAGAATAATACAACTGAAAGGCGACTAGGAGCCTGAAAACATAACCATGGGGCGGAATCTGCAGCTCTCTGGAAATAGAAAAGACTTCTACCCATGACTGCCGGAGGAATCCACCGGACGAGCCCCCGATAAAGGTAACAACACCTATGTTACTATACTTCTTAACCTTAAAACACATATTTACTTACACTACCTCCAAAAGGGGGCACCAGAGAGCTGCTTAGCATATGCTTCTTCCCAGAATTTCTTCTGGAGAATTGTCTGACTTTCCTTATATTCCCGGTCATGTCCTAAGGCTTCTTATCAGACAGTCACTAACACTACCTCCAAATGGCAGCACCAGAGAACTGCTTAGTATATGCTTCTTCCCATATGTCCTTCTGGAGAATTGTCTGGCTTTTCTTACATTCCCAGTCATGTCCTAAGGCTTCTTATTAGTCAGTCACTAACACTACCTCCAAATGGCAGCACCAGAGAGCTGCTGAGCGTATGCTTCTTCCCAGAAATCCTTCTGGAGATTTGTCTAATTTTACTTACATTCCCAGTCATGTCCTAAGGATTCCTATCAGTCATTGGCATTACCTTCAAAAGTTGGCATCACAGAGCTGCTTAGCATATGCTTCTTCCCAGAATTCCCAGTGGAGCATGTATGGCCTATAGGTCTTCACATATGTTTATAGCACTCTCCTAAGGGACCTTTTTAGTTCTATGATGATAAGACTCTCTGCAGCAAGACAGCACTCTGATCGGCATTAACCAAAGGCAATAACCCGAAACAGCTATCTACAGCTCTTCCGGAGAATAGTCTGGCGGCTTGGCTTACACTCCCGGTCATGTCCTAAGGCAGTCAGTCACTGACACTACCTCCAAATGGTGGCACCAGAGAGCTGTTCTGCATATGCTTCTTTCCAGAATTCCTTCTGGAGAATTTTCTGGCTTGGCTTACATTCCCGGTCATGTCTTGAGGCTTCTCATCAATCAACCATTGACACTACCTCCAAATGGTGGCAACAGAGAGTTGTTCTGCATATGCTTCTTTCCAGAATTCCTTCTAGAGAATTTTCTGGCTTGGCTTACATTCCTGGTCATGACCTAAGGCTTCTTATCAGTCAGTCACTAACAGTACCTCCAAATGGCGGCACCAGGCTACTTTGCAATTTCTTTAATCCAAATATTGAAAGGATTGCCCAGTATGGTCTTAGCTCAGAATGAGAACTCCAATGAGACAAGACAACACTACTTTACTTGTTTTTCCTACAGCACCACCAGAGGACAATGAAGGTATTACAGGTAATCCTTTGAAATCAGTCCTCCAGAGCTGCAATCTCATCTACAGCTAATAAAGGGGGGCTCTTCTCATTAGTGCAATTGCCCTATATTAGCATATAACCTAAACAATAAGAATAGTATTGCCTATGAATATCCTCTCTGTAAAATATTACAGGCTCCAGTAGAGGGACATGACATTACTCCATACAGGCTTTGTGACCTGGATGATGTAGGCCGAAAGGACCCCGAATATTATGGTTATTCCCACCCACTGACAGCAAGCAGAGGTATTAGAGAAAAACTGAATCTCAAAGTATATAAGAAGCAATAAAAGTAGGGGGAGTTGGAGCCTTGTTTAGGGCGTCTGTGGGTCATTGTGTAGTCTAAACATATCTGTGCTGACAGAGAAGGTTTCCATTCATTCCAGCTATATGCAGCTTATTAATTACGGGTAATAATAACATCCCCCAGCTGTGCATACAACAGCAGTGGTGTTGTTGTGCTCCTGTAACAATAGTGTGTGCACACATCCCCCCGCCCTCCGCTACCACCGCCATTCTTCTAGGCTTGCAGCAAAAGAGACTTGTCAGGGAGGAAGGAGTTGTTCAGTATGGTTTCCTGCCCTCTTCCTGTCTCTAGCTCGCTGCGGGGAGGATGTGATACTATATGGGGCACTACTCACAGAGCCGCTCCGGAGGTGGCTGAACTCAGGGGGACACTGCGGTACTCTCAGTGGATACCCCAGGTGGGGAGAACAATTGACAACCACAGGGTTCCTCTAATAGCGCTGGTACGTCCTGTGTCGCCTATAGGGTGGACTGTAATAAACAATAGTGCACACATAATAGTGAGAAAGGGGTAAAAATAATAATAACTGCTACAAGTGAGTGGAGGAGGGGCAATTACATCAATGGGCACCATCGCCTGAGAACAGAACTCCACTGAAGATGACCATACATGATATAGGAAAGATTGGACGGGTGTAGTTGTGTTATTCTTGTATATAGGAGCAGTATTATAGTAGTTATATTCTTGTATATAGGAGCAGTATTATAGTAGTTATATTCTTGTATATAGGGGGCAGTATTATAGTAGTTATATTCTTGTATATAGGGGGCAGTATTATAGTAGTTAAATTCTTATATATAGGGGCAGTATTATAGTAGTTATATTCTTGTATATAGGAGCAGTATTATAGTAGTTATATTCCTGTATATAGGGGACAGTATTATAGTAGTTATATTCCTGTATATAGGAGCAGTATTATAGTAGTTATATTCGTGTATATAGGAGCAGTATTAGGCTATGTTCACACTACGTATGAGTTCGGCCGTAGTGCAAACCGCGAATATACGCACGTAGTTTTGAGGTTGATGCGTTCGCTTGAAAGTATACGATATGCGGCCGCACAATGCACACTATGTATGAACTTACAGGTGGATCATATACTGCGCCGTGAAAAATGAACACGACCATTGTTTGAGGACGGAAATGTTCCAACTCACGGCCGTGGATTTCAGTGCGGTCCCGTACGAAGAACTTATTTCAGCCAAATTTAACTTGATTTTTCGATCCAAAAGGTTCTGTGTGGTGTACTGGGCTGGCCGAAGATTTCCAAGTAAATGATCTTTTTCAGATCGCTACCAAACAGGCTAGGGAAGCATAACTGTACTACGGGCGTATGTTCACGGTTCGTACGCATCCGGCTGCATGTCGATTTTTCCCACGCCCGTAGTTTCAGCCGCACATGTACGGCGGCGTACGAAATGCGGCCGGACTCATACGCAGTGTGAACATAGCCTTATAGTAGTTATATTCTTGTATATAGGAGCAGTATTATAGTAGTTATATTCCTGCATATAGGAGCAGTATTATAGTAGTTATATTCTTGTATATAGGAGCAGTATTATAGTAGTTACATTCTTGTATATAGGGGGCAGTATTATAGTAGTTATATTCTTGTATATAGCAGCAGTATTATAGTAGTTATATTCCTGTATATAGGGGCAGTATTATAGTAGTTATATTCCTGTATATAGGGGGTAGTATTATAGTAGTTATATTCTTGTATATAGGAGCAGTATTATAGTAGTTATATTCTTGTATATAGGAGCAGTATTATAGTAGTTATATTCTTGTATATAGGAGTAGTATTATAGTAGTTATATTCTTGTATATAGGAGCAGTATTATAGTAATTATATTCTTGTATATAGGAGCGGTATTATAGTAGTTATATTCTTGTATATAGGAGCGGTATTATAGCAGTTATATTCTTGTATATAGGAGCAGTATTATAGTAGTTATATTCCTGTATATAGGAGCAGTATTATAGTAGTTATATTCCTGTATATAGGGAGCAGTATTATAGTAGTTATATTCTTGTATATAGGAGCAGTATTATAGTAGTTACAGTATATTCTTGTATATTCTTATATTCTTGTATATATATAGGAGCAGTATTATAGTAGTTATATTCTTATATATATAGGAGCAGTATTATAGTAGTTATATTCCTGTATATATTGTAGTAGTTATACACGACATGGAGGGAAAGGAACGGCTGCACATCCCATCTATGGCTGATACTAATGCCGCTTGGCCTATTTTAAAATTCAACACCAGGGTGTCTGTATATAATTTGATCAAACCATAATAGCCCCGTGTCCCACGTGCAGGTCTCCTGGTTCACACGGGTCCCTACGCTAACTCCACACCGTGTCGGTCAGTGACCGCCAACCCCGCAAAGCCCTGCAACCCCAATGTCACAGGACCAAACCCAAAATGCCCTACCAGAACCTGGCCAGCACCACCGGCGGCTGCCCCCAAACAACACAAGTATTAATATAGTATTACACTTACCACTGCTGCTTACACAGAATGGGGAAGACATAAGGCATGTGAGATGTGACATGTGAGCACAGGCATATCCTGCTAATATTGGTCATGTGGGTCTTATAAAGGAGTGCAAGCTGAACAGAAAAGGGAGAACTGTAAAACACAACATGGAGAGAAAGGAACGGCTGCACATCCCATCTATGGCTGATACTAATGCCGCTAGGCCTATTTTAAAATTCAACACCGGGGTGTCTGTATATAATTTGATCAAACCATAATAGCCCCGTGTACCCACATGACCCACATGACCGCAATCAGCAGGAGACACCTGAGTGCACGTTTTAATCCCCCCTATCTTTCCCATTCTGTCTCCAGCAGCTATGGTGAGTGTAATACCTTATCCAGACTTGTCCTGTTTGGGGGCAACCTCCTCCGTCGGTGGTGTCGGCTGGGTGTTTTTTTTGGGGGGGGGGGGGCTGTTTTGGGTTTGGTCCTGTAACATGGGGGTTGCAGGGCCGTTCCATGGCCTCCCTTCCCTGCCTGTGCACACCTGGCGGGGGTAGTGGTCACTGACCGACACAGTGTGGACTTAGTGTAGGGACCCATGTGTATCAGAGATCTGCACGTTGGTACATGGGGCAGTGTGGCTTGATCAATTTACACACAAACTTCTGATGTTTTTTATATGCAGCCGAGAGGCATTAGTGTCAGCCATAGGTGTGAGGTGCAGCGCTTCTTTTTCTCCTAGATCGTATTTGATTGTAGTAGTTATATTCTTGTATATAGGAGGGAGTATTATAATAGTTATATTCTTGTATATAGGAGCAGTATTATAGTAGTTATATTCTTGTATATAGTGACAGTATTATAGTAGTTATATTCTTGTATATATGGGAGGCAGTATTATAGTGGTTATATTTTTGTATATAGTAGCAGTATTATAGTAGTTATATTCTTGTATATAGGAGCAGTATTATAGTAGTTATGTAGATAGGAGAAATAGTCTAGCACTCACCAGGTAATGTCTTCCAATGTTTATTGCGTGGGAACCATTGCAGGGAGGGGAAGGTGGATCAGTGGAGGTGCAGGCGCATCACCTGGACCAGGTGATGCGCCTGCACCTCCACTGATCCACCTTCCCCTCCCTGCAATGGTTCCCACGCAATAAACATTGGAAGACATTACCTGGTGAGTGCTGGACTATTTCTCCTATCTACATCACATTTCTGTCCTTTCATCTAGCACCCCGGTTGTCTTCGCCAGAGTCGTTCCTTGTGCCACCGGCATTAAACTATTGGGATCTCACTGTATGCAGTGCGGGCTGGCTGTCTCTCCACCCCTACAATTATAGTAGTTATATTCTTGTATATAGGAGCAGTATTATAGTAGTTATATTCTTGTATATAGGGAGCAGTATTATAGTAGTTATACGGACAAGGACTGCACCTCACACCTATGGCTGATACCAATGCTTCTCAGCTACATTTAAAAAACCAACTCCAGGATGTTGGTATATAATTTGATCAAACCATATGGCTCACATGGGTCCCTACACTAACTCACCATCGTGTCAGTCAGCGACCGCCATCCCCGCAAGGCGTGCACAAACAGGGAAGGGAGGCCATAGAACGGCCCTGCAACCCCACTGTCACAGGACCAATACCCAGAGGCCCCCGTAAATCCCAGCAGGCACCGCCGGCGGAGAAGGCTGTCACCAAACAACACAAGGCTCCGTTCCCACTGAGCAAAGGTAGCGGAATTCCGCAACGGAATTGTCCGCCGCGGAATGCCGTTAGCCTCCCACTCATAATGGGAGTCTATGGGAGGCGCGCACTCCTGCTTTGTACGCACTGAAGAATGAACATGTTCATTCGTCAGCGCGTACAGAGCAGGAGCGCGCGCCTCACATAGACTCCCATTATGAGCAAGAGGCTAACGGCATTCCGCGGCGGACAATTCCGTTGCGGAATTCCGCTACCTTTGCTCAGTGGGAACGGGGCCCAAGTGTGAACAAGGTCTAAAACACTCACCACACTCCAGATTACCACATTATAGTAGTTATATTCTTGTATATAGGAGAAGTATTATAGTAGTTATATTCCTGTATATAGGAGCAGTATTATAGTAGTTATATTCTTGTATATAGGAAGCAGTATTATAGCAGTTATATTCTTGTATATAGGAGCAGTATTATAGTAGTTATATTCTTGTATATAGGAGCAGTATTATAGTAGTTATAGAGCTTGTTCACACTTGTGTTGCTTGGCGTCCACTTTTTCCGCCGGTGGCGCCTGCGGGGTTTGGGGTGCCCTTTTGGGTCTGGTCCTGTGACAATGGGGTTGCAGGGCCATTCCGTGGCCCCTCTTCTCTGCTTGCGCACGTTTTGCGGGGATTGTGGTCGCTGACCGGCACAGTGATGATGTTTGGTTAGGGACTCATGTGTATCAGAAGACCTGCACGTGGTACATGAGGCAATATGGTTTGGCCAAATTATATACTAACTTCTGATGTTGGTTTTAAATGTAGCTGAACAAGCTTTCGTGTCAGCCATGGGTGCGATGTGCAGCCATTTCTGTCTTTTTGGCTTGTGCATATTTTAGGTATTCTGTCCCTTTTTTCATTGTGGCTAGCACTCGTGCTGTGTAAGACCCATGTGATCCAAATTAGCAGGAAGCACCTGTGTACATAAGGGGAGGATCTCCTAGTATTCTCCCATTCTACCTGCAGAGGAATGGAGAGAGGTAAGAGCTTGTTCACACTTGTGTTGCTTGGCGTCCACTTTTTCCGCCGGTGGCGCCTGCGGGGTTTGGGGTGCCCTTTTGGGTCTGGTCCTGTGACAATGGGGTTGCAGGGCCATTCCGTGGCCCCTCTTCTCTGCTTGCGCACGTTTTGCGGGGATTGTGGTCGCTGACCGGCACAGTGATGATGTTTGGTTAGGGACTCATGTGTATCAGAAGACCTGCACGTGGTACATGAGGCAATATGGTTTGGCCAAATTATATACTAACTTCTGATGTTGGTTTTAAATGTAGCTGAACAAGCTTTCGTGTCAGCCATGGGTGCGATGTGCAGCCATTTCTGTCTTTTTGACTTGTGCATATTATAGTAGTTATATCCCTGTATATAGGAGCAATATTATAGTAGTTATATTCTTGTATTTAGGGGGCAGTATTATAGTAGTTATATTCTTGTACATAGGAGCAGTATTATAGCAGTTATATTCTTGTATATAGGAGCAGTATTATAGTAGTTATATTCTTGTATATAGGAGCAGTATTATAGTAGTTATATTCTTGTATATAGGAGCAGTATTATAGTAGTTATATTCTTGTATATAGGAGCAGTATTATAGTAGTTATATTTTTGTATATAGTAGCAGTATTATAGTAGTTATATTATTGTACGTAGGAACACTATTATAGTAGTCATATTCTTTTACACGGGGCAATAGTATAGTACCAATGTACTCCCATAACAGTAGTAGTAGTCAGAGTCTTCATAATATTAACAGACAGAGGATCCCCATAACAGTGACAATCACAGTGTCTCTACAATAGTCACAGTGCCATGATTACAGTCCACCTCCTTCATGCAGATGATAAGCACAATAAGAGAAAACAGGACTTTATATAGAGGAGAGGGCAGGGAGTGGAATGAGTAGTCAGTGAAATGTAATGTCAGCGCTGGATTACATGACTGGAGCGGGTTGCGTCATCTCTCTTCAGACACATTGCTGTGAGATGTGGACAGCCTGTAGTCATCGTTATCAGGAAGTATGCAGACTAGAGATGAGCGAACCGGGTTCGGGTTCTAGACGATCCGAACCCGAACGTTCGGTATTTGATTAGCTGGGGCTGCTGAACTTGGATAAAGCTCTAAGGTTGTCTGGAAAACATGGATACAGCCAATGACTATATCCATGTTTTCCAAATAGCCTTAGGGCTTTATCCAGCATGCTCGAGGTTCGCTCATCTCTAATGCAGACTATAGAAGAACCTTATATATTTATATAGGATTACACGCCCTATAGTGTAGTCTTATGATAAGAGGCATTGCCTGAGTACTGGACATGTATGACATAAAGCAGCCATCAGGGTGGGGCGGGGGGGCACTTCCTATCTGACATCCTATTGACAAACACTACAGTCAGCTGATAACAGAGAGCAGGAGACTGTAATAAACCAAAAGCCCTGTTACCTCTAACAACATCTGTGTCTTTCCTGAGTCTTATCTCATTCACCCTCCTTATTGTTTGCATTTGGTGATATTTTTAGCTGTGATATGTGGCATGTATTGTGTTCTCTATGGGGCAGGACCAATTACAGGGCAATGACCTGACATCCAGGTGAGAGGCCGGGCTGAGGCTCAGGGAGGCACATACAGGGACAGGGGGCTGTGTCTACCTGCTCCCGGGGAACTACAAGTCCCTGAATGCTCCTTACAGCACAGGTGGCAGATGATCCACAGGGTTAGAACTACTAACCCCAGAAGGATAGATCTTACCTGGATGCCTACAACTCTGGGAACTGTGGGTGACGATGCTATGGGCATGGGGGCACTGTAGTTGTCACTGTTACTTGTCACTGTAGCTGTCACTATTATGGGAGGACTGTGGCTGCCATTATTATGGGAGGACTGTAGCTGTCACTATTATGGGGTCACTGGAGCTGTCCCTATTATAGGAGCACTGTGGCTGTCACTATTATGGGGGTCAATGTAAATGTTATGGAAGTACAGTAGCTGTCACTATTATAGGAGCACACTGGCTATCACTATTATGGAAGCATTTGAGCTGTTACAATTATGGGGGTCACGGTAAATGTTATGAAAGTACACTAGCTGTCACTGTTATGGCAGGACTGTAGCTGCCACTTTTATAAGAGGACTGTAGCTGCCACTATTATAGAAGCACTGGAGCTGTCACTATTATAGGTGCATTGTGGCTGTCACCAGTATGGGGTCACTGTAACTGTTATGGAAGTACAGTAGCTGTCAGTATTATGGAAGCTGTGATGCTGTCACTATTATGGAAGGACTGTAGCTGCCACTATAATGAAAGCACTGGAGCTGTCACTATTATAGGGGCATTGTGGCTGTCACTATTATGGACACTGTAACCAGGGGCTGGCTGGCAAATTTTAGCCCGGGGGGCAAGTACACAGCACTGGCCCATGAGTAGCAGGCTGGCGGCCCATCCTTAAAGGGAACCTGTCACCCCCCGTGCCGGGGTGACAGGCTCCCGACTCCCCGTTAGAGCCCCCTATACTTACCTAATCCCGCCGGGTCCCGCTTCTGGAGGTGGTCGGGTGATGAAGATCTCAGCCGATGCAGCCCGGTGCGCGCGCTGATAGATGAGTCCAGCACCCATAAAGAATGACGGAGCGCTGGACTCTCCTATCATTCTCTATGGGTGTTGGACTCATCTCTCAGCGCGCGTGCCGGGCTGCAGCGGCTGAGATCTTCATCACCCGACCACCTCCAGAAGCGGGACCCGGCGGGATTAGGTAAGTATAGGGGACTCTAACGGGGGGTCGGGAGCCTGTCACCCCAGCACGGGGGTGACAGGTTTGCTTTAAAGGACCACTCTGGCCTCTTACCTGTAACATCTTCGGTCCTTCCAGTTATTTGTGACCAAATATCCTACTGTGACCTGTGAAAGGGTCAGAACTCACTTTCCTGTATAAGTCTATGGGGCGGCTCAGTGATGACACGAAACGGTCCAATAGACAGATGCTAGGAAAGCTGGGTGACCTCTATCATACTGAGTATAAGATGCTGGAGAGCTGGGTGACCTCCATCATACTGAGTATAAGATGCTGGGAAAGCTGGGTGACCTCCATTATACTGAGTATAGGATGGTGAGAAAGCTGGGTGACCCCCGTCATACTAAGTATAAGATGGTGGGAAAGCTGGTGACCCCATAATACTGTGTACAAGATACTGCAAAGCTGGGTGACCTCCATCATACTGAGTATAAGATGGTGGAAAAGCTGGTGACCCCCATAAAACTGTGTACAAGATGCTGGAAAGCTGGGTGACCTCCATCATACTGAGTATAAGATGCTGGAGAGCTGGGTGACCTCCATCATACTGAGTATAAGATGCTGGGAAAGCTGGGTGACCTCTATTATACTGAGTATAAGATGCTGGGAAGCTGGGTGACCTCCATGATACTGAGTATAAGATGCTCGGAAGCTGGGTGACCTCCATGATACTGAGTATAAGATGCTGGGAAAGCTGGGTGACCTCCATTATACTGAGTATAGGATGGTGAGAAAGCTGGGTGACCCCCGTCATACTAAGTATAAGATGGTGGGAAAGCTGGTGACCCCATAATACTGTGTACAAGATGCTGGAAAGCTGGGTGACCTCCATCATACTGAGTATAAGATGGTGGAAAAGCTGGTGACCCCCATAAAACTGTGTACAAGATGCTGGAAAGCTGGGTGACCTCCATCATACTGAGTATAAGATGGTCGGAAAGCTGGGTGACCTCCATTATACTGACTACAAATACAAGATGCTGGGAAAGCTGGGGTTACTGTATTTTTACAATAGTTTACATCACTTGATGTACTTCTGTATATATGTCTCCTCTATGTACTCCTGTGTAGGTCTCCTCTTGTATATATGTATCATCTATATACTTCTGTAAATATGTCTCCTCTACGTACTCCTGTATATATATGTATCCTCTATGTACTCTTGTATATATATGTATCCTCTATGTACTACTGTATATATGCCTCCCCCTGTATATATGTATCCTCTATGTACTGCTGTATATATGTATCCTCTATGTAGCAGGGCTTTCCGGGATAAGCGAGGGGGTGGGGGGTGGGGGGATAGCGGGACACATGGTGCCTCCATCTAGGTAGAGTGTAGTAATGGAGGTATAGTGGATAAGGGGTGTATTATACAGGTAAAGATGAGGGGTGAGGTAGTACAGGTATAGATATGGGGTGTATTAGTGATACAGATGAGGGGGATTAGTAGTAGTAGTACAGGAAAGATGAGGGGTATGGTAGTACAGGTATAGATATGGGGTGTATTAGTAATACAGATGAGGGGGATTAGTAGTAGTACAGGTATAAATGAGGGGTGTATTAGTAGTACAGATGAGGGGAATTAGTAGTACAGGTATAGATGTGGGCTGTAGTAGTACAGGTATAGATGAGGGGTGTAGTAGTAGTAGTAGTACAGGTAAAGATGAGGGGTGTAGTAGTAATAAAGGTATAGATGAGGTGACAGGGGCATACTGGGGGAAACTGGGGCAGCTGGGGATGACTGGGAGAGCTGGGGGTGTACGGGGCAAACTGGGGGTGACTGAGGGGGACTGGGGCAAACTGGGGTTGACTTAAGCGGGACTGGGGCAGTTGGAGTTGACTGAAGGAGGACTAGGGCAGACTGGGGGTGACTGAAGGGGGACTGGGGCAGACTGGGGGCGACTGGGGCAGACTGGGGATGACTGAGGGGGACTGGGGCAGCTAGGGGTGACTGAGGGGGACTGGGGCAGCTGGGGGTGACTGAGGGGGACTGGGGCAGACTGGGGGAGACTCTAGGGGGACTGGGGCAGCTGGGGTTGACTGAGGGGGTCTGGGGCAGCTGGGGGTGACGGAGGGTGACTGAGGCAGACTGGGGGTGACTGAAGGGGGACTGGAGCAGACTTGGGGCAACTGAGGATGACTGAGGGGGGCTGGGGCAGCTGGGGGTGACTGAGAGGGACTGGGGCAGACTGGGGGTGACTCTAGGGGGACTGGGGCAGCTGCGGTTGACTGAGGGGGACTGAGGCAGCTGGGGGTGACGGAGGGGGACTGAGGCAGACTGGGGGTGACTCTAGGGGGATTGGGCAGCTGGGGGTGACTGAAGGGGCACTGGGGCAGCTGGGCATGATTGGGGCAGGAGTGCACATATCCCTCCTCCTCTCACCCCGGCACACAGGTTCCCCTCCCGGCCACACGTGCAGGTCCCCGGTCTCTGGAGGAAACCGCAGGGACTGTAGTGGTAAAAGCGTCGCTGCCATTACTGAAGCTGTACAGCAGGATCGGGAGATGCAGATCCCGCTGTTCAGCTCCAGGACCCGAAGCGACGATATCACCACTACAGTCCCTGCAGCCTCCTCCAGAGACCAAGGACCTGCACGTGTGGCCGGGAGGGGAACTAGACGTGATATGTATAGCTGGGGCAGGTCAGTCGCGGCTCTGTCCACGCACCGCCGCCCGCCATGCACCTCACCTCCGCGCCGCCTGCTTGACCTGCAGCTCCAGCCCAGCCGTTAACCCGTCACTCTACGCTGCTCCGCTTGCAATGATTTTTTGTGAAAATTTAATTTACGATTTTAATCTTAATCGATTATAACCTTCTGGGAAAATTAATTTGAGTAAACGCCCAGCCCTAACTCCTCTGTATGTCTTCTCCTGTATATATGTATACTCTATGTACCCCTGTATATATGTCTCCTCCTGTATATATGTCTCCTCTATATACTCCTCTGTATGTCTCCTCCTGTATATATGTATCCTCTATGTACTGCTGTGTATGTCTCCTCCTGTATATATGTATCCTCTATGTACTGCTGTGTATGTCTCCTCCTGTATATATGTATCCTCTATATACTCCTCTGTATGTCTCCTCCTGTATATATGTATCCTCTATATACCCCTGTATATATGCCTCGTCCTGTATATATGTATCCTCTATGTACCCCTGTATATATGTCTCCTCCTGTACATATGTATCCTCTATATACTCCTCTGTATGTCTCCTCCTGTATATATGTATCCTCCTGTGTAGGTCTCCTGTATATATGTATCCTCCAGTATATATGTATCCTATATGTCAGGGATGGGGAACCTTGGCTCTTCAGCTGTTGCAAAACTACAACTCCCATCATCCATGGACAGCCTATGGCTGCCCAAGTATGATGGGAGTTGTAGTTTTGCAACAGCTGGAGAGCCTTGGTTCCCTCCCCCTGCCCTATGTCCTGCTGTGTAGGTACCTGGCTTCCTGCAGACACCATCTTCTCTGTCTTCAGGCTCTTCTAGCCCAGACACAGGAGAACCCGCTGGGAGGAGAGAGCGGCCTCTGGAGGCCGGAGGAAGATACTGCGTACAGCAGTTTGCTTTTTACCATAAGCCTCATAGGCTTATAGAAAGCATAATGGCCATAAAGGGGGCGGGGCTTACCAGCATGGGGCGGGGCTTCAGCGGCCGCCTCCATCACAGTCCGAATCCACAGCCACAGGTAAATAAAACTGAAGAGGGCGGGGCTGTAAGCAGGGGAGGCACTGAGGACTCCAGCCAGCTGTCAGCAGCCAGGCGGCCCTGACAACTGGGGGAAGACCAGCCCAGGGGGCATATGCCGCCCGGCCCAGCCCGCCCCTGACTGTAACTGTTATGGAAGTACAGTAGCTGTCAGTATTATGAAAGCTGTGTAGCTGTCACTATTATGGGAGGACTGTGACTGTCACTATTATTGGAATCACTGTCGCTGTCACTATTGTGGGGACACTGGAGCTGTCATTATAGGAGCACTGTGGCTGCCACTATTATGGGGTCACTGTAACTACTATGAGGACTCTGTAGCTGTCACTATTATGGGGGTCACGGTAACTACTATGAGGGCTCTGTAGCTGTCACTATTGTTGTGGCAGTTATTATTACCATTATCCATATACCTGTCTCAATCTCCTAAATGGTGGATGAATGCTCTATAGCTGGCACTGTTATGAGGTAATAAAGATGACGCTATAGCTGGCACTGTTATGAGGTAATGAAGATGACGCTATAACCGACACTGTTATGTGGTAATGAAGATGACGCTATAGCTGGCACTGTTATGAGGTAATGAAGATGATGCTATAGCTGGCACTGTTATGAGGTAATGAAGATGACGCTATAGCTGGCACTGTTATGAGGTAATGAAGATGGCGCTATAACCGACACTGTTATGTGGTAATGAAGATGACGCTATAGCTGGCACTGTTATGAGGTAATGAAGATGACGCTATAGCTGGCACTGTTATGAGGTAATGAAGATGACGCTATAGCTGGCACTGTTATGAGGTAATGAAGATGGCGCTATAACCGACACTGTTATGAGGTAATGAAGATGACGCTATAACCGGCACTGTTATGAGGTAATGAAGATGACCCTACAGCTGGCACTGTTATGTGGTAATGAAGATGACCCTATAGCTGGCACTGTTATGAGGTAATGAAGATGACGCTATAGCTGGCACTGTTATGAGGTAATGAAGATGGCACTGTTATGAGGTAATGAAGATGGCACTGTTATGAGGTAATGAAGATGGCACTGTTATGGAGACACTGTTGCTATCAGTAGGGGTGATGTAACTGGCACGTCTATCACTCCTTCTCATACCGGAGGTTCTGGAAAGTGAATGTGGGTCAGTGCTGAAAGATTGGTGGGGGTATGATCTGTAAACTGTGACTTTCTAACGTCTATCTGGGTATGCTGGGAGTTATAGTGTCACAACAGCTGACGAGCCATAGGTTGCATGTTACCACCCTAGGGAGGGGGTGTAATAACAATATGTCCCCCATATGGGTGTAGCTGCAGGCCAGGTGTGATCACAGGGAGCGAGGTGCCCGCCGTGAGCGAGACGTATCAGTGACAGGTAAGGCGACCCCTCATCATTTATTCAGTGGCAGCAGAACACTGTGTGTAGATGTGAGGAGAGCGGGCAGGGAGCGACTGCCACACCGGCCAGGTAAATGCTAGGTATTATATGATGTATGCGCTATATTGCATTTTCATGTAACAGTGTAGCGCAATAATTTATAGAGTATAATTTGCATTAGTATCTATATGTCAGTAGTATGAAGGGATGGTATAGCAGTGTATGGGGTATTACTGTACTTTGTTATCCACATATAGGCTATGTTCACACAACGTCCAAAAAAGGCGCCTGCTTTTTGTGGTTACAAAGACGTCCGTTATTGCATCAATTTAATTGGCTTGACTAAAATCCATTGAAGTCTATGGAAACAGGGACGTCTTTTTCACACATTGTATTAAATGACGGTCGTCTTTTCAGTGTTATTTGGGCACGCTATGGTATTACTATGTTTTTACTATATGGTAGTTTTAGGTTTTTTAGGTATGAAACTGTGTTATGTGTTATGTGAACAGTATTATAAAGGCACTGTATGGCAGTATTATATGTGAATGCTATGGCATTACTACTGTATTACTATATGGTATTATGCAATCATGGTGTGGAACTCATGGCATTGTGGTAGCATTGTGTGGGCACTCTGTGGTATTACTATTGTATCACTATATAGTAATGTTATACTGTCACAGTATGGAACACAGTATGTGTTCTCTGTATGGCCTTACGTAGGCACTTTATGGTGGTATTTTATGTGCATTACTATTTCATCACTATATGGTAATTTTATGTTGGCTATGGCTGTCAATGCATGTTGGGAATTGTAGCATGTGTTCTATGTACCGTATTATGTAGGCACCGTAAGGCGGTATTATACTGTTTGAGCAGTCTATGGCATTACCATGGTATCACTACATGGCCATTTTGTGAATCTGATATGAGTTGACTAGTACTATATAGGCACTGGGTGGCAGCTTTATATAAGCAGTGCATGGCACTAATATTTTGTTACTATATGTTTAGCGTATGGTATTATGTAGGCAATGTATGGCAGCTTTATATGAGCACCCTATGGCATTGCCATGTTATCATTAGATTACTAGTATTTTTATGTAACTTGTCACGGTATAAAGTGGTATATTATACGAGCAGTGTATGGTATTCTGCAGGTACTGTGCTCAGTGTACGGTATTCTGTTTGTTACTGTGCTCAGTGTACGGTATTCTGCGGGTACTGTGCTCAGTGTACGGTATTCTGTTTGTTACTGTGCTCAGTGTACGGTATTCTGCAGGTACTGTGATCATTGTACGGTATTCTGCAGGCACTGTGCTCAATGTACGGTATTCTGCAGGTACTGTGCTCAGTGTACTGTATTCTGCAGGCACTGTGCTCAGTGTACGGTATTCTGCAGGCACTGTGCTCAATGTACGGTATTCTGCAGGTACTGTGCTCAGTGTACTGTATTCTGCGGGTACTGTGCTCAGTGTACTGTATTCTGCAGGCACTGTGCTCAGTGTACTGTATTCTGCAGGCACTGTGCTCAGTGTACGATATTCTGCAGGCACTGTGCTCAATGTACGGTATTCTGCAGGTACTGTGCTCAGTGTACTGTATTCTGCGGGTACTGTGCTCAGTGTACGATATTCTGCGGGTACTGTGCTCAATGTACGGTATTCTGCAGGTACTGTGCTCAGTGTACTGTATTCTGCGGGTACTGTGCTCAGTGTACGGTATTCTGCAGGCACTGTGCTCAGTGTACGGTATTCTGCAGGTACTGTGCTCAGTGTACTGTATTCTGCAGGCACTGTGCTCAGTGTACGGTATTCTGCAGGTACTGTGCTCAGTGTACGGTATTCTGCAGGCACTGTGCTCAGTGTACGGTATTCTGCGGGTACTGTGCTCAGTGTACGATATTCTGCGGGTACTGTGCTCAATGTACGGTATTCTGCAGGTACTGTGCTCAGTGTACTGTATTCTGCGGGTACTGTGCTCAGTGTACGGTATTCTGCAGGCACTGTGCTCAGTGTACTGTATTCTGCGGGTACTGTGCTCAGTGTATGGTATTCTGCGGGTACTGTGCTCAGTGTACGGTATTCTGCGGGTACTGTGCTCAGTGTACTGTATTCTGCGGGTACTGTGCTGAGTGTATGATATTCTGCAGGTACTGTGCTCAGTGTACGGTATTCTGCAGGTACTGTGCTCAGTGTACTGTATTCTGCGGGTACTGTGCTCAGTGTACGGTATTCTGCGGGTACTGTGCTCAATGTACGTTATTCTGCAGGTACTGTGCTCAGTGTACTGTATTCTGCGGGTACTGTGCTCAGTGTACGGTATTCTGCAGGCACTGTGCTCAGTGTACGGTATTCTGTGGGTACTGTCCTCAGTGTACGGTATTCTGCAGGTACTGTGCTCAGTGTATGGTATTCTGCGGGTACTGTGCTCAATGTACGGTATTCTGCAGGTACTGTGCTCAGTGTACTGTATTCTGCGGGTACTGTGCTCAGTGTATGGTATTCTGCAGGCACTGTGCTCAGTGTACTGTATTCTGCAGGCACTGTGCTCAGTGTATGGTATTCTGCGGGTACTGTGCTCAGTGTACAGTATTCTGCGGGTACTGTGCTCAGTGTACTGTATTCTGCTGGTATTGTGCTTAGTGTACGATATCCTGCAGGTAATGTGCTCAGTGTACTGTATTCTGTTGGTATTGTGCTTAGTGTACGATATCCTGCGGGTACTGTGCTCAGTGTACGGTATTCTGCAGGTACTGTGCTCAGTGTACGGTATTCTGCGGGTACTGTGCTCAGTGTACGGTATTCTGCAGGCACTGTGCTCAGTGTACTGTATTCTGCGGGTACTGTGCTCAGTGTACGGTATTCTGCGGGTACTGTGCTCAGTGTACTGTATTCTGCGGGTACTGTGCTCAGTGTACGGTACTCTGCGGGTACTGTGCTCAGTGTACGATATTCTGTGGATACTGTGCTCAGTGTACTGTATTCTGCTGGTATTGTGCTTAGTGTACGGTATTCTGCGGGTACTGTGCTTAGTGTACGATATTCTGCGGGTACTGTGCTCAGTGTACGGTATTCTGCGGGTACTGTGCTCAGTGTACGGTATTCTGCGGGTACTGTGCTCAGTGTACGGTATTCTGAGGGTACTGTGCTTAGTGTACGATATTCTGCGGGTACTGTGCTCAATGTACTGTATTCTGCGGGTACTGTGCTCAGTGTACGGTATTCTGCGGGTACTGTGCTCAGTGTACGGTATTCTGCGGGTACTGTGCTCAGTGTACAGTATTCTGCGGGTACTGTGCTCAGTGTACTGTATTCTGCTGGTATTATGCTTAGTGTACGGTATTCTGCGGGTACTGTGCTCAGTGTACTGTATTCTGCGGGTACTGTGCTCAGTGTACGGTATTCTGCGGGTACTGTGCTCAGTGTACGATATTCTGCGGGTACTGTGCTCAGTGTACGATATTCTGCGGGTACTGTGCTCAGTGTACAGTATTCTGCGGGTACTGTGCTCAGTGTACGGTATTCTGCGGGTACTGTGCTCAGTGTACTGTATTCTGCGGGTACTGTGCTCAGTGTACGGTATTCTGTGGGTACTGTGCTCAGTGTATGATATTCTGCAGGCACTGTGCTTAGTGTACGATATTCTGCGGGTACTGTGCTCAGTGTACGGTATTCTGCAGGTACTGTGCTTAGTGTACGATATTCTGCGGGTACTGTGCTCAGTGTACGGTATTCTGCGGGTACTGTGCTCAGTGTACGGTATTCTGCTGGTATTGTGCTTAGTGTACGATATTCTGCGGGTACTGTGCTCAGTGTACTGTATTCTGCGGGTACTGTGCTCAGTGTACGGTATTCTGCGGGTACTGTGCTCAGTGTACGGTATTCTGCGGGTACTGTGCTCAGTGTACTGTATTCTGCGGGTACTGTGCTCAGTGTACAGTATTCTGCAGGCACTGTGCTCAGTGTACGGTATTCTGCGGGTACTGTGCTCAGTGTACGGTATTCTGCAGGCACTGTGCTCAGTGTACGGTATTCTGCGGGTACTGTGCTCAGTGTACGGTATTCTGCGGGTACTGTGCTCAGTGTACGGTATTCTGCGGGTACTGTGCTCAGTGTACGGTATTCTGCGGGTACTGTGCTCAGTGTACTGTATTCTGCTGGTATTGTGCTTAGTGTACGATATTCTGCGGGTACTGTGCTCAGTGTACAGTATTCTGCGGGTACTGTGCTCAGTGTACGGTATTCTGCGGGTACTGTGCTCAGTGTACAGTATTCTGCGGGTACTGTGCTCAGTGTACTGTATTCTGCGGGTACTGTGCTCAGTGTACGATATTCTGCGGGTACTGTGCTCAGTGTACGGTATTCTGCGGGTACTGTGCTCAGTATACTGTATTCTGCAGGTATTGTAAATTACCACAAGGGAAATTCTTTAAAAATTCTTCAGTGACCTGAGGGTGTTTATGGCCGTGCACATAGGAGGTTATTGCCCCTACAGGCAGTGCGTCCAGCTGTCCCTCATACAGCAAAGCGTGGGAAATGAGTTGTCACACACCCTCTATGCTCTCAGCTGCCATGCAAGTAAAATACCGCCGTCCATGTCAGAAGAGTTCATGGGTGCGGACAGTTTCTTTACACCAATATGTCAGTTATTATGTATATGTGTACAGTATATGCGGTATATCCACTGTTGTCGGGATAGGCAGACCTGATATGTATGGGGTCTCCCGTCTCTCCACGACAGATATTGTTGGGGAGAAAAGGATCGGGCATGTTGGATTTCCACTGCCCAATCGTTACGTTCTCAGGGTAATTAGCTGCCACAGGAGTCTGTTCAGCTGACAGCTATATAAATAGGTATGGCTGCCTTTAGTCACTGACTATAGCGGGAATGCGAGGCAAGATCTTTATATACGCTATGAGAAGGATGAAGATCCATACTGACATGTGGAACTTTCTAGAAACATTTCATAGTGCCAGAGAACAATGCATACTGGGAATATAGTACTTCTACTACTGGACATGTACTTCTTGTTTATGGTATATGGTATCAAACAAGTAAAGTTTAGATACAACTATACAGCAGACAGTATAACACATGACAGGATTGGATACCCTAATGGTCCTTTTACACGGAGCGATAATTCGCCCGATCGCACGATTAACGATTTTGAATGAACTATGTTTTTTTTATAACGATCAGCGTTTAGACGGAACGATACATTGTACGGAAAAATCGTTTTGCGATCGCTTAAGCCTACCTCACATATAGGTGAAATCGTTGAAAGACTGTTTACACTGAACGATCTGCGAATTTTTTGCGAACAATCAACGATGATTTGAGAACATGTTGAAAGATCAAAATGAACGATTTCTCGCTCATCGTTTGATCGTTCGCTGCGTTTACACGTACGATTATCGTTCAAATTCGATTGTTATCGTGCAAATTCGAACGATAAATCGTTCCGTGTAAAAGGACCATAACTCAGAATATACCTCATAGACTTGGATACAGATGCTTAGGCTAGGTTCACACTGCGTTTTCAGCATCCGTTTAACGCATCCGTTTTTTGCAAAAAACGCATGAAAAACGGATTGCAAAAAACGGATTCATTTGTGTGCATCCGTTTTTCCATTGACTTCCATTATAAAAAAAACGGATCCGTTTTTTTTGGCGGACCAAAACGGACCAAAAAACGTTGCTGACCCTATTTTTCTGGACGTAAAAAAAAACGGATCTGTTAAACGGATGCTGAAAACGCAGTGTGAACCTAGCCTTAGCTGAAAGTACCACACATGACAGAATTAGATACCCTAACTCAGAAGACACCTCATAGACTTGGATACAGATGCTTAGCTGACAGTATCACATGACAGGATTAGATACCCTAACTCAGAGGACACCCCATAGACTTGGATACAGATGCTTAGCTGACAGTACCACAAATGACAGGATTAGATACCTTAATTCAGAGACACCTCATAGACTTGGATACAGATGCTTAGCTGCCAGTATCACACCTGAAAGGATTAGATACCCCAACTCAGAAGACACCTCACAGACTTGGATACATATGCTGAGCTGCCAGCCCCACACATGACAGGATTAGATACCCTAACTCAGAAGACACCTCACAGACTTGGATACATATGCTGAGCTGCCAGCCCCACACATGACAGGATTAGATACCCTAACTCAGAAGACACCTCACAGACTTGGATACATATGCTTAGCTGATAGTACCACAAATGACAGGATTAGATACTCTAATGGTGCGTTTACACGTAACGATAATTGGCCCGATCGTACGATTAACGATGTCGGAGCAACGATTTTTTTTTTCATAACGAGCAGCGTTTAGACGGTACGATATATCGTACGGAAAATTCGTTGTGCGATCGTTTTGCGAACGCTTAAGCCTATCTCACACATTGGTTAAATCGGCGAACGACTGTTCACACGGAACGATTTGCGAATTTTTTGCGAACGACGAACGACGATTTGAGAACATGTATCGTTCGTTGTATGATCGTTCGCTGCGTTTACACGTACGATTATCGTTCGAATTCGATCGTTATCGCGCAAATTCGTACGATAATCGTTACGCGTAAACGCACCATTACTCAGAAGACACCACACAGACTTGGATACATATGCTTAGCTGCCAGCCCCACACATGACAGGATTAGATACCCTAACTCAGAAGACACCTCACAGACTTGGATACATATGCTTAGCTGCCAGTATCACATGATGGGCTTACAGATGCTCAGAAGGTGGTATCACCTACGATAGGCATAGGTATATAACACACTACATATGAAGGCTTAGATACAGTAGCCTACCCAGCAGTCATTATCGCACCTAATAAGCCCAAATAAACTAACTCAGCATACACTATGACAAAAAATAGGCTTAGATACACCAGTTCAGCAAACAGTATCACACATGACAACCATAGACACAACAACTCTACAGACACCATTACACATAATAGGCCCAAACACACTAACACGTGATAAGCTTAGATACACTAGTTCAGCAGGCAGTATCACCCATGATAGGCTTAGGGTCCTATTACACGGAGCAACTTTTAACGACTAACGATAAACGATTGCAAACGAGAACGTGTTTATTGTTAACCTGAAATCGTTCACTATATTACACAGAACGATGGTCGTTAGTTACGATCATTACTATGATCGTTATTGCGATCGTTACTATGACCGTTATTGCGATCGTTACTATGACCGTTTATTCCTTCTGCTCCCAAGAAAACAATGAACAATGAGCAATTACACTGGACGATTAGTGATAAAATGCAGAACTTGAGCGAACGAATGTGGAATTACAGCGAACGATTAACGATAATTTTAGGTTCAGATCTAAATCAACGATCATCGACATACGAACGATTTTTCGATCGTTGCCTGCAGTTACACAGAACGATTATTGTTTAATTTCGAATGATATAACGATTTTTCGCACGATAATGGTCCCGTGTAATAGGGCCCTTAGATATACCAACACATTACACATAATACTCTTAGATACAGCAGCTTAGCAGACAGAATTACATCTAATAGGCCCAAATACATGATAGGCTTAGATACCCCCGTTCAGCAGGTAGTATCACACATGATAGACTTAGATACACTGGCTCATCAGTAGATCATTTCATAAAGAAATTCTGGTGAAGGTCTGATGCTGGAGGAGACGTCGTTCTACAGGGACTGGGCTTTCTCCATGATATCCTGGCTCCTCCACATCTCTGGGACCACAGAGCCCACAGGTACTGGAATATTCTCATGACAAAAGCCTCAGGTTATTCTAAATGACATCACTTAGGCTTCTGCGGCTCTCCCCCTCCCCAGTCGGAGGGCGGGCCAGGTCTCAAGTTCCTCAAGGAAGTGCCTGAGAAGTTGTTATCGGAGAAGTTTGTGCGTCTGTCAGAGGCGGGAGAGTTTATCAGCCAAGGTGCGAGCTGCTGGGCACACAGGAGAACTGCACAAGTAAGTGAATGGAGGGGATACGGGACTGATGAGCGGGACACGGACGCCCCACCGTACCCGAAGGGGGCTGCTCCACTAACATCAACACTTCTCATGTCTCAAGTGCAAGCACAAGCTGCTTCCTTTCTTCATACGAAACCGCAGAACAAAGAAGAAGTCAGAAATCTCAGCGGTGATCTGGCCTCCTTCTAGCAAAAAGTCCCCATGTAGCGCTGTCACTGGGCTACTACGAGGGGCTCGGGCCATGTTCTGCATTCAGCATCTGCACCAGGTGGCAGGGTCCGTACCTCCCGACTCCTGGATGGCCATAGCCAGACTCTTATGGTCCATTGTATAATAGTCTCTACATGTCTGTGTCTGTAGATTCTGAATATAACTATTAACATCCAGATGGCACCAGATGAGGGACTAATAGGCAAGCTGGGGTCTATTATACAGTTAGGAGCCATGGATTAATTCAAATCCAATTCACAGGTAATAAAGAGGAGCAATGAGAGGCTAAAGTAGGGACACTAGGGAGGTATGGCGGAGACGTGGGCGGTGGAGGTATCCGGCAGGGATGGGGTTAAGTTCTGTTAGCTCTGCGAGATGGGACATAGCTGGGAAATACAATGAATTCTGTCTCCTCTTTGGTCTTGTAGGGACACGCCGAGAGGAATGTGAAGCTTTTATATGGAATAAAGTGGAACCTCTGATGGGGAATTCTACGAAAATTTGGCTTATTCTTATAATTGGTGGAGGGTCAGTGTCATAAGGACAGGATAAGATACCAGATAAGATGACATTGGTAACTATTCATAGGTGTGGCGACTTATACTAGCGAGCAGGGGACCGCTATGGGGTCTACGGTGACCCCCGGGCTAAGATGCTATAAATCCCTGATACAGTATGTTTTCTATGTTAATTACTGGAGGTGTGCTGTCACATTGCTGCACAGGTGCTGTCACTTCTGTCACTAATAGTTCTAATGTCACCGCACATTGTGCAGCTGCTGCTGTCTATTCATTGATTCTGGTTATCCGGCCGACCAGTAACAGCTGATCCTGACCCTTTACTGTATCAGTTGATCCTGACCCTGTATTGTATCAGCTGATCCTGACCCTGTATTGTATCAGCTGATCCTGACCCTGTATTGTATCAGCTGATCCTAACCTGTACTGTATATTATATGGACTGGTAGAAACATGACTGCCGCTGCACAAGAGACATGCAGAAAGCCTCCATACAGTCCTAGTCTTGTCTGCTCTCTTTTAGTCATCTTTTATTTAACTCTTTTTTTGCATGTTATTTTATTTCTTGTTTATATCTCTTTTATTTTCTCTATCTTCTTTCTTCTGTTTTTTCTTTCTCTATTTTTCCTATATTTTTTACCCTCTCTCTTTCTTTCTTCTAGTCACACGGGGGGGGGGTATATTTGGGTCAGGGGTATTGCTGCATTGATGGGCACTGGCACAGGATGTGATGGCTGCAGGTTGTGGGGCATAGGAACCTGTCAGTCATCATGAGGCCGATGATGGACAGGAAGCAGACGCTTGTCATGTCGTAACCCTGCCATTGTCATTAACCCTCTAGTTCCTGCTGATTGTGACCATGTCATTGTTAGTTAGAAGTCACTGTCACCCATCTGTGGTCAAGTAGTATATAGACAGTATATCTACTTCAGGTTATATAATCATACATAAACAATATCACGCTATAGGTTTAGATACTCTGACTCACCAGAGAGTATACAACATGATAGGCTTAAATACACCCACCAGTATTATACATATGCTTAGATACACCAGCTCAACTATGAGGTATCACACATGATAGGCATATGAAAACAAGCTCTTTCATATCTTCATATCACACATGAAAAGCTTAGATACAGTGGCTGAGCGATCAGTGTTACACATGAAAAGCTTAGATACACAAGGTAGGTAGTAGAGTCACTCATGATAGGCTTAAATAAACCAGCTTTGCAGTAAATGTCACACAACAAAGGCTTAGATACACAATAAGATCATAAATAATAAGATTAGATACGCCTGCTCAATAGACAGTATCATACCAGACAGGCTCAGAATGACAGGCCCAGCAGCCCAGTATAACACATGGTAGACTTAGATACATTGACTTAGCAAACAGTATCAAACGGCACAGCTTAGATACACTGTCTCAAACAGTATCACATGCAAAAGGCGCAGGGACACAATGGTTAAATATACTGTATCAAACATATAGTCTTAGATATCCCAGCTTAGTGGACAGCAGTAATATCACAATGTAATGGGGGAGGTTAAAAGACGCCAAATTATGCTGAATTTAGGAACAAACCGGAATGTCTAGAAGTGACATGAGAGCCTCCTCTACACATAAGTGGCTGCAGATAATGGGACTTCTAGGACCAGGGTGATAACTCAGTAAATTCTTGTAGGTCTGGACTCTATCTTAGGTGGGGCGACCCTTCTCCATAGGGTGGTGGGTCTGGACTCTATCTTAGGTGGGGCGACTCTTGTCCATAGGGTGTAAGGTCTGGACTCTATCTTAGGTGGGGCGACCCTTCTCCATAGGGTGGTGGGTCTGGACTCTATCTTAGGTGGGGCGACCCTTCTCCATAGGGTGGTGGGTCTGGACTCTATCTTAGGTGGGGCGACCCTTCTCCATAGGGTGGTGGGTCTGGACTCTATCTTAGGTGGGGTGACGCTTCTCCATAGGGTGTAAGGTCTGGACTCTATCTTAGGTGGGGCGACCCTTCTCCATAGGGTGGTGGGTCTGGACTCTATCTTAGGCGGGGCGACCCTTCTCCATAGGGTGGTGGGTCTGGACTCTATCTTAGGTGGGGCGACTCTTGTCCATAGGGTGTAAGGTCTGGACTCTATCTTAGGTGGGGCGACCCTTCTCCATAGGGTGGTGGGTCTGGACTCTATCTTAGGTGGGGCGACCCTTCTCCATAGGGTGTAAGGTCTGGACTCTATCTTAGGTGGGGCGACCCTTCTCCATAGGGTGGTGGGTCTGGACTCTATCTTAGGTGGGGCAGATCCTTCTCCATAGGGTGTAAGGTCTGGACTATATCTTAGGTGGGGCGACCCTTCTCCATAGGGTGTAAGGTCTGGACTATATATTAGGTGGGGCGACCCTTCTCCATAGGGTGTAAGGTCTGGACTATATCTTAGGTGGGGCGACCCTTCTCCATAGGGTGTAAGGTCTGGACTCTATCTTAGGTGGGCAGATCCTTCTCCATAGGGTGTAAGGTCTGGACTATATCTTAGGTGGGGCAGATCCTTCTCCATAGGGTGTAAGGTCTGGACTATATCTTAGGTGGGGCGACCCTTCTCCATAGGGTGTAAGGTCTGGACTTTATCTTAGGTGGGGCGACCCTTCTCCATAGGGTGTAAGGTCTGGACTATATCTTAGGTGGGGCGACCCTTCTCCATAGGGTGTAAGGTCTGGACTATATCTTAGGTGGGGCGACCCTTCTCCATAGGGTGTAAGGTCTGGACTATATCTTAGGTGGGGCGACCCTTCTCCATAGGGTGTAAGGTCTGGACTATATCTTAGGTGGGGCGACCCTTCTCCATAGGGTGTAAGGTCTGGACTATATCTTAGGTGGGGCGACCCTTCTCCATAGGGTGTAAGGTCTGGACTATATCTTAGGTGGGGCGACCCTTCTCCATAGGGTGTAAGGTCTGGACTTTATCTTAGGTGGGGCGACCCTTCTCCATAGGGTGTAAGGTCTGGTCAGGGCAGGCATCTAATGTTCTTGCAGTGGAGAATGTATTTGCCATTCAGGAATCTGCCGATCCCTGCTGGAGCTATAGGGGTGGTTATATGACCCCCGACCCTGCTCCCCCACATACAGAGGTCACTGCATAATAATGCTCTCTCATTGCCGCTTATAATAGTAATAGACTGTGCGCTTTATCGACTACTGGAAAAGGCCAGGAGGAATTCTCTGCAGCGCTCGGCCCAGTGTTTATACAAGGTCCGGGTATTGTACGGTGACTGGGAGATCTGTTCACACCAGTCCGCCAATGCCTCACAGTTATTTGTAGAGGAGTAGAGAACTGGAGATTGTGGAGCGCTAAATCTCTGCCTCCAACTTACAGAGATGAAAGACACCACTGCAGCGTATCCATCACTAGAGATCAGTGACATCACTGAGAATACAGCCTATCCATCACTAGAGATCAGTGACATCACTGAGAATACAGCCTATCCATCACTAGAGATCAGTGACATCACAGAGAATACAGCCTATCCATCACTAGAGATCAGTGACATCACAGAGAATACAGCCTATCCATCACCAGAGATCAGCGGTGACATCACTGAGAATACAGCCTATCCATCACCAGAGATCAGCGGTGACATCACTGAGAATACAGCCTATCCATCATTATAGATCAGTGACATCACTGAGAATACAGCCTATCCATCACTAGAGATCAGTGACATCAATGAGAATACAGCCTATCCATCACTAGAGATCAGTGACATCACTGAGAATACAGCCTATCCATCACTAGAGATCAGTGACATCACTGAGAATACAGCCTATCCATCACTAGAGATCAGTGACATCAATGAGAATACAGCCTATCCATCACTAGAGATCAGTGACATCACTGAGAATACAGCCTATCCATCACTAGAGATCAGTGACATCACTGAGAATACAGCCTATCCATCACTAAAGATCAGTGGCATCACTGAGAATACAGCCTATCCATCACTAAAGATCAGTGACATCACAGAGAATACAGCCTATCCATCACCAGAGATCAGCGGTGACATCACTGAGAATACAGCCTATCCATCACTATAGATCAGTGACATCAATGAGAATACAGCCTATCCATCACTAGAGATCAGTGACATCACTGAGAATACAGCCTATCCATCACTAGAGAGCAGTGACATCACTGAGAATACAGCCTATCCAACACTAGAGATCAGGGGTGACATCACTGAGAATACAGCCTATCCATCACTAGAGATCAGCAGTGACATCACTGAGAATACAGCCTATCCATCACTAGAGATCAGTGACATCACTGAGAATACAGCCTATCCATCACTAGAGATCAGTGACATCACAGAGAATACAGCCTATCCATCACTAGAGAGCAGTGACATCACTAAGCAGCCAATCCATCACTAGAGATCAGTAACATCACTGAGAATACAGCCTATCCATCACTAGAGATCAGTGACATCACTGAGAATACAGCCTATCCATCACTAGAGATCAGCGGTGACATCACTGAGAATACAGCCTATCCATCACTAGAGATCAGTGACATCACTGAGAATACAGCCTATCCATCACTAGAGAGCAGTGACATCACTGAGAATACAGCCTATCCAACACTAGAGATCAGGGGTGACATCACTGAGAATACAGCCTATCCATCACTAGAGATCAGCAGTGACATCACTGAGAATACAGCCTATCCATCACTAGAGATCAGTGACATCACTGAGAATACAGCCTATCCATCACTAGAGATCAGCAGTGACATCACTGAGAATACAGCCTATCCATCACTAGAGATCAGTAACATCACTGAGAATACAGCCTATCCATCACTAGAGATCAGTGACATCACTGAGAATACAGCCTATCCATCACTAGAGATCAGCGGTGACATCACTGAGAATACAGCCTATCCATCACTAGAGATCAGTGACATCACTAAGAATACAGCCTATCCATCACTAGAGAGCAGTGACATCACTGAGAATACAGCCTATTCATTACTAGAGATCAGTAACATCACTGAGAATACAGCCTATCCATCACTAGAGATCAGTGACATCACTGAGAATACAGCCTATCCATCACTAGAGATCAGCGGTGACATCACTGAGAATACAGCCTATCCATCACTAGAGAGCAGTGACATCACTAAGCAGCCAATCCATCACTAGAGAGCAGTGACATCACTGAGAATACAGCCTATCCATGACAAGAGATCAGTGACATCACAGAGAATACAGCCTATCCATCACAAGAGATCAGCGGTGACATCACTGAGAATACAGCCTATCCATCACTAGAGATCAGTGACATCACTGAGAATACAGCCTATCCATCACTAGAGATCAGCGGTGACATCACTGAGAATACAGCCTATCCATCACTAGAGATCAGCAGTGACATCACTAAGAATACAGCCTATCCATCACTAGAGATCAGCGGTGACATCACTGAGAATACAGCCTATCCATCACTAGAGATCAGCAGTGACATCACTAAGAATACAGCCTATCCATCACTAGAGATCAGCGGTGACATCACTGAGAATACAGCCTATCCATCACTAGAGATCAGCAGTGACATCACTAAGAATACAGCCTATCCATCACTAGAGATCAGTGGTGACATCACTGAGAATACAGCCTACCCATCACTAGAGATCAGTGACATCACTGAGAATACAGCCTATCCATCACTAGAGATCAGTGACATAACTCAGAATACAGCCTATCCATCACTAGAGATCAGTGACATCACTGAGAATACAGCCTATCCATCACTAGAGATCAGTGACATCACTGAGAATACAGCCTATCCATCACTAGAGATCAGTGACATCACTGAGAATACAGCCTATCCATCACTAGAGATCAGTGACATAACTCAGAATACAGCCTATCCATCACTAGAGATCAGTGACATAACTCAGAATACAGCCTATCCATCACTAGAGATCAGTGACATAACTCAGAATACAGCCTATCCATCACTAGAGATCAGCGGTGACATCACTGAGAATACAGCCTATCCATCACTAGAGAGCAGTGACATCACTCAGAACACAGCCTATCCATCACTAGAGATCAGCGGTGACATCACTCAGAACACAGCCTATTCGGTGAACTACAAGTCCCAGCTTTCCCCTGCAGTCAGTGATTTTAGTATCAGATAGAAGCCGCACTTGGACCACACAGTGGAAGAGGAGTAAACAAAGGAAAACAGAGCGCTGCTCCTGACACTTAATGCCAAGCACGCACACGTATACACTACACCACTGCCAGTGTTTACACTGCGTACCGAGCCCACATTATCCCAGATGAGTCACGCTCAGCACTGCAGACATATCCCTCGGGTGCAAAAATAATGGAAGAGAATAAATAATTAGCCCTGTTCTCTTATGATTTCTGGTGCTGCCCGTGTAGGGGTTAATGCTCTGCGGTGCACATCTACCGCCTGTTACATCTCATGGCTCTATAAGCCCATTAACCACCAATCAATGTGATGGATTGCTAATGGGAACCTAACTGGGAATGTTCTATTAGAGCGGGTCACCTACAGCGCCAGGTCACTGGTCCCATGTTTGATACTTCTGCTCTAAATCATGACTACACGCACCGCAGATTAGCCATTTATACGGGACATGATCATGGCGGTATTACCTGTTATTTGATTCTTGTTATAGTTATATTCTTGTACATAGCAGCAGTATTATAGTAGTTATATTCTTGTATATAGCAGCAGTATTATAGTAGTTATATTCTTGTATATAGGAGCAGTATTATAGTAGTTATATTCTTGTATATAGCAGCAGTATTATAGTAGTTATATTCTTGTATATAGGGAGCAGTATTATAGTAGTTATATTCTTGTACATCAGGGAAGAAACAGAGTGCTGCACCTCACACCTATGGCTGATACTAGTGCCCCTAGGCTAAATAAAAAACACATCAGAATTTTGTGTATGAATTGATCAAGCCATACTGCCCCATGTACCTCGTGCCGGTATCTGATACACATGGGTCCCTACACTAAGTCCACACCGTGCCAGTCAGTGGCCACCAACCCCGCAGGCGTGCACAGCCAGGGAACGGGGGCCATGGGACGGCCCTGCGACCCCCATGCCACAGGACCAGACCCAAAAACACCACACCAGAACCCGGCCAGCACCGCCGGCGGAGAAGGTCGCCCCCAAGCAGCACAAGTCTGGATAAGATATTACACTCACCATAGCTGCAGCAAACAGAATGGGAAAAAACAGGAGGGATTAAAACCATGTGCACTCAGGTGTCTCCTGCTAATTGCGGTCATGTGGGTCTCACCAGGAGGAGTGCAATACACGGAGAAAAGAGAGAAACAAAATGCGGTTCAGGGAAGAAACAGAGTGCTGCACCTCACACCTATGGCTGATACTAGTGCCCCTAGGCTAAATAAAAAACACATCAGAATTTTGTGTATGAATTGATCAAGCCATACTGCCCCATGTACCTCGTGCCGGTATCTGATACACATGGGTCCCTACACTAAGTCCACACCGTGCCAGTCAGTGGCCACCAACCCCGCAGGCGTGCACAGCCAGGGAACGGGGGCCATGGGACGGCCCTGCGACCCCCATGCCACAGGACCAGACCCAAAAACACCACACCAGAACCCGGCCAGCACCGCCGGCGGCACGAGGTACATGGGGCAGTATGGCTTGATCAATTCATACACAAAATTCTGATGTGTTTTTTATTTAGCCAAGCGGCACTAGTATCAGCCATGGGTGTGATGTGCAGCACTCTGTTTCTTCCCTGAGCCACATTTTGTTTCTCTCTTTTCTCCGTGTTTTGCACTCCTCCTGGTGAGACCCACATGACCGCAATTAGCAGGAGACACCTGAGTGCACATGGTTTTAATCCCTCCTGTTTTTTTCCCATTCTGTTTGCTGCAGCTATGGTGAGCGCAATACCTTATCCAGACTTGTGCTGCTTGGGGGCGACCTTCTCCGCCGGCGGTGCTGGCCGGGTTCTGGTGTGGTGTTTTTGGGTCTGGTCCTGTGGCATGGGGGTCGCAGGGCCGTCCCATGGCCCCCGTTCCCTGGCTGTGCACGCCTGCGGGGTTGGTGGCCACTGACTGGCACGGTGTGGACTTAGTGTAGGGACCCATGTGTATCAGATACCGGCACGAGGTACATGGGGCAGTATGGCTTGATCAATTCATACACAAAATTCTGATGTGTTTTTTATTTAGCCAAGCGGCACTAGTATCAGCCATGGGTGTGATGTGCAGCACTCTGTTTCTTCCCTGAGCCATATTCTTGTACATAGCAGCAGTATTATAGTAGTTATATTCTTGTATATAGGAGGCAGTATTATAGTAGTTATATTCTTGTATATAGGAGCAGTACTATAGTAGTTATATTCTTGTATATAGGAGCAGTATTATAGTAGTTATATTCTTGTATATAGGAGCAGTATTATAGTAGTTATATTCCTGTATATAGGAGCAGTATTATAGTAGTTATATTCCTGTATATAGGGGGCAGTATTATAGTAGTTATATTTTTGTATATAGGAGCAGTATTATAGTAGTTATATTCTTGTACATAGGAGCAGTATTATAGTAGTTATATTCTTGTATATAGGAAGCAGTATTATAGTAGTTATATTCTTGTATATAGGAGCAGTATTATAGTAGTTATATTCTTGTATATAGGAGCAGTATTATAGTAGTTATATTCTTGTATATAGGAGCAGTATTATAGTAGTTATATTCTTGAATATAGGAGCAGTATTATAGTAGTTATATTCTTGAATATAGGAGCAGTATTATAGTAGTTATATTCTTGTACATAGGAGCAGTATTATAGTAGTTATATTCTTGTATATAGGGAGCAGTATTATAGTAGTTATATTCTTGTATATAGGGGCAGTATTATAGTAGATATATTCTTGAATATAGGAGCAGTATTATAGTAGTTATATTCTTGTATATAGGAGCAGTATTATAGTAGTTATATTCTTGTATATAGGAGCAGTATTATAGTAGTTATATTCTTGTATATAGGAGCAGTATTATAGTAGTTATATTTTTGTATATAGGGGCAGTATTATAGTAGTTGTATTCTTGAATATAGGAGCAGTATTATAGTAGTTATATTTTTGTCCAGAGTATGTAAAGTCTGTTTATTTTGATTAGTAATAGCCAATTTAACACTATAAACTAATCGGCCTCATGCTGACAATGGCATACGTCGGGGGGTGGGATATATTACATGCCGAGAACTTTGTTTCTTGGAGTGATGTCAAATTAGCAGAACCAATTGTGAAGCAAAAACAAGTGTCAAATTAAAAGTTCTGAATGGCAAGAATTAAAGTGTGATGAATAGATGTTTAGGTCAGAGCTTACTAACCCAGGCACGTGGGATGTTCCTGTTATGTAAGGGTTAGTAACTAAGAGGTCAAAGGAAGAACAACCAGTGAACTGGAGACAGGTTATGGGGGCCTGGTCGCCTTCTCTTCAAGTCAATGTTACTCATCTCTAAGAAGCTTTAGTACATGACCAGGAGTATGGATCCCTCCTCCTTCTGGGGAAGTTCCCAGTCATGTACTGCAGTTTTTCAGAGTAGAATTACCACTGGCCTAAAAAGAAAGACATAATCACTTTCTTCCAGAGACATCACCAGTCCTGTCTCCAGTTTGGGTGCAGGTTTTGCAGCTCAGTTCCATTGAAGTGAATGGAGCTTAATTGCAAGCCACACCTGACCTAAAGACAAGAGTGGTGCTGTCTCTGGTAGAAAGTGGTTATGTTTTTAAACTTTCAGACCTGAACTAATCGTAAGAACGAGCTGAGAGAAGATTGCGCTAAGTGCGGTCCTTTGCCGGCTCTGTGTCACATGATAAGTTGGGCTCCTAATGTAAGTCCGACTCTTTTCACTGATACAGAGCTGTAGCGCGGTCCTCTCGGCTCGTTCTCCTAATCGGTCCGGTTCTGAACACTCACACCTGGACCGATCAAAGCTTTCCAAACAACATTGACTCTTTAAAGGAAAACTATCTCTAACAGGTGGCACCAGAGCTGCTTCCTTCTTCCCTGGGGAGGCAATGGCATCGGGATGCACTATGGGAAGAAGACAAGCCAGTAGGGGAGATTTATCAAACTGGTGTAAAGTGAAACTGGCCCAGTTGCCCCTAGCAACCAATCAGATTCCACCTTTCTTTTTCCAAAGAGTCTGTGAGGAATGAAAGGTGGAATCTGATTGGTTGCTAGGGGCAACTGAGCCAGTCTCACTTTACATCATGGCGGAGATTTATCAAACATGGTGTAAAGTGAGACTGGCTCAGTTGCCCCTAGCAACCAATCAGATTCCACCTTTCATTCCTCACAGACTCTTTGGAAAATGAATGGTGGAATCTGATTGGTTGCTAGGGGCAACTGAGCCAGTTTCACCTCACTCCATGTTTGATAAATCTCCCCCATAGTGCGGTTCTACCATCAAATCCTGCCCTTCCTATGGATGTTACTGTGACATTTACCCGCCACGTGTCACAGTCTTGTGGAGATCTTGCGCAGTCCATACCTCAACAGGTCAGAGCGGTTTTAGGGGAAGGAGAGGAACCTACACAATACTGATCAGGCGGTTTTATGTTGTGGGTGGTCGGTATACACAGTATATCACCTTCTAGTCATCTCACGCTGATCAGATAACTACTGTGAGACCTTACATTATCTCGGTATAGTGGCGGCTTCTGGTATATGGAGCCTTATCTGACGTATAGGCCTCTTTCACGTGTCACATGACTCATCCCCTCTACGGATGTGGCGGCTGTCAAGTAACTGATTCAGCTATCTGTAAGAATGATAGTACAAGAGATTAACTATCAATGTTCCATCACGTGAAAGTTTTACAAAGATTTTTCCCCGCCCGTGCCATAAAGGCAGGCGACACAACTGGAGTCAGGTCAGCCCTTGTACCTAGGGGCAGCAGGAAGGACCTCTAGCCCACCAGGGAAAATAGTTCCAGCTTCTTATAGTGATGCCATGGTTGAAAAATTGGACAAAGTGGGAGCTTCAAAATGGGAGCTATGGGGCAGTACCATGTGACTCTAAAGGGGACTCCTAGAGAAGAGTCCACCCAGATAGTAATAGGGTAGTATATTGGTTTAGGAACTAATATACTGCCTGATAGTGAGTCGTAGTACTTCAAGTATTACAACCCAGAGGAGAAATCTCTTGAAATCTAAATTTAAAGGGATTATCTGCGATGATAAAAAGCACAGGTACTTTCTTGCAAAAACATTGCCACCCCTTTTCTCAGGTTGTGTGTGGTATTACAATCCAGCTCCATTCACTTCAAAGGAACTGAGATGCAAAAGGATGTAAGGATGGATAAGCCTTTTAAGTCCTTCATATCTTTCAGAACCTTAAAGGGGTATTTCACCTTTTTTATTTCTCACATCAACTGTTTTCAGAAAGTTATTTTGATTTGTAAATCACTTCTATTGAAAAATCTCCAGTCTTCCAGTACTTATCAGCTGCTGCATGTCCTGCAGGAAGTGGTGTATTCTTTCCAGTCTGACACAGTGCTCTCTGCTGCCACCTCTGTCCATGTTAGGAACTGTCCAGAGCCGTAGCAAATCCCCATAGAAAACCTCTCCTGCTCTGGACAGTTCCTGACAGTGGCAGCAGTGGCAGCAGAGAGCACTGTGTCAGACAGGAAAGAATACACCACTTCCTGCAGGCCATACAGCAGCTGATAAGTACTTGAAGACTGGCGATTTTTAAGAAGTAAATTAAATTACAAATCTATATAACTTTCTGAAACCAGCTAAATTGAAATAAAAAGAGATTTTTGCCAGAGTACCACTTTTAAGTGGCTACTACATTAGAGCCTACAGATTGCCCACATGGATGTAGCATAGACTATGGCATCCGTTATGTAAAAGGAATCTACAGTATAAGGGTCCCCATTCACTTGGAATAGATTTTAGATGTAAGCTGAATGAACGTTTGTAGCCATCTCCATCCCTCCATACACATGAACAGTCAGCTTGGCTGAGAGAAGAGGGCCAAGCCGCTGCCAGAAACCCAAGATACCTGATGCTTCTATCCCACAACATCATCTTTTGGGGGAGAGTTGGAAGCCCCACTTAAACATTAGACAGTCAACTGGTTCTGCTAAAACTGGTACAAAGGGGTTGTCCTGGCTTAGAAAAAACATGGCTGCTTTCTTCCAGAAACAGCACCTCTCCCGTCCGCAGTCTGTTTGTGGTATTGCAGCTTAGTTTCAGTAAGTGAATGGAGCTGAATTGTAATTCCACAAACAACCTAAGGGCAGAAGGGACGCTGTTTTTACAAGAAAATAGCTGTGTGGTTTGTTTTTTTTTAAACCTAGATAACCCCTTTAACATCCTATACCATTCAGGATCTGAGAAGAGCTGGGTGACAACTTTAATTACAATGGGGGAGGGGTGTTGTATGTTATAATATTGCAGCTTCTTGGAGTATTTCTGCCTTATTTGTCTTTTCTGGAATGTTTCCTTTTGTTTCGTCAGAACATAAACAGGATTATTTCTTAAGACGAGCGAGAAGCCGAGCGCAAACATCTTCCTGTGCCCCTAGGAGGGAGAGCGAGTCGCCGCAGTGGGATTAGGACTCCGTGTCCCCATAATATCTGGCAGCCATTCAGCTTTCTTACTTGTATCTGTTTCTGAGAAAGCTGGGTGATAGGCCCTGCAGGGGGGTCAGGATTCTAGGAAAGCTGGGTGACAGGCCCTGCAGGGAAGGAGTGCTCAGGATTCTAGGAAAGCTGGGTGATAGGCCCTGCAGGGGACTCAGGACTCTAGGAAAGCTGGGTATGATTGACCATCATAGTTTGTCACCCATCCATTAAAGGACAAATTTCCAGTTATACAAAACCATTGAACGCATTCTTGCATAACTTCAGAACAGCTGTATTGTCCCCCATAGCGCTCAGCCATGATGGCAAATGTGCATAGTTATATAAGCACAAGGGATACATTGCTCCATATAGGGACAGATAGCTATTCAGGACTTTGGGAAAGCTGGGTGAACTATGATGGTCACCCAGTTATAACCCTGGTAATAAGGGAGCACTGGCAATGACGCCAGATTTGTTGTCATAGACTTTAAAGGGGCACTCCAGTGAATAAAGAATCTTTCATATCAACTGGTGTCCGAAAGTTATATAGATTTGTAATTTACTTCTATTTAAAAATCTCAAGACTTTCAGTACTTATCAGCTGCTGTATGTCCTGCAGGAAGTGGTGTACTCTCTCCAGTCTGACAGCGCTCTCTGCTGCCACCTCTGTCCATGTCAGGAACTGTCCAGAGCAAGAGAGGTTTTCTATGGGGATTTGCTGCTGCTCTGGACAGTTCCTGACATGGACAGAGGTGTAAAGACTGAAAAGAATACACCACTTCCTGCAGGACATACAGCAGCTGATAAATATGGGGAGACTTGAGATTTTGAAATACAGTGAAATTACAAATCTATATAATTTCCTAAAACCAGTTGTTAAAAAAAGAAAAGAAAATTGCTGAAGTATCTCTTTAAGACAGCTGGCCATTGGCCATACTTGTATTTATACAGCTTTCCAAAAGCTCTGAAGGACAGATCTGCTAGTTATACTAGAGGTTTGGGTGTATTGCAGCATAACTAGACAGGTTAGCTGTTCAGGACTCTAGGAAAGTGAGGTGCGCTTCCATCTCCAGTTATATGATTCCACCAGCTTTCCTAGAACACAAATATTGTTATGGGAGCAGCGGATACATTGCTGTATAACAAGGATGGGGAACCTTTGGCCCTCCATCTTTTGCAAAACTACAATTCCCATCATGCCCGGACAGCCAAAGCTTTGGCTGTCCAGGCATGATGGGAATTGTAGTTTTGCAATGGCTGGAGGGCCAAAGGTTCCTCATCCCTCTGCTGTGTAACTATGCACATTTATAGGTCAGGACTGTAACAGCTGCCATACTGGTTGTCACCCAGCTTTCTAACGATCTAACTATAATATTTATAGACACTGAGGATCCAGCACATAAGGGGTTAATTGGACGTTTTCCGAAAGAAGAAGCGAATCTTGTTTGCGTCGTGATTTCTGGCTGCAGCCGCTTCTCCATAAGGCGTATGACACGCAGCAGGAGCGGGGCGGTCAGCAATTGTTACTGACAGCAACGGCCGCGTCGGATGGAAATCCGATATACACTGTGACCGGAGAGCTCGCCGCGCACCTGATAACAATGAGGGGAGGGATTCTTTTTTTTCGGTAGCTCCTGGTGAAGTGTCAGACATAATGGGTGGTTGTTTGCACAGCTCGGTCTCTATTCTAATTAAACAGGAAATACTTCCTGCATCCTGCACAGCGCCGAGCGGAGCGCGACTCATCCACGCCAAGCGCACGACTGACACAACAAACAAGGGGAAGAGCTGCCACTGCCGGCTATTTATACATCCAGAGACTTTATGAGAGCGAGTTCACACACAACAGAAGTTTCTGTAACCGATTCATTCACCTGAATGGCGACAATCATATTGATTTATGCAAACGTTGTTCAGATGAATGGGACGGAAAAATCTGCTGTACATGAGTCCATTCTAAAGCCGGCCATACAATTAGGTCTATGCAAAAGTACACTGCAGAGACACCATCACATGTCTCGACGTCAGTGAACTAGCCAGACCTTCCCTCCGGGAAGGAACAGCCAAGCCAAAGCGTTCTCCAGTCAAGGAAACCACCTCAGCAAGGTATCCATCCACAGACAGCCGTTTCGGGGTTTTTGCCCCTCATCAGTGTGGAGTAGGTTTCTGGCTAGTGGGAGCAATGACTAGTAAGTGCATGCAAAAGGACGCTGGTTGACCTCAGGGAGATCAACCAAAACACCGCAGAGACACCATCACGTGTCTCAACGTCAGTGTATTCTAGAACATTGCCCCCTGGGAAATCGAATATGCAAAAGTACACTGCAGAGACACCATCACATGTCTCGACGTCAGTGAACTAGCCAGACCTTCCCTCCGGGAAGGAACAGCCAAGCCAAAGCGTTCTCCAGTCAAGGAAACCACCTCAGCAAGGTATCCATCCACAGACAGCCGTTTCGGGGTTTTTGCCCCTCATCAGTGTGGAGTAGGTTTCTGGCTAGTGGGAGCAATGACTAGTAAGTGCATGCAAAAGGACGCTGGTTGACCTCAGGGAGATCAACCAAAACACCGCAGAGACACCATCACGTGTCTCAACGTCAGTGTATTCTAGAACATTGCCCCCTGGGAAATCGAATATGCAAAAGTACACTGCAGAGACACCATCACATGTCTCGACGTCAGTGAACTAGCCAGACCTTCCCTCCGGGAAGGAACAGCCAAGCCAAAGCGTTCTCCAGTCAAGGAAACCACCTCAGCAAGGTATCCATCCACAGACAGCCGTTTCGGGGTTTTTGCCCCTCATCAGTGTGGAGTAGGTTTCTGGCTAGTGGGAGCAATGACTAGTAAGTGCATGCAAAAGGACGCTGGTTGACCTCAGGGAGATCAACCAAAACACCGCAGAGACACCATCACGTGTCTCAACGTCAGTGTATTCTAGAACATTGCCCCCTGGGAAATCGAATATGCAAAAGTACACTGCAGAGACACCATCACATGTCTCGACGTCAGTGAACTAGCCAGACCTTCCCTCCGGGAAGGAACAGCCAAGCCAAAGCGTTCTCCAGTCAAGGAAACCACCTCAGCAAGGTATCCATCCACAGACAGCCGTTTCGGGGTTTTTGCCCCTCATCAGTGTGGAGTAGTTCTAGAATACACTGACGTTGAGACACGTGATGGTGTCTCTGCGGTGTTTTGGTTGATCTCCCTGAGGTCAACCAGCGTCCTTTTGCATACAATTAGGTCTGTCCCCATCCCTCATATGTTCTCTAGGCCACTCTCAGTGGAAAACAGGCGGAAATTTGGAGCGGAACCTCTGCCGTGTACTCTGCCCTGAATCCTGCCTACCTTAGTGTCTAAAAGTAATCTGTTGGGCGCCTCCCTTCTCCACTCAAAGACTTGACATGTCAATTCTTTGAGCAGAGAGGCACAGAGAGCAGAGGCGTGCAAGCCCTCCCATAGACAGACTGTATGACACTGAGGCAGGCGGGATTTCACGGCAGAGAGTTCCGCTGCTTTTACTCCGTGAACTGGCCCTAACAGAATATGTAGACTTTGCAATTTGACCGTTTGGTTGTTTACCATATGATCAGCATTACCAGGCTTCATTATGTGCTCAGCATTACCAGGCTTCATCATGCGATCAGCATTACCAGGCTTCATCATATGATCAGTATTACCAGGCCTCATCATGTGATCAGCATTACCAGGCCTCATCATGTGATCAGCATTACCAGGCTTCATCATGTGATCAGCATTACCAGGCTTCATCATGTGATCAGCATTACCAGGCCTCATTATGCGATCAGCATTACCAGGCACCATCATGTGCTCAGCATTACCAGGCTTCATCATGTGATCAGCATTACCAGGCCTCATCATGTGATCAGCATTACCAGGCTTCATCATGCGATCAGCATTACCAGGCTTCATCATATGAGCAGCATTACCAGGCCTCATCATGCGATCAGCATTACCAGGCCTCATCATGTGATCAGCATTACCAGGCCTCATCATGTGATCAGCATTACCAGGCTTAATCATATGAGCAGCATTACCAGGCCTCATCATGCGATCAGCATCACCAGGCCTCATCATGCGATCAGCATTACCAGGCCTCATCATGTGATCAGCATTACCAGGCTTCATCATGTGATTAGCATTACCAGGCTTCATCATGCGATCAGCATTACCAGGCTTCATCATGCGATCAGCATTACCAGGCTTCATCATGTGATTAGCATTACCAAGCTTCATCATGTGATCAGCATTACCAGGCTTCATCATGTGATCAGCATTACTCGGCTTCATTATGTGATCAGCATTACCAGACTTCATCATATGATCAGCATTACCAAGCTTCATCATGTGATCAGCATTACCAGGCCTCATCATGTGATCAGCATTACCAGGCTTCATCATGTGATCAGCATTACACACAAAGATTTATCTGACAGATTTTTAAAGCCAAAGCCAAGAATGGATTAGTTTTTCCTTTCTAAACTGTTCCCTGTTTGTGGTCTGTTCCTGGCTTTGGCTTTAAAAATCTGTCAGATAAATCTTTATGTGTAAACACAGCGTTATTTAGATAACACCTGTGATGAAGCCTGGTAATGCTGATCATATAGTAAAGCCCAAATTGCAGAGTCTACATAATCAATTAGCATCTGATTATGAAAACAAAATAAAACGGTGTGGGTAAACACAGCCAATGGACAAGATTGGGGTTGTATGTGAAAAAAGTCAGCCCCCCCCCCCCACCTGTATTACAGTATGTGCCAGAATAACAGGCTGGACCTGATACCTGGACCATGATACCTAGACCATGGCAGACCTGATATTTGCTTGAATAGCTGTCATGTTCTTTTTACTTTTGAAAAAAAGCAAAAATATGTCTAGCGATAACCCGATCAAGAAGCAAATGCTGATCACATCATGTTTGTAGGCTTAAAGGGAACCTGTCACCCCCCGTGCTAGAGCCCCCTATACTTACCTGATTGCGCCTGGTCCCGCTTCTTGATCCGGTCCGGTGACAGAGATTTCAGTGCCCGAAGCCCGATGTGTGCGCTCCTGAGATGAGTCCGACGCTCATAGAGAATGAATGGAGCGTCGGACTCACCATTCATTCTCTATCGAATTCTCCGTCACTGGACCGGATCAAGAAGCGGGACCCGACGCGATCAGGTAAGTATAGGGGGCTCTAGCGGGGTCGGGAGCCTGTCAACCCAGCATGGGGGTAATAGGTCCTCTTTAAAAGGGTTGTCCAGCAAAAATCTTTTCCTTTCAAATCAACTGGTGTCAGAAAGTTAGAAGTAAATTACAAATCTATATATCAGCTGCCGTATGTCCTGCAGGAAATGCTGTTTTATTTTCAAGTCAGACACAGTGCTCTATGCTGACATCTCTGGCCGAGACAGGAACTGTCCTATAATGATAGATTGATTTACCTTTAGTCTTTAGATCAGGGATGGGGGACCTTAGGCCTTCCAGCTATTGCAAAACTACATTTCCCATCATGCCTGGACAGTCGAAGCTAAATGGGAATTGTAGTTTTGCAACAGTTGGAGGGCCAAAGGTTCCCCAGGTTGCTCCTCCTGGCCATTATGAGAGTTAAGCTAATGTTATAAGGTGAAACTTTTTAGGTTTTCTAGACCAGCTGTTTACACAATCCTTGCCCTTTTCTTCCAGAGTTTGAAAGGTTAATGGGTCGGTCAAGAAACACCTTTATCCTTGAAGACTTGCGCTTTTAACTGTACATGTATGGTCGACATTAGTATTTAGATCTAATATGGGTGGGAAACCAGGCCCAAATCTGATCAAGGTCTTCCTATTATGTCCGTGATGGCTTCCGACCAGAAGCCAAAAATATATTGGCAGGCTGTCTCCATATGTGTTTTATATTATATCCAGATATTATATGTTTCTAATTATCTCCAGCATGGGGAAATGTAATACCACCCATAGTTTTCTGCTTCTTATAAGGGAATTTTTTTGATGATCTTGAAATGTTATAATGGTATGACCCAATGAATCTTTAATATTGGGCTGTATGGACTCAGAACAGCCAGCATATTCCATAATAATCTTGTAAACTTGAAGAGGTTAAGATAGAAAATATGGTAAGATGGTGGAAGCTGGTGACCGATTTTGGCCATCTTCTCCAAAAAAAAACAATGTAGAATGGAGTCCTGAAGACTGTAACTGAGTAGGTGGGTTGTGTTGAGGTCCAAAATATTCTTGGTGACCTTCTTTTGGTCTCTCAACATCAGGCCTGACTTGGTTAACTTATGTCTTATACTCTATGATTCATTCTTCTCTTTGACTTCTCATTGCAGACCATGGAAACCTTTAGTACCAAAGATCTTGCCATGAAGACGCAAAAGAAATTCCTGAGTCACATGGCCAATAAAACAGTGGCGCACATGTTCATAGACGAGACAAGTAGCGAGGTGCTGGACGAATTGTACAGAGTGTCCAAAGAATTCACCAAAAACAAGGCAGAGTCACAAAAAGTCATCAAGAATTTGATCAAGATCGCGGTGAAAATCGGCGTCTTGTATCGTCACCACTGTTTCAGCCCCGAGGAACTGGTCCTGGCCGAAGATTTCAAGAACAAGTTACACAACGGAGCTATGACAGCCATTAGTTTCTACGAAGTGGAATTTACTTACGAGAAGGACGTACTGCCTCAAATCCTCACCGAATGCAAAAACCTGCTCCTTCGTCTCGTCGACAAGCACCTGACCCCTAAGTCTCATGGCCGCATCCAGCACGTGTTCAACCACTTCGCCAATCCGGAAATGCTCAGTCAACTCTATGACCCTAACGGGTCTATGAAGCCTCATCTACAGAAGATCTGTCAGGGAATGAACAAACTGATCGACGAGGGGAAACTGTGAGAGACGTTGGATTTAGAAGGGAAATTGTGCAAAATGTTGGACTCAACTTGGAGACTGATAGAACACAAACCAGGATTTTGCCCCTTAAGGAAATCCTTAGGAGCCGTGAACTGGTGTTTATGAGATAAAGGGTCCCCATGTGTTTTCAATGGGAGAGTCAAAGACTATTTAAGTTGTACAACAGGGATTACATTGTATTCTGCTGCATACAGCAGATCTTACAAAAACTTGGTCTTCAAGAAACCACCTTGAAAAAGATGTGCTGGTTCTTCTCCAAAGATGTTGCTAATTTTTGAAAAACTAACTCCAACGTGGACCTAAGGGTTCTCTGGTGGAGGTAAAGGTTGTTGAGGGGCTTCACGCCATCCTACAACTTGAACGACTGTCTACATTTACGCGTTTACACGATAGAAACCTGCCTGGAAAATCTATGTTGCATGTTCTGCGACTTTCAAGTATTTGGTACACATAGGGCATATTTCATGTTTCGTGAGTTACAGAGACTGCGGGCAGCTTAGAACACAAAAAATGGCCCTGAAATATTGTGCTATGCAATGATTGACGGGGTACCCTGGTGCTTCATGGTTGTCCCTGGTATTAAATGATGTATATTTTTTGATTATCTATTTCAGGGCTCTTGGATCTAGGTTGGCCAATAGTGTTGTCCTCTTGCAGAACAAATTAATGTTTACAAACCCTAAGGAACTTTTGTCAAATTGGAATGAAATCTCCAAAAACTCCAAATTTAAGGGACCTTGTAGACTCAGAGACCCTACTCTGTCCGTCCTTAAAGTGGATCTAAGGGCATTCAAACTAGTTAGAACCCCAATGGGATAACGGTTTTAAAGGAACACCTACTTGGGGGAGAGGGGGGAGTATGGGATCGGCCATAACTTTTTATGGCCAGCTTCTGTTGTATTGTCAACTATGCAAATGCACAATTTTTGCTTCTGTCACATGATGCCAACACATAAATGGCTTGAGATTTTTTTGTGTTAAGCGGGGAGCAGTGGTAAACAGAAAAGAGGACTCCCCCGAATAATAGACACTGTGCACAATAACCTCGCACATACTAAACTCTTAGGGCCCTATTCCACCGGACGATTATCGTTCAGATTATCGTTAAATCGCTCGAATCTAAGCGATATTCGTTCGTTTGAATAGCAGTTAACGACTAACAATTGAACGAGAAAACATTGATCGTTTATTAAGACTTGGACCTATTTTTATCGTTGCTTGTTGGCAAATCGTTCGCATTGAATAAGAAGTCGTTCGGTCGTTCGCAGTAGTGACGAACACAATAGCGACGACAAGACGACCGCAAGAACAATCATAAGTAACGATTATCTTTCCAAGTAAATGGGCGAACGATTTCAGGTCTTTCGTAATAGCGGTTGTTTGGATCGTTTATCGTTAATGGTTATGCGAACGATAATCCTCCAGGGAATAGGCACATACTAACAGGTTAGTATGGGTGAGGATTCTGCTAAACTCCCTAAAAGGGGTTATCCAGTATTAGAAAAACATGGCTGCTTTCTTCCAGAAACAGCACGACTCTTGTCTTCATTTTGGGTGTGTTTTTGCAAGCTCCATTCACTTCATTGGAACAGAATTGCAAAACAACACCAAAACTGGAGACAGGAGTCATGCTGTTTTTGGAAGAAAGCGGCCATAAATAACCCCTTTAAAGGGAAACTATCATTAGGTTAGACAAATCTAACCTGCTGATATGTCCCTATTGCACAGGAGACACGAAGAGGCAGGTATGGCCATTACCATGCAGTTAGTAGTTTGCTCCACAGTCCGGTAAGACCGTTAGGAGCACTGCCCACCCTAATGGCGCCGATTTGCCCCCGGCCAGCCCGCTTCTCTCTAGTTATAATCAATAGGGCGGACTGGCGCTATGGGGGCAGGCAATGTTCCTAACAGTCTAACCAGACCATGGAGCAAACGACTAACTACACCCAAACGGTGCAGAGGAAGAAGATAAGACACATACCTTCTTCCTCTGCGTCTTCTAAGCAATAGGGGCTATAAGTAGGTTAGTTTAGTCTAAGCTGCTGATAGTTCCTTTTTAAGATTCAGGGTTTAAAGGGGGTTGTCCAAAATTAGAAGGACATGTATGCTTTCTTCCAAAAACAGCACCACACCTTTCACAGGTAAGGTATGACAGCTCAGCTCCAATTGCTTCAATGAAAATATAGACGCAATACCAGACACAAACCACAGACAAGTGTGGCGCCATCTTTGGAAGAAAGCTTCCATGTTTCTCAGATGCCGGACAACCCTTTGATACTATGGAGATTCTTTTGATTATTATTATTTTTCAAAGGGAAAATTTTATTCAATTAGGAAAACATGGAAAACATAGTAGAAGCTTTACACCTTAACGGACAGGGCCTATAGGCGTCCTCACTGCTGCGACTTATCTATGTACTGTATAGGTACAATAAAACAAAATAATTTATTTAAAATAAAATAAAAAAATCTATCCAACCTGAAAAGTTTTTGTTCCTTTGCTATAAAGCATATACATTCCCTTTTTTAATGGTTTCTATAATGAAATGCACCAGGATGTCATTATTACGAAATAACCTAAAAATCATCAAAATGCAAGAATATTTTTTGTAACGTGCAATGTGAAAACGGGAATTTCTATGCCTATGACTGAAAACCAAGTTTTCTATGTTTTCTATAGTTTTATTTCTGCAATAAATGTCTTGTTGTGGTATGAGATTTTTATGGGGTTTTTTATAACTTCTTTTTTATTTTATACAAAAAAAAAAAAATAGATTTCATGGTCACTTTCTTAATCCATAATTTTCATGTTTTTATTTTTTCAAACTGTGGATTAAAGGAGAAGTTCGGCAGCGGGACCGGCCTCAGGGCCCCCACAGGCTGATGGACTGGCCACTCAGACTGGGAGGGGAAGCCACTCCAGTCACTGATTGGCTGAACAGTCAGTCCATCAACCAAGACAGGCCTTGTCATGGCCTTGTCACAGGCCTTGACGTGTCAGTCCCCACAGGCTCCGGGATCTGACACGTCACAACCCGGCTGATGGACTGGCCACTCAGCCAGTCAGTGACAGGGACGGGAAGCCACTCCAGTCATTGATTGGCTGAACAGCCAGTCCATTAACCGGGACAGGCCTTACCCCCCTGAGTCGTGACGTCATCACAAGGAAAATGCCTTCTGGCAGGGACCCCGAAGCCGTTCCTGCCGTTCACTGCGGGCCTAACTGTAATCAATTTCCCCCCTGCCCCCTGCCAGACATCTTCTTTAAAGGGGTTGTCCAGGCTTACAAAACATGGCAGCTTTCTTCCAGAAACAGCACCAGTCCTGTCTTCTGTTTGGGCAGCTCAGTCGCATTGAAATGAATGGAGCTGAACTCTAATACCACACACATTCTGAGGACAGGGGTGGCGCTGTTTTTGCAAGGAAGTAGCTGTTCTTTTTCTAATCCTAGATTATCCCTTTAAAAATGTATTCAAGATGAATGTACGGCCGGTTTTTCAACCTGTTATAAACCATTGTTAGATTCTGTCGCACCTCTTTTTCTGTAGATGACTTTCCATTCCTCGTGACCTACAGAATCCTCCTCCCCAGACGTCTAGAATGACAGATGGTAAAGAAGGCTTTGTCTTTGGATTCCAGGCCTAGGTGTGGCGGCTTCTTGTGTATCTTATGAGCAGTTTTGCATCTCCCCTGCCTGTAACATGGAAGGAAAAAGAAAGGAGAATTATAGAAGGTCTGGGGGGTTACAGAGAAGTCATCCATCTCCGCTCCACTGGCTGAGACCTCATTGCCATTATTTAAGGCTGATGCGTGCCAGACAATTCATCAAATAAAGTTGGTTCAAAATAGCAGGAGCTAAGTGCCCTCATCGCCATGGAAACGGTGTCGGGTAAATGAGGCCTAATGGATATTTGCCCTAAGAAAATGGATGATTAACTAGTCAATGTCCAACCTTGAAACCTTGTATACACTGATCCGACATAAAATTAAAATTGCCTGCTTAAAGATTAGCTATTCCTGCCATGTCATAGCGACATATTAGGAGTTTTAAATGATGGGGGTCCGGTTGCTGAAATAAAGGGGCAGAAGCGTTCAGGACCCGCACCCCACCCGCTTTTTGAAGCGTAAGGTGTCTTTTAATATTGTATATTACACAGTTACACACAACAGCACAGGACTTTTTCAGCAGTTTGCTTTACAGCAGCTATTCTGTGTGATTGGACTAAATGGACTGGCGTTCACCCTCAAACACATTAATGCGGCATGGAGGCTTATGACCCTGTTGCTGGTTCACTGGTTGTTATTCCTTGCTGCTGGGTCATAAGGCCGCATTCACACTCGTCTGTGTTTATGTTTAAAGTGTTCCTCTAAAGTTCTTCAATCTACTATCTATCCCTCTCATAGCTATCTAATCACTGATAAATGTGATGTCAGAGGTGGTTAGGGTTACAGATGAGCCGTTACAGCTTGCCTGGCAACAGAAGAGACAGAGATCATGTGACTTTGGTCTCAGAAGGGAGGGGGAGGTCAGAGGAGTGGAGACAGAGTGGACCAGGAAGTGAGGATTTTCTCCAGCTTCAGGGTGTAAGTCAGGATGTACTGCAGGCAAACGTCCCAATCCATCTGATAGAAACCTATTACAAACAAGCTTAGATTATGGGTGGGGACTGAACAGGGTTAAATCTTTCTTAAGTGGAATATCCCTTTAATAAAGAAAGTACTCGTTTTTCACTTAATTTTTTTATTATTATTTTTGGCCAACTTTTCAGAAAGCATTACACTAAACAGAATAAATTATTTGATACAAAATTTCTACAAAACTTAAGCATTGCCTCTTATCTCAAAAGGTGAATTTTACCTTTTATAGACCACCTCCATAATAGGCTCTTTTCACACCATGTTTTTGTGGGGTCCAAGTCCAGGTATACATCAGGGGACTTCTTTACAGACATTAAGCTTGCTTGAGTCTGATCGTTTAGCATTTGAATATAGGTGGCTGATGAAGTTGGATGCAGCCCGAGAACTTCCTGGAAAACATGGATGAAGCCATAGGCCATAGGCTGTATCCCTGTTTTCCGGGACTCCCTAGGGCTGCATCCAACTTCTCCAGCCACAGGTATTCAAATGCTGAGTGATCTGTCTTGAGCGTGCTCGAGGCGGATTGCTTGGCATTTGAATACTGGTGGTGCTCATCTATAATTTTTGCCATACAGCTATATTGGATGCCACAAAGTAACATACATGACCCCTATATGAAAAGAATTATACATAGAAACATACAATTTTTTTCACAGGATCTTTAGTACAGAGTTCTGCGCTATGACATTCAGCAAAAAACATAATACCCAAATAGAGGCCAAAATGATATTTTTCAGCCTCCATTGGGTAACTGGATGCAAACATGGTGTGAAAAGCGCCCTATCCAGATCAGAAAAGTGTATATGACTCAATATGTCAACCATTTATTCGTATACAGCCGCAGCGACACATATCCAGCATACAGTGAAACCTATAATATTGGCTGGTTTCGCACCTCACATTTTTTCTATGTTTTATTTTAACAGTGATACAAACATAAAAAGGTAAAAAGACAGTTAATAAAAAAAAAAAAAAAAGGAATAAATATTTGTTCACAAAACATGGCTGTCTACAGTGTACATCATAGTAAGAAAATAAAAAGTTCGCAACTATCATTGTGGTCATACTTTACAGAGCACGCACACAAAAATAATAGTCATTTATAATTTTACTTATTAACCACTGCAAACATTGAAAGGGATATTCCCACACGATAGGGGATAACAAGCTAAGTGGGGGTCCTACCACTGGGACCCCCACCGATCTCGAGAGAGAAACTGTTAGGAATAACCCTTTAATTTCTCTCTTCTGGGTGACCATCCAGCTCCCACTACAGTTCTAGACCTCTAAACAGTAAAAGCTATATCCTTAGAGAGACTATACAAGCTTAGAAAAACATGGCTGCTTACCTGTCCACAGGTTGTGTCAGGTGTTGCAACTCAGCAGCACTTTAATGGAGGTGAGCTGCAATACCAGACAAAGGGAGCCATGTTTCCTTATGCCTCTTTATGTGACTGAGGAATGACTGAACAATTATATACTATTCAGGCACCTGGGAAAGTTGGGTGACAATCAGTGTAAATTCTCAGGATTCTATAGTAGTTATTGTATAACCTTACTGGAGTGCGGGTTACATTGTACAAGTGTGGTTCAAAGGCCGCTGCCTCGCATGGCTAAGTGACCAGGACTTTAACCCCATTTACAGCATTTAATGAAAAACAAATTATCCTAACCATCTACAGATTCCACCCCGACTGATGTAATAACCTTTAATCTAACCTGTACTGTAACATACATCCTCACACATCCGTCCCTATAAACTAGAAGATAAAAAATTACATTGACAGCAAATATGATGCTTTACGGCAAATCATTTACAGCAGTGCAGGAAAGCATCTACATAGAAATAAACCTATACTGCAGCAGAAAGTCTTATAGGCACAAAAACACAGAAATATGGTACCAGGGTAACAGGAAACTTTTTTTTTTTAGAACAATGGCGCCCTCCTCTGGCAGATTACTGGTAGAACAATGTCACAGCTGTCACTGCATTAGCACTATACGGTATACTGTGTGTATGACGGAAATGTCCCAAAGTATGCGCATGTCAGCTGCAGCTCAAAGAAGCCTCCTTAGACAAGCAGTAGTACTACTGATGACTTTGAATGTGGCACAAGCATAAGATTTCACCTCTCCAAAAGGTCATTTTTCGAGATGTTGGATGTCCTAGAGCTGTCCTGGTCATTAGTAAGGACAGACATGGTAAAGACCTCAGAAGAGACCATCTCATAGCAAGAACTGCTCATCCGGAGCTTTCCACGGCTGTATACACAACTGTATACAGGCCTGAGATACACAATGCCAAGAGGCTGCTGGAGAAGTGTAAAGCCAGTCTCAGTATGACCGCGTCCTCTCCTCGGGGCGCATGGTTGAAGTTCATAATATGTGAAGACCTCAGAGGTGCGAATGTCAGAGGAAGAAGTGGTCATCAAGAGCTTTCCATGGCTGGGAAACTGTATACAGGCCTGAGATACACAATGCCAAGAGGCTGCTGGAGGAGTGTAAAGCTAGGTCCTAGAGGAGTGTAAAGCTAGGTCCTTTTCTATCTCAGTATGACCATGTCCTCATGAATAAAATTACAGTCCATGACATAAAAGATTCAGCTACAAGTCCAGCTCTATCACCCAACATCAGTGCCGTTACCCTCATGGTCCTTGTAGCTGAAACTCCACAACCAGGGCAAGTCTATCCAACAGAGAACCACCTCCAAAGACATATATATGGCTTTGGGATAATATGGGGTGAACATACTTTTGCCCTGGTATGTGTATAAATTAAAAGTAAATGGTGGGACAAAGATGGGGGGGAGGGGGGCAGTACAAGGCCTTGTCTACATAATGGATTTTCCTATTGGAAAAATCCACTACTTATCCTAAAAAAAAATTCTAATGTGGATTACCGGGTAGCTACACCCAAAGAATTGGGATAATCTGCGCCTGAACCAGCGATGCAAATCTTGGATTTTATCTAAATTCACACAAAAAATTTCAGATAAAAAAATACATCGTATTTTTTACCTCTGCATAGAATTTTTAATATATAGACCCTGAGAGGAAAAACAACTAAAAAAATCTACTTTCTATTCATTAAAAGTCTAAAAAAAGAAATTATAGTAAAAAAAAAAATAACTAAAGGAATCACTGTCCTGGGACACAGCGTGAGGGTTAATTTCAGCCACATTTAGAATTCGGGATTTCAGCGCCTAATTACAGAAAGTCACATTAAAAAAAAAAATTGCCAATTTTTTTTCAGAAATTGGAATTTTTTTTTAAATGTTAAAACAAATGAATTAAAATAAAGAGGTTGAGGTCAGAGATGGAAAATCTCATCTTCTCGATCTCGTAGGGCAGTGGCCCGCGTGGTGACGGTGAGAGGGACCGGTCCGAGCAGGGAACGCTGGGATATTTGGGGGGAGCCCTCTCTTCTCGGGCTCTGGTAGCCGCTGGCTGCTCTGGTGGAGTCTTCATCTTGGGCTCTGAAAGTAAGAAATAGAATTAAAATGTCTTTAAACTAAACCATGAAAAGTGCCATCCAATCAGAAGGCCGCATGTTATGAAGGGGGAGGAGCTGAGCGGATTGATATATAGGTTTATTGGAAAACATTAAGAAGAACTTGTCATTTATTGATCCTATTGATCCTTAGGAGTCCAGTGGATGGGCCGTCCTACTCAGTGATTGAAAAATCATAGAAGAAGGATGTCAATCACTGAGTAGGACCGCCCACTGGACTCCTAAGCCCAGAATAAGGACAGGCATTTTTTTTGTCACTATAGCATAAAAGTTGAGTGAAAGTAAGGCACAGCAAATGCATAGATGAGGAAAGAAGGATGTCCGGCTCCAGATACGGCAAACCCTATTTAACAATCTGTCCAGGTGGGATCACATGTCCCACCTGGACAGATTTTTCCAGATGCTGATCACACAAGCTTTTCATATATACCTTCAGTGATGCTGTGTGATCCGGCATCTTCAGTAAAAAAAAAGAAAAGCTGACAGTGTCACAGAGGAGGGTCTGTGACACTGTCTGTGCCCAACCACACTGCTGTGTCTCCAAGCCGCCACCCCGCCTACTTCACACTGATTGACAGCCCAGAATGAAGATGCCGGATCACACAGCATCGCTGGAAGTATGTATGCGATGCTTGTGTGATCGGCATCTGGAGACTGACAGCATGGTTATATGCATATCTGTGCTGTCAGTTTCCCTTAAAGGGCCTGTTCACACTACAGAATCGAGTCAGCGGGTGGGGTTACTGAGCGGGAATCTCCACACCAATTCCATAGTGTGAACGGGCCCTATAGGAGCTGGATTCCCCCTGGATGGAAAAACAGATGCAATTTTGTGTTATCCATTTGGATTTGTTTTACCCACGGACTTCCATTATATAAAAAAAAAAAGTACTGAAACGGATGCGTGCACAAAAATTGGGTTGATTGTGTGAAACCAGCCTTAAAAAAAACATGGCCGCTTTTTTTCCAGAGACAAAGACAGTTTGGGTGTGGGGTTTTGCAGCACAGTTCTATCGAAGTGGATGGAGCCAAGTGGTAATACCGCACACAACCTGAGGACAGGGGTGGTGCTCTTTCTGGAAGCAAACTTCCATGTTTTTCTAATTCTGTATAGAGGACCACTTAAAGGGGACCTGCTGATATCCCCCAGCCGCTCTTTACCTCAGCACCCGGACCCCCACCCATACAAACGTTAGAAGTTTGATTGAATGATAGGTACACGCTTAACCAATATATGCCTATAGGTATGACTGGTTGCCATGGGTTACCGCACATGTGCAGAGTTACTTACACAGACTCCACCTCTTTCATCTTCTTCACCGCCGCCCTCTTGGAGACGCGGATTCGAGTATCTAATTTGGTCATGAAGTCGACAACGGTAACATCGTCCTTGCGGGCGTCCACGGACATGCTGCGCTGAGGGCGGCTCGCCGTGCCCGTCTTTTCCCCCGCCGTCTCCGAGCCCTCAGTAGGAGACTCCCCATTGGTCAGCTCTGGTTGTTCGAAGGGGACGGGGATGCTGAGGTACTTTTTAAGGAAGATGGAGTCGTTGGTGTAGAGGCGGTTCGCTCGCTTGATCTGCTCCATCTGCGGAAAAGAGACAAATCCGATTAAGAGAGGTCACATGACCCACGATTCGCGAGGTGCGGCCTCCTCGTACCACATAAGGGAAGTCATGTGACCTTTACCATCATAATGCTGCCACTCCTTGTCACATGGATGGGGCATCTACGTACCTCGCACCTCATACTAATACAGCGAGGTTGTCACCCATATTTCCCTGCATCCTGATAGGCCTAGTGCCCCCCACTTGTCCAGTGACAACCCTGCTGTTCAGGACTCTAGGAAAGTAGAATGTATTATAGCAATTCAAAGCAAGATCCAAATGGTCACCCAGCTTTCCTACACCCCAGAATGGCAACTAGAGGAGAAGGGGATATATGGGCTGGGGATTCATGGGAGCAGCCATATTGGTGGCCACCCAGCTTTCCTACTCCCCAGAATGGCAACTAGAGGAGAAGCGGATATTTGGGCTGGAGATTCATGTGAGCAGCCATATTGGTGGTGACACAGCTTTCCCAGACCCCAAAATGGCGATTCCAGGCTAATAACTGTGGAGTCATGTGAGCAGCCCTATTGGTCATCACCCAGCTTTCCCAGACCCTAGAATGGCGACTACAGGTAAAGAGGATATCCGGGTGAATAACTGTGAAGTCATGTGAGCAGCCATATTGGTGGTCATCCAGCTTTCCCACACCCCAGAATGGCGATTTTGGGCTAATAACCATAGAGTGATGTGAGCAGCCATATTGGTGGTCATCCAGCTTTCCCACACCCCAGAATGGCGATTTTAGGGTAATAACCATAGAGTGATGTGAGCAGCCATATTGGTGGTGACACAGCTTTCCTAGAAACAGAGGAAGAGAACGTTTACCAGCATGAAGCAAGAAGATGAAGTAAAAAATTACCCAATTCTGAGGGGAAGTGCTGATAAACCACGAGTGGAGTCAGCGTCACCCACAGGGGGCGCTCATGACAACGCACTAAACAAAACTACAACTCCCAGCATGCCCAGACATCCTTCAGCTGTTACATATGTAATCTGCCCAATATGACACTGCTGAGAGTTGTAGTACCACACAGCTGTACATGAACTGTGAGTACGATAACCCATAACAGGCTTGCTGGGACCTATAGTTCTGCAATGGCTGCCTCTGTAGACGGCTTTGTTGGACATGCTTGGCCTTACAGTGCCCCAACCAAAGAGTTAAAGCTTCTGCCAGTTGGTAAGAAGCGCTACAAGTAGTGAACATGCTGGGAGTTATAGTTCCACAGTGTCTGAAAACCACAAGCTCTTGTATGTATATGAAATTATCTCTACACACGACTTCTAGGTTGAGCTGGGAGTTATAGTCCCACAACAACAGTGTGCTACCCGAAAATGGGCGTGCTGAGACCTATAACTCTGCTAGGGCTTACTGTATGGACATGCTGGAAGTTATAGTTCGACACCACAGTGAACTCTAGGTTGAGCTGGGAGATGTAGTTCCTGAATATTTTGCGTCCCACAATATTAGACAGCAGACGGTATATCTCTGGCATGCTGGGAGTTGTAGTCCCAGACTATTAGACAGCAGACTGTTTCTCGGGGAAGCTGGGAGTTGTAGTCCCACACTATTAGACAGCAGACGGTTTCTCTGGCATGCTGGGAGTTGTAGTCCCACACAATTAGACAGCAGACGGTTTCTCGGGCATGCTGGGAGTTGTAGTCCCACACAATTAGACAGCAGACGGTTTCTCGGGCATGCTGGGAGTTGTAGTCCCACAATATGATACAGCAGACAGTTTCTTGGGCATGCTGGGAGTTGTAGTCCCACACTATTAGACAGCAGACAGTTTCCCGGGCATGCTGGGAGTTGTAGTCCCACACTGTTAGACAGCAGACGGTTTCTGGGGCATGCTGGGAGTTGTAGTCCCACACTATTAGACAGCAGACAGTTTCCCGGGCATGCTGAGCCTTACAGTCCCCCGGAGACGTGTATACTCACCGTGACGCCATACTTCAGCGCCAGCCCCTGCAGCGTGTCCCCCGGCTGGACGAGGTGGTCCACCTTGCGGACCCTGGCCGGAGAGTACGGCGTCTGGACCAGGCTCCCATAGGATCGTGTCCTGGAGCCCCGCAGCAGCCCGGAGTCCCCTTCCCTGGAGGCCATGCTTCCTGCAGCAGCACAATGAGGCTCCTCACACTGTCACATGATGGACATCAAGAAGAAGCTGAGGAAATAATGTAATTACAGGAGAACAGACAACATCTTGTGCATCACATGACCTGGGAGGGGGATTCCAGCAGGGGCTCTCCTCACTTCCCATTGACAAGTCACCAGCCCTGAGTGACAGTGCTGGGAGCCCCTTCTATCGCATGTAGTGGTCAGCCGCAGCTGTCCAGCGGTGACAGCGGCAAAGCAGCCTGGGAAGTGTAGTCACGAGGACCAGGAAAGGCGTAGCGCTCTGACGCAGAAAAGACTACACTTCCCAGAGTGCAACGCGCGACAGGACGTAACTCGCGAGAACGTGCGTGTCCGCGCAAACTACATCTCCCATGAGGCTTTGCGTGTAACTACGGTGGCCGGTTAGCGTTTAAGATGTCGTTTAAACGGGAAGGAGACGATGGCAGCCAGCTGAACGTACTGAAGGTGAGGAATATATGAAGAGTGTTTAGCGGGGAGGCTGTGCTGTGGGGGACTACAACTCTAAGCATGGCCTGAGCAGGTTCCAGCTCTCCTCCTTGTTTGGGGGCTACAGGTTCATACTCCTTGTTAGCTGGAGATGGCATTCTGGGATTTGTAGTGCCCACATTATAAGGCTTGGGCTTTCCTGGTTTGTAACAATTGCAGATTTTTCACTTTAAGTGGGTGGAGTCAAATAGACAAGTATGGCAGCTACCAGTGAGGATTTAGAGGGGAGAGATTGAAGCAGTATTGTATTTTCAGACGCCGCCTCCAAGCCCCGCTACCCGTCATCAGATTTTCCTGGTCTGGAGTCACCCGTTTTCTTCAGCCGGTATTTGTGTAAAAAAAAAAAAAAAAAGGTTCTTTTATCATGGCGGGGTGACACAGTGTCCAAGGGGCGGGGCCTAGGTCTGCCAAAATATCCAGCCCTTGGAGGAGGAGTGGTGCTGCAGGCCTCGGCACAGGCTCCGCCCCTTTGACCAGTACCGGGGGTTTGGGAGCGGTGTCTGGAGGTACAGTATTGCTTTAAAATTCTTAATTTTTATTCTTATTTTTTTTTGTGGTACAGAAAAGGAGAGTCGCCGACCTTTTGGCCAGTTACATCCCTGAGGATGAAGCGCTGCTCCTCAAAAATGGCCAGTGAGTGGAATCTGTTCTCTTTTGCTGACTTGTTGACAACAGAAAAGGTCACATGACTACCGCACTACCCTATAGGAGTGATAAGTTTTTTTCAGGACCACGGACCTTCCAGGACTCAGCAGAGGATGACGGTGATGTCATCAGATGAAGGGGGATAACTACCAACATGTTTCAGGGTCATGAGTACACACACATCAGGTGCTGGGATAACCACCAACGTGTTTCAGGGTCATGAGTACACACCATCACATCAGGTGCTGGGATAACCACCGACGTGTTTCAGGGTCATGAGTACACACCATCACATCAGGTGCTGGGATAACCACCGACGTGTTTCAGGGTCATGAGTACACACCATCACATCAGGTGCTGGGATAACCACCAACATGTTTCAGGGTCATGAGTACACACACATCAGGTGCTGGGGTAACCACCAACGTGTTTCAGGGTCATGAGTACACACCATCACATCAGGTGCTGGGATAACCACCGACGTGTTTCAGGGTACTGAGTACACACCATCACATCAAATGCAGGGATAACCACCAACGTGTTTCAGGGTACTGAGTACACACACATCAGGTGCTGGGATAACCACCGACGTGTTTCAGGGTCATGAGTACACACCATCACATCAGATGCAGGGATAACCACCAACGTGTTTCAGGGTACTGAGTACACACCATCACATCAGATGAAGGGATAACCACCAACGTGTTTCAGGGCCATGAGTACACACCATCACATCAGGTGCTGGGATAACCACCGACGTGTTTCAGGGTACTGAGTACACACCATCACATCAGATGCAGGGATAACCACCAACGTGTTTCAGGGTACTGAGTACACACACATCAGGTGCTGGGATAACCACCAACGTGTTTCAGGGCCATGAGTACACACCATCCCATCAGGTGCTGGGATAACAACCAACATGTTTCAGGGTCATGAGTACACACCATTACATCAGGTGCTGGGATAACAACCGACATGTTTCAGGGTCATGAGTACACACACATCAGGTGTTGGGATAACCACCAACATGTTTTAGGGTTATGAGTACACACCATAACATCAAATGCAGGGATAACCACCAACGTGTTTCAGGGTCGTAAACGCTTGCATATCAGTCCTTCCAGACTATTGGGTTCCAGATTAGCAGTCTTGTTCTGCGGCTCTGCTCTGATACCCTGTTGATGTTTGTTCTTCCTCAGGTATGCTTGCACCGTGTGTCACCACAGACCGGTCTTTGACACCATCGATATGCTGTCCGTGCACCGGCGTGGAAAGAAGCACATAGCCTGTGAGTACCTCCTATGATATCAGTATGTGGCTGCTGTGACCCCATGACAACCCTTACAGGTCTGATGTATCGGCTCAGTGTTATCATGTGAACATTGTACACTACAATGTGCACCCACCATCCACATCAATGTCCACACATATACTGGAGCCAGGATGGATGTGAACACTGATGTGGATGTTTAGTAATAGACATAGGGGGAGATTTATCAAACATGGTGTAAAGTGAAACTGGCCCAGTCGCCCCTAGCAACCAATCAGATTCCACCTTTCATTTTCCAAAGAGTCTGTGAGGAATGAAAGGTGGAATCTGATTGGTTGCTAGGGGCAACTGAGCCAGTTTCACTTTACACCAGGTTTGATAAATCTCCCCCATTATGTTTCGTGGAGTCCTGTTGATCCTCTCTTCCTTCCAGATATGCAGAGATTCTATGGAAAGAAGGCGGCTCACAGAAACGCAGTTCAGAAGCGGCAGCACGAGGAGTACGTCCGGGCAGAAAAGGCCGGGGAGCAGGTCTGTGCCCCCTGGGGGTCATCAGTCGTATCATAGGACATAACCCATAATAAGGGGGGGGGGGTTATCCCCTCTTCTCTTCTCGTGTAAATAGGAAATGACTGGTAATGAATCTGTTCCTGTCTCTTCAGCCTCCGGCTCCTCTCCTGGAACAGACCAAGAAGATTACCCAGCATGCATTGCTGAAGGCTGCACCATATAATAGCTGCTGCTCCAGAAACAGGTATTAGACTGTACTGGTATTTAAAGGGATATTCCACTCAAACATAATATTTGGTATGCTGCTGCCCAAGACTAACAATTCCTTCCATATGTGTTATTATCTATTCAGTCTCCTTCCCCAGTTCTCAGCTGCTGCTTTCTGCTAAAAACACATAAAATCTGTGTGTGAGCTTTTCTCTCTGTCCTCCGCTCTGAGACAGATGATGTAAACAAGTCCCTGACTGGCTGTATCTGCAACTTTGTAGCTTATCTGTAATGCTGGGACGGTTAATCGGAGGTCAAGCTGCTAATGAGCTCACTGTGATTAATCCTCCCAGCATTACAAAGAAGCTACAATGTTGCAGATACAGCCTGCCAGTATGGAATGACTTGTTACTCTCACCATGGGCAGCAACATATCAAAAGTTATGTTTGAGTGGAATACCCCTTTAAGTATGTGTCGCCCTCCCCCATAGGTCCTTGTTAATTGTCAATTCTGGACCCTGCAGAGACTCCTTAAGGCATTGCTACCCTGTTCCCACAATTGGAAAAGCAGATATAAGTATCTCCAATAGGTGAGATCATCTGCCCCTCTAGTTGGGGTTAAACAGGTTATCCAGGTTTGAAAAATGTGGCCACTTCTTCCAGAAACAGCGCCTCTCCTGTCCTCAGGTGGGGTGTTTGTTTTGCAGCTCTGTTCCATAGGAGTGAATGGAGTTGAATTGTAATACCACACACAACCGGAGGACAGGGGTGGCGCTGTTTTTGGAAGAAAGTAGCTGTGTGTTCTTTCTGATCCTGGCTATCCCCTTTAATGTTGCTGATAAAAAATTTTATGTTACATTTAAAGGGGTTATCCAGTGCTACAAAAACATGGCCACTTTGTTTCAAAGACAACACGACTCTTGTCTCCAGTTCAGGTGCAGTTTGCAATTAAGCTCCATTCATTTCAATGGAACTGAGCAGCAAAACCCCGCCCAAGCTGGAGACAAGAGTGGGGCTGTCTCTGGAAGAAAGTGGCCGTTTTTTATTAGCGCTGGATAACCCCTTTAATGTCGGTCTTTATTACAGGCCAGAAGATGTGAGAAGGAAGGAAAAGTCTTCTAAGACTGAGGAGCCCCCCCAATCCTTGTCATCTCCTCAGAGCAGCACACCAATAAGTAGTTGGCCTGTCCTGCCCCAGACTGCAGCGGAGACGTCCTGTCCTGAGCCAAGGAGCGGCCCCACAGGTGATCAACAGAGAAGGAGGGATTCACTTTCTATTCTTTTTTTATCCTGTAATCATTCGAAATCACTCCAGAGCTGCACTCACTATTCTGCTGGTTGTCGCTGAAAATAATCAGCAAGGTTATTGTCAGACACCTATAGTGATTTGTAGTATGCTGGTATAACCTGGGTATGTAATTATTTATGTACAGCTGGTATAACCTGGGTATCTCCTGTATATATAGCAAAAAAGGGGTCCGTGGAGCCTCAGTTACGAGTCTCAAAACACGGGAATAGCCAGATATCCCTCTCTCCAGAGAAGGAAGCCCATTGCCAGGGGGTACCTCCTAGTGGGGAGAGCACCAAACCACCCTGATACGTAGTCCCTCAGGTCCTCACTCTGTTGCGAGCTTTAGGACCCAAATAAGGAAACACCAGGGTGGCCCCTGTGAGTCAAAGTCTAACTCTGTGGCGAGTATAACGACATAAGACAAGGGTAACCAAGGCTAGGCATCCATCCACAGACTGCAGTTTCGGGGTATTTGCCCCTCATCAGTGTGGAGCAGGATTCTGGCTACTGGGGCAATGATAACAATGACCAACAAAACACAACAATCACTGAACTAGGAGGCACCCCTTGGCAATGGGCTTCCTTCTCTGGAGAGAGGGATATCTGGCTATTCCGTGTTTTGAGACTCGTAACTGAGGCTCCACGGACCCCTTTTTTGCATATTCAAATTTTGTATGGGACAATCAATGGAGACTCGTAAATGAGTACTCCATTGGAATGTTTCACTGTTCTCCCTGAGTTCAGTGATTGTTGTGTTTTGTTTATCTCCTGTATATAATTATATATGTACAGCTGGTATAACCTGGGTATCTACTGTATATAATTATATATGTACAGCTGGTATAACCTGGGTATCTCCTGTATATAACTATATATGTACAGCTGGTATAACCTGGGTATCTCCTATATATAATTATAGATGTACAGCTGGTATAACCTGGGTATCTCCTGTATATAATTATATATGTACAGCTGGTATAACCTGAGGATCTTCTGTATATAATTATATATGTACAGCTGGTATAACCTGGGGATCTCCTGTATATAATTATATATTTACAGCTACTATAACCTGGGGATCTCCTGTATATAATTATATATGTACAGCTGGTATAACCTGGGGATCTCCTGTACATAATATATATGTACAACTGGTATAACCTGGGTATCTTCTGTATATAATTATATATGTACAGCTGGTATAACCTGGGTATCTCCTGTATATAATTATATATGGACAGCTGGTATAACCTGGGTATATACTGTATATAATTATATATGGACAGCTGGTATAACCTGGGTATCTCCTGTATATAATTATATATGTACAGCTGGTATAACCTGGGTATTTCCAGTATATATGGATATGCTGGTATAACCTGGGTATTAGTATATTTGTACACTCAGTAGTTCTCCTTATACTCAGTAGTCACTATTTCTCAGGGATCTGCAAACAGTCTCAGTTCAAGAAAAATTTTAAAAATAAGAAGAAGACGCAGAAATCCTCAGAGAGCGGTGAGGATCCTAGTGATGACCCTGAGAGAAGACGAGTAATGGAGCACTACCTGTCTCTGAGGAGGTAAGCACCATCTTACTGGTGATGGTTATGGCGCCCCATGTGGTGACACCCCAGTCGGGCACTTTGTGGTAGCTTCTCACTGTCCTCTTCTCCGCAGCTCTGGGTGGGTTCCGGACGGTACAGGGAAGTGGGTGAAAGATGAAAATGTGGAGTTTGACTCCGATGAAGAAGAGCCTCCAGCAATGCCCCCGCCATGACACCTGGTGCAGGGTCTCTGATGCAGCCGCCATGAGGACGACCAAACGGCCCATACTTGCTGTACATGACTGTGTAATCCGCTGTTCACTCCTCAGCCCACCAGAGGGTGCTGTATCCTCAGGAATTCAGTGCTATACTGATAACTGACTGGTAAAATGACTGTGTGAATTTGTATTTAATATTACTGTAAAGAATGTGGACTATGAAATATATATATTTTTTTATTTTTTCTCTATTTTTTATTAAACTCACCACTGTACTCTCAGATATGCACATAGTAGGGTCACTTTAGTATGAGCAGCAGCTACCGCCCAGAGTAACACCATGTGCAGCATGGACAGCAGCTAGATGGGCCAGGAGGGTCTCCATAAGGTCACGGTATCTGGAGCCATGCTGGCTGCTGGAGGGGGGGATCCACAGAGCAAAAACTCTGCACCTCTACCCAATGTCAGACATTACTAGCCGTGTAACTTGTCCTATTGTCTTGCTGGAAAATCCTGTTCATCTAAGGGTCCATTTACACAGAAAGATTCAAAGGCAGCTGGCTGACAAGCCAATGGCCAAGCATAGCGAAGCGCTTTAGTACTGTAGATTCTCTAGTCTCTATACCTAGCATGTGGAGGGAGAGGGGGTTACTGATGGTCTCGGCTTGCAGGGTGCTATATGGCCAGAAAGGAAAGAAATAGCAGCAGAGCAGTAATGAACTCGCTCATGTCTAGCCACCTATATGACTGCTCTGTGTGAGTCATTCCTAGCACAGTGTCAGCTTAATCAGCTCAGTATAATTTCTCTAACACTGTGTCATGTCATAGCAGAGAGGGGTGGATGTTGTCCTGTGATTGGCCAGACAAGTAAGGGAAAGGAAGTACAGGTGTGACTACTGCAGACAGTCCAGCCAACTACATGCAATGGAAACACAATGTGTCACATATTTTTATAATTCAAAGTGTACCTTTTATCTATGCAGATTGGCGAGCTGTGGCTGGTTATATACTGGTTATACACTGTCCTTGTGAGAGGTGCCTAGAAATTATATGTTTTTTTTTTCCCTACTACTACTAATGTGCCAGAAAGACGTACACATGAGAAGATGGCGTCAGTGTTAGGGTACTATTACACGGAATGATAATCGGCCCTACTGGCCGTGTAATAAACACAACGATCAGCCAAGGATAACATTCATCGGCTGTTCGTTGATATAGGTTCGGGTCTATAATTGTCGGGCACCGACTGTGCACCACTATGTTCGCGGCAGTGCCCAGCTGACGATTTGCAAAGTGCATACATTACCTAGCCATGGTCCAGGGCTTCCCCTGCGCTCTGCTTCTCCCCGGGTCCCGTGCGCTGCAGCTTCAGAGCTGCCTGTCTTAGCTGACAGTCTGCTTAGCCAATTGCAGGCCGGGACCGCCGCGGCCACTGATTGGCTGAGCAGCCTGTCAGCTGAGATAGGCCGCTCTGAAGCTGCAGCGCACGGGACCCGGGGAGAAGCAGAGCGCAGGGGAAGCCCTGGACCATGGCTAGGTAATATATGTGGTTTAAGCAAGGGCTGCAAGGATATCGGTAACTATGTCCATGCAGCCCTTGTTAAACGATTATCGGGCCGTGTAATAGGCCCAGTAAACGAGCGCCGATCTAGCAGATCGGCGCTTGTTTACAGATATTATCAGGCCATGTAATAGTACCCTTAGTCCAGGGACTGGGAACTTCATCAGTCTCCGGAGATACAATTTCAGGGAAAGAGTACATGTAGTTTCAGGATACTCCTAAGGATTAGCCACCATGGGTGTACACAAGAATTAGGACTAGAGCTGGTCAGTATATATCTTATCTTATATATCTTGTATACTTCTTCGCTGGAGTACCCCTTTAAGGATATGTTTACACTGAGCAAATGTGTAGGAATCCCGCCTGCCTCAGTGTCAAACATTGTGTCTACGTCAGAGCTTGTGCGCCTCCGCTGTCCGCCCAAAGAATTGACATGTCAATTCTTTACGCAGAAGCTCTCACGTAGACACAATGTTTGACACTGAGGCAGGCGGGATTCCTACACATTTGCTCAGTGTGAACATACCCTTAGAGGGGTACTCCAGCAAGAAGCTTTTTCCCAGTAATTAAAACACATTACAAAGTTATATATCTTTGTAATATGCTTCAATCACACTATACTTTACAGAGGAGATACTAGACACACACAGCAGTACAGGACAAGGAGTGTCAGGCTATGTTCACACAACGTAAGTTCCGTTGTTACAACAGCCGTGATTCCCACGGAACTTACGTAGTGCTGCCTTCTGTCATGTCAATTTTCTGCGGCAGCTATTCATTGAATAGCGGCCACAGAAAACCCTGTCAGTGCACACTATGGCCGTACGCTCTATAGTGTGCTGTGGGGAGTACTGATCTGGGCGCGCACGAATGAGCCCACATTAGAACTCTGCGGCACTAAAGATCATCCGGAACGGCCGGTCTGTTACATAATGTGAACATAGCCTCACACTGTACTGTAGAGAGGAGATACCAGAAACACACAGCAGTACAGGACGTAGTATCACACTGTACTGTAGAGGAGATACTAGACACACACACAGCAGTACAGGACATGTAGTATCACACTAGAGAGGAGATACTAGACACACAGCAGTACAGGACATGTAGTATTACACTATACTGTAGAGAGGAGATACTAGACACACAGCAGTACAGGACATGTAGTATCACACTGTACTGTAGAGGAGATACTAGACACACACACAGCAGTACAGGACATGTAGTATCACACTGTACTGTAGAGAGGAGATACTAGGCACACAGCAGTACAGGACATGTAGTATCACACTGTACCATAGAGAGGAGATACTAGACACACAGCAGTACAGGACATGTAGTATCACACTATACTGTAGAGAGGAGATACTAGACACACAGCAGTACAGGACATGTAGTATCACAGTGTACTGTAGAGAGGAGATACTAGGCACACAGCAGTACAGGACATGTAGTATCACACTGTACTGTAGAGAGGAGATACTAGACACAGCAGTACAGGACATGTAGTATCACACTATACTGTAGAGAGGAGATACTAGACACACACAGCAGTACATGACATGTAGTATCACACTGTACTGTAGAGAGGAGATACTAGACACACACATCAGTACAGGACATGTAGTATCACACTATACTGTAGAGAGGAGATACTAGGCACATAGCAGTACAGGACATGTAGTATCACACTATACTGTAGAGAGGAGATACTAGACACACACAGCAGTACAGGACATGTAGTATCACACTGTACTGTAGAGAGGAGATATCAGACAGCCATTAACAGTACTTAAATGCATTTAAGTCAGCTCTCCTCTCAGATGCCAGGAGGTACAATGTATTCGGAGAGGGTGCACGGATTCCACAGTGGCTCAGATTTGATTCGCACATGAGGCAGTAAAGGAGATGATTCCAGCACTCCAAAGATGTTAAAATCCAAAAATCTTTATTAGGTATCCATGTTAAAACCCCAAATAGTACAGCTCATGTTGTCTGAACAGATCAACGCGTTCCGTGCCAGACAGCCATTCACTGCATGCACTTCACTAATACTGGGGATTTACCAGTAAAATAGCCACAATTATTAGTCAATCTTCTAGCTATTCACATTAATTGGGGTCTGGTCTCAAGTTACAATGTTCTAGAAACGACGCTTGTATATTGAAAATATTGTAACCTGAGGCCTATGATGATCTCCTTAACGCTGGTCGAGGGCACCAAGTTACACAATCTCCGTAGGCCCCACTGAAGGGTGAGCTACCTGTTGGGATTTTCCTTAAAGGGACAGTGTCACGTTTTTGATAATTTTTTAATGAAAAGTAATAAGTATAAATAAGTCTGTAGGATGTTTTTTTTTTTTTTTAATGTAGTGTTTCAGTATTTTTTTCTAAAATGTATTGCTGCACAGGGGGCTGCCATGTTTATAGTGTCTGTGTGTGACGTCATTTCACGACACACACACAGACACTATACGGCACCTCCACATCATTGAAGTGAACCGACGGAGTCCGTCTGGTTCACTTCACTGGAGGCTCCATCACTGTGTACTGCGCATGTGCATAGACATGCGCAGTACACAGCTACAGTACATGGGGCGGGTGGCGGCGCCATTTTCTTGAGGTCCCAGCCCGAGAACCGGGGAGGAGAGAGAGACCGCACAGTGAGTGGACAGGAGAACTGTGTGCAGCTCTCTCTCCCCCCCGCCCCCACGCCGGAGGGGGAGAAATTTAATAAACTTTTGCTTTGGGTGCCGGGACATTGCTATCACCCAGCAATGTCCCGGCACCAGTCACCGCAGCTCTCTCCTTCTTTCCCCCAGCAGCAGCTCAGCAGCGTTCTGTGGGGGAACGGGCTTGGAGATGCTGCGGGGGGAAGATGGAGAGAGTAAGGCTGATGGCAGGGGGAGCAGGGCACAGCAGCGTCTGCTGCATGCTGTCCCCCCCTGCGGTTGCCGGACCCGAGAGCGATGGGGGCAGAGAGGAGGTGAGGGGATGATGGAGGTGAGGGGATGATGGGGCATCGGGGGGTCTAATCGGGGCAGAAAAATCCTATTCAGACCTGAGAGGGATCCGGCCAGCTGTCAGTGAACCGGGCCGGCGAGGACTGGTGGTGTGCGGGGCTCCCCCGCTCCGGGCTGTGACAGGATTGAAATGCGGCCTGGGAGATGGGGCAGCCCCGGCGTCCAGGGCCACCAGGTGGAAACAGCGGCGGCGGCGGCGGGCGGTGGACGCCGGGGCTGCCCCATCTCCCAGGCCGCATTTCAATCCTGTCACAGCCCGGAGCGGGGGAGCCCCGCGCACCACCAGTCCTCGCCGGCCCGGTTCACTGACAGCTGCCCGGATCCCTCTCAGGTCTGAATAGGATTTTTCTGCCCCGATTAGACCCCCCGCTGCCCCATCATCCCCTCACCTCCTCTATCACCCCCATCATCCCCTCCTCTGTCACCCCCTCATCCCCTCACCTCCTCTATCACCCCCATCATCCCCTCCTCTGTCACCCCCTCATCCCCTCACCTCCTCTATCATCCCCTCACCTCCTCTATCACCCCCATCATCCCCTCACCTCCTCTATCATCCCCTCACCTCCTCTATCATCCCCTCACCTCCTCTATCATCCCCTCACCTCCTCTATCACCCCCATCATCCCCTCACCTCCTCTATCATCCCCTCACCTCCTCTATCACCCCCATCATCCCCTCACCTCCTCTATCATCCCCTCACCTCCTCTATCACCCCCATCATCCCCTCACCTCCTCTATCATCCCCTCACCTCCTCTATCACCCCCATCATCCCCTCACCTCCTCTATCACCCCCATCATCCCCTCACCTCCTCTATCACCCCCATCATCCCCTCCTCTGTCACCCCCTCATCCCCTCACCTCCTCTATCACCCCCATCATCCCCTCCTCTGTCACCCCCTCATCCCCTCACCTCCTCTATCATCCCCTCACCTCCTCTATCACCCCCATCATCCCCTCACCTCCTCTATCATCCCCTCACCTCCTCTATCATCCCCTCACCTCCTCTATCATCCCCTCACCTCCTCTATCACCCCCATCATCCCCTCACCTCCTCTATCATCCCCTCACCTCCTCTATCACCCCCATCATCCCCTCACCTCCTCTATCACCCCCATCATCCCCTCACCTCCTCTATCACCCCCATCATCCCCTCACCTCCTCTATCACCCCCATCATCCCCTCACCTCCTTTATCACCCCCATCATCCCCTCACCTCCTCTATCACCCCCATCATCCCCTCACCTCCTCT